>NC_048596.1:44207468-44554271 GCF_003668045.3 Cricetulus griseus | reverse complement strand
AACATGGTTTTTGTGACTAAGAGTCAATAAAGTACCAGAGATGATAGAATTTCATGACAATTATATAATCTGAGTGTTCTGTTGAGAACTAGAAAGTGAGTAACTATAGACAGTGACAATCATTTCATGAAAAATAATCTTCAGTCTTTGTTATAGCAAAATTTCTATGTTTTGGTTGATATTTTTCACATAACATTTTCTTTTGACAGAAATACTATTAGATATTTATTCTCTTTTTGCAACAAATTATGAAATGTAATTTACACTCTGTAAAGTACATTTATTTTAAGGGTATTGTGGTAATTTCAATTTGGAGATAGTTTCTCCTTCATTTCAACTGGAAACCCTATTAACTCAACTGTTAATTAAAAATTTCAAGCAGCACATAGATTTGGAATGAACCCTGAGTATCTCATATCATCAATCCCATTTATCACAGTCAATATTAGAAAATATTTGAGCTTCATTGTATAGATATTTTTACTGCCATTTTAGCAGAACCTCAATCTGAGATTAAAAATTATATTAAAGATCTATGGTATAGTTCAATGATTTATACTTCTTGATGCCCCAGGCCAGTGTCAGGAGTTGAGGAGACCTCCTGAAATATAGATTGGAACATTAACAACAACAAGCATATAGACACTTGGCATTACTGAGAATGATGCTTCATCATGCCAGGACCAAGGACATGTTGGCAAGTTAGCTATGTTCTCCAAGTGTTTTTGCTGCTCAGATCCTTCCTGCACACTGAAGAGGCTCCACCCCTGCCAATGTCATGATGAGCAACAAGACCTTCGTGTTAGACACAGGGTTCTTGTTTCAAAGTCTAGAGGAAAGGAAGATGGGAAGGCATTTCCTGGGGCTCAGAATATAGTGCCTCATAAGCTTCTGGTAGACTCTCTGGAAACCCATCCCACCACCCTGTTACCCATGGTGTGGACTGGTGCTACCAGGGTTCCAGATTGGGAGTCTGTCTGCTAACTGTTCTTTCACTCATTGTTTTTCTCTTAGGAACTGGTGAAAGTGGGAAAAGCACCTTTATCAAGCAAATGAGGATAATCCATGGGTCTGGCTACAGTGATGAAGATAGAAAGGGCTTCACGAAGCTGGTTTACCAAAACATATTCACTGCCATGCAATCCATGATCAGAGCAATGGACACCCTGAGAATACAATACGTGTGTGAGCAGAATAAGGTACCATGCTTGGGAGGGTTGGTTCCATGTGTGAATACACACCTTCCTATTGGGTAGTTGGGAGAGTTGACTCTGTGTGTGACTGCATGCCTTCCTATTGGATGCTTGGGAGGGTTGACTCTGTGTGAATGCACACCTTACTATTGGATGGTTGGGAGGGTTGACTCTGTGTGAATGCACACCTTACTATTGGGTGGTTGGGAGGGTTGACTCTGTGTGTGAATGCACGCCTTCCTATTGAGGTCAATGAAAATCTTTGAATAAAAAGGTTTGCTAAGTGCTTTGGTGGAGGCATCTGTAGTGAAAGAGCTACTTAGGGCATGCAATGGATTTAGTTAATCCTGTTGATCTTATGTCTGCTAGAAATTTTCTGTAGGAAATAAGGTTGTGGTGTTATGTGGATACAGGGAATCTGAAACTAGGGCATTTGTTGAGGTTGCTCATTTCAGGGTCTACAAGATGATGTCCTTTTCCATTTGAACCGAGAGACCATTGCTTGGTTTTACAGCATCTAGCTTTTCAAGAGTTCTGAGTCTCAGGAAACATTTTCACGAATGCACTGTAGACTACTGAGAGAATCAGTTGTGTTTGTTTGTGTTGGGAGCTGGCCCTTCTTGGGAACTAAGTGACATTTTATGAAAGCAGTTCTCGTGTCCCAGCTAGCAAAGTGCTCTCATGATGCGAGCATGCCAAGCTGATACTTGCTTTCTGTCACTGGTCATTAGTGATGCAAATCTCCTAACAATGAAGGGAAAAGAAAAGGCAAGAAGGGTGGGGGTGGCAAATAGAATTGCCTGTGCTACACTGGAACAAATTGGAGTTTACTAAGAATCCAGATTAGACATAAGAGTTTAGCCAGGTGCCTATAATTCTAGCAGCTGGGAGACAGAGACAGTGGGATCATGAGTTTAAGGGCAGCCTGGGCTACATAGCAACACCCTGACTTTTAAAAATGAAAAAAAAATGTTTTTATTTCAAATAATCAATACTGTATGATGAATGGCATGGTGACGAAATAATTCTATGTCAAATGAACCTCTCGTGAATCTCTTTAAAAATGATGTCGATGCTAACAGTGCAGAGCTGTATGTGCTTCAGGATGGATAATTTTATCAGCACGGTGGCACCTGTACTCATGTGTATCTTCTGTATACAACGGAGAACGTTTCAAAGCAACTGAAGTATTTAAAAGCCTATTTCTTGGCAATTCTTTATTTAGGATACAATATGCACCAGATTGTTGACACCGTCACGTTGTTGGTACAACTCACGTATTTACCATCCTTTCCTTATAGTCTCAAAGGTCGTGTGAAGGACTATGTCCTAACTGTAGTTCAACTTCCAGCAGTCATACTGGAAGCATGTGGAGTGAACTAATATGCAGAAATACATGTGCAAGGTGCATGCTAAGCCACTTGGGATGCTGTAGACATACACGATTGTGAAGATTCACACATCCGTGGCCCCCTTCAGTACAAGTTTCAGTCCATGCTACCCTATGTAGCATCCTAAAATCAGGCTTTCTATGGAGATTTCTGATTCTTTCAGAGAGGAAGCGAGATGGGAATGGCCTGCTGGTGATTTCCTTCATATTGTTTTCCCTGGCTGTAGGCTGCAGTTTCTTTGTTGGTCATGGTAGGGTAGCTGGTGAAGCTTGGGATTCAGGAGTGGGTTTATAAATAGAACTACTGATGAGAAGGCTCAAGTGTAAACCAGTTTTGCCTCCCTTGCTGATGTGTGCTTGTGAAGCCTAATCAAATTTGGTAGTCAAGACCTCTAGGTTTCAGTTTTTGTTTGGTTTTCCTTTGTGGTCTCTTAAAAGTGCTCTGAGTTTATATTTGAAACAAAAAGTTTGTGTGAGGCTTTGACATTCCATCACTTTATCCTGCTCACTTGGTCTCCACTCTTTTCCATAGGCCATCTCTGTGTGTCTATGGTCTCCATTCATTTCCTCAGGCTGCGTCGACTGTGTACCTCCATCAGGGTGCCTACAAACAAGATTATTCTCTTACAGCTCTGGATGCTAAAAGTCAAGGTTAATTGGCACCAACTGGAGGCACTAGAAAGAAATCCATTTCCTGCTTTCCCCCTGGTCTGGTTATTAGAAGTCCAAGGCCTGCGTTGGCTTGTCCACATGGTACTCCAGTCTCTGCATCTATCAGCACATGGAGCCCCTGTGTATCCGTGTGCTTACATAGTGGTGTCCTCTCTGTGTTCAAATCTGCCTCTTACAAGGCCACCTCTAACCAAGGATGACCTTAATTACCTCCTAGTGACACCATTTCCTAATAAGATTATACTTTGAGAGGCTGGAGAGATGGCTCAGCAGTTAAGAGCACTGCCTGCTCTTTCAGAGGACCTGGGTTCAATTCCCAGCATCCACATGGCAGTTCACAACTGTCTGTAACTCTAGTCCTACGAAATCTGACACCCTCACACAGACATGCAAACAGGCAAAACACCAATGAATGTAAAAATACATAAATGTAAGAAATTACCAATTTTTTTAAAAAAAGATTGCACTTTGAAGGTCTAGGTAGACATGAAATTTAGTGGCAACACTATTCAGCAGTGCAGTCTTCCCTGTGTGCAGGGCACATGAGCAAAATAAAGACTTTCCGGGTTAAACTTTACCCAAGTGATGTAAGCTGATTAGTGGGCAAACTTGAAACCAAAAATTGCTTCTTGTTTATTATTTGTTTAGGTCATTTTCTTCCATCCCTTCCTTATTGCTTTTCTCTTATCTGTTATTAATTCTAATAACTTTCTCTGTGAGCTAGTCCTGAATCTGAATATGAAACCATAAAAAAGTACTCACGTTTAAGACATAAAATGAAGAACTGGTTGGGCTGGCTGTAGTGGTACAAGCCTGTAACCCCAGCACTTGGGAAGTGGAAGGAGGAAGATTTAAGTTTGAGGTCATCCTGGGCTGCATAGCAAGTTCCAGGCCAGCCTCAGCTACGTAACTCCCTATCTCAAGAAAAAGAAATAGATAGTTGCTATGTGCTATCTTCTCTACAAAATACTGGATAACTTGAAATAATTGCTCAGTTAAACCAAGGACGAAGAAAAAAACCTTAGCTTTCATTTCTTATTGATGAATATTCCATGAATATTTTCCATTTCTTGTTGCCTATCGTGTGTGTGTGTGTGTGTGTGTGTGTGTGTGTGTGTGTGTGTGTGTGTACATGTGCTTGTGTGTGGTGTGTGTGTGTGTGTGTGTGTGTGTACATGTGCTTGTGTGTGGCGTATATGGTGTGTGTACATGTGCTTGTGTGTGGCATATGTGGTGTGTGTACATGTGCTTGTGTTTGGTGTATGTGGTGTGTGTGTGTGTGTGTGTGTGTGTGTGTGTGTGTGTGTGGTATGTGTGTGTGTGTGTGTGTGTGTGTGTGTGTGTGTGTGTGTGTGTTTTCACAGCTGGGAATGCTTAAAAGTCTGTGGATGTGAACCAAAGGCCTCTGCAGAGCGTTTTGAGTGCTAGTGACATCATCGTACCTCAGGTTTGTTGAAATCTTTGTTTAGTGCTTGAAAGATGGCTTATTAAAGAAATTTAGATTACTATTTTTTAACCAACTTGTTTTTCAGATTAAGAGATAGCCTTGATTACTTTCTTGAAACTTACACACTTTAGGGACATGAGTCACATGCCTTTGTTCACCCTGTTGATAGGCTTCGTGTTTTATAAACATGTTAGGACATGTTTTATAAACATGTTAGGACATGTGACTCCTGAACTAAATAGTCCACAGGCGTTTGCTTATTTTCCTCTTGACTTTTCAGTGAAATCAGACGGGTTCCGTGTTTTTTGTAGCCCATGGCATTGAGCTTAGAGCCCTCCTCACAGGCCATCTTGACTCACACAAATGTTTTCATCCTTGAGGTTTACAGACCTGTGTGGATAATTAGAAACTGAGCCTCCCACAGGACAACCCACCTAGATTCTCATGAGCCCTTTGCTTCTAGATGTGATGCTTCCTAGGAATCCGGAAGGTTGCCACCTGCCCCGGAAGCCGGTCCCAGCCGCTTCCCTGCCCTCTGGCTTACAGAAAACTGTGCAGTGTACCAGGCTCCTGTAACTTACCTCCAGTTAGAGCTCATCAGAGCCATAAATAAATAACAAGTTTTATAGGGAGAGTTAATAACTAAGCAGTAGGGGGAAACTCATAGAAACTCATGGAAATTCCCAGCTATGGAAACATACACATACACCCCAAGAAATGGAAAATAGAAATTCATCAATAAATTAAGGAAAGGCTTCATTGCTGTGAACTAAAAGCCAATTAAGGTTTTCTTTGTCCTTGGTTTAACTAAACAATTATTTCAGTAAGTAGAAACTCTACATGCACAATCCAGAGCCCAACATCTCTACAGGGAGGCATCAACCTCTCACCAGAAACAGTGGCTGACCTCAAAATCTTCCTAACTGTTGATGACCGACATACATGCACATGCATGTGCACACACACACACACACACACACACACACACACACACACACACTGTACATACATAATACAAATACATATCTATGTATCCCCCACCTACAGTTCCAGGTCTCAGACCCTAAAAGCTTGTGTGAGGAAGCGAGGCACAGTCAGGGAACATGGTGGATTCATGTCACATTTTAGCGGGATAGTTTCTCAGGGCTCAGGGTATTTTAAGATCTTATTTTCTAATTTCTAAAACATCTGTTTAAATATATTTTTCTGTCCCACTTCCTCATCCAATTTGAAAAGTCGGGTTCTGCAAACCTTTGGGAACAGCAAGGCTGATGTTCTGACTTGGGCTGCGGCCCAGAGTTGCTGGTTTTCAGTTAAATGTTAACCTCAGGGCCCCGCTTCCCATGTCCCCTTGGGTATTAAAAACCACACAGTATACTTTCCCTGAGAACTCAGAGTTCTACCTGGTGTATAGTAAGAACAAGAAATTCTCCACTGGAATCCCAGGCAGAGGATTAGATTAATCCATGCTTTCCCTAGAATGGGCATGGCTGTCATTTGAAATGTGGGAGCTTGGGCAATAAAGAAAAAGATGATAGCAAGTGGCTCTCTCTGCATTTTTCATTACAACTAAACCACACAGCCTTTTAAGCCTGATTGGTGAGCAAAGAAGTATGAGGACCAATGACGAGCAGCGAGTGTTGTTTAAACATTGATGCATTGATTTATATAATGTAGGATACAGCAATTTCTTCTATAAAGTTGCTTAAAATACTTTGATAGCCTGGTTACAAATGACCAAACTAGTGTGGGAGATGATAGTCATATGATTTTAATCTAATTTACTATCATCCAAGGCATGAAGGAGAACATGTGAATTCGCCTCACTATTGAATAATATTTAATGAAAATGGCAATATTCAAGATGACCATAAAACATGCCAGCCCCAAGCTCTTTGCAGCTGCTTTTCTCATGACAGAGTTATTCTGCTTGGTTCTGGTATGTGGTAGTGGTTGGTGGTGGTTTGTGCTGGTGGTTGGTGGTTGGTGGTTGGTAGAGGTGGGTACTGGTGGCTGGTGATGAGTGGTGGTGGTGAGTTGTGCTGGGGGCTGAAGGTGGTTGGTGGTGGTGACTGGTGGTGAGTGGTGTGATTGGTACTGGAGGTTTTGGTGGTTGGTGGTGGTGGTGGTGGGTGCTGGTGGTCATGGGGTCAGTGCTCTCCACAGGGCTGTCTTCTCTGAACCCTAGTGGTTTCCTAATGAACACAAGACAAAGGCTAAATTCCCTGCTTAGGGTTGGTTTGGAGTCCTGCCCATGTTGAATTTAAATGAGTGCATCTCAGGCAAAAGACTCTAGAAAGCTTTCTTTCTGCATTAAAATCTTTTCTCAAGGCAACAGCATGGAGAAGGGTTGTTTCAAATGGGACATAGTAATGAACCCAAGGAAATCAAATTATTGATTGGGATTTCTGACCCCTAAACTGTGTCAGGCACAATTTAGAACACTCTAAAGTAATATAAAAATAATTTTCACATTTATCAATTCCTTTGTATTCTTCAATTTTTAAACTATTTTGGCATGTTCTTCCTGTAATTAGTAAAAAAGATATGGATGCCTTTGTCTAACTTGGCCATTTATAGTGTCTGGTTAGAAACCATTTGCCTGTGCGTGAGCATACCATTTATCAAGGACAGAAAGAGATAACTGGTTTTTCTGATTTTTTTTAAGCACCTCTGGTTTCCTAATCATTTGTATGAGTGGCTCTTTGTTGCCCTAGTTTTATTTCTTTTGCTATGAAAAAAAAGAAAGAAAACACCCTGATCAAAAGCAGCTGAGGGGAGGAAGGGTGTATTCCAGCTCACAGTTCCAGGTTATAGTCCTCTGTGTCAAGAAGTCAAGGGAGTTGGGACCTGAAGCAGCTGGTCACATCTCAGACACAGCCTAGAGCAGAGAAAGATGCATGTGTGCACCCTGACTAGGGAGCCTCATTTATTAACTCATCCACAGTCCAGGACCCAGCTCAAGAAGTGATGTGACCCATATTCAAAGTGGGGTTTTCCATCTCAGTTAACTCAAGTAAGAGAAATCCTTCACAGGTGTGCCCAAGGTCCTAGGAAACTCCAGTTTTTCATCCCAGGAGGTTCTAGGTCCTGTTGCAGACAATTAAAACTAATCATCATATTTACTTGCATAATTGTGTAGTTAAAATGGGGTTAGTTGGCAAAAGGTGCCTTGCTTGCCATTTAGGTGGCTCTTTATTAGCTCCCTTGCCTTTTTGTTGAAGTCAGTAGAAGTGATTGATTGGTGAGACCAAAAGTTCTCCCCCCGGGTCCTGAACACCTGCCCCAGCCTTTTCAGTGCTGCTTTGTGCTGGTGAGGACCCTCTGCCTTTCCTGCTGGGTTCTGTTGAGAGATTCCTTCACTTTGCTATTGTTTCTCCCCTTTCCTCTCCTCCTCCACCCTCCCTTTCTTCTCTTCATGATCTGGGTAGTTGATGTGTGGGGCCCTCTGCAGTGTTAATAATTACCCTTAAATAAGAAAGTCTTACTTTCCTAGGTCAGGTTAACTCTTGATGTACTAGAATGGACATCAGCTGGCACGACATTAAATCCCTGCCATCATCTATACATACATCAGTCCTCAAAGTCCTCAGTATGTCTGTCTTCTCCCTCCATTGATGAAAGAGTGGTATGTGTACTCTTCAGGTGGGTTCTGCTGCCCTCCAGCTCATTATAACTTCATGCTTTGACCCTGGAACTGTGACATTGAGCAAGAAGTACCTGGAAGTTCACATGGCAATAGCTTCTTCCTCCACAGAAACACTTGGTAATTGGTAATATGGCTTTTGAGTTGCAAGATAACCCAGAGACCTTGTGCATCCAGGGGCTCTGGCTCCAGTGTGGGAAGCTGCAGACTGATTGTGGCCAGTACCTTAGGCTATGTTTGGTGAGGAACTAGTATGTCTTTCTGTGAAAGTTAAGTCGATGGCAATGACTCTCAAGTTGAGTGGCCAGGCAGGATGAAGCACAAGGAGGAAAAGCCCATGGGCCTGGGGAGGTGGATCAGTCACTGAAGTACCTATGGTATGTGCATGAGGACCTGAATTTAGATCCCCAGAGCCCACATAAAAGGTTGACATGGTGGTATGTGCCAATAATCTCAGTTCTTGGAGGATGGAGACAGGTCTGCACCTGTCTCATCAGTCAGCAAACATAGCTTTACTGATGGGCCTCAGATGGATTGTCATTAAGGAAAGACACTTGACATCAGCCTCTGACCTCCATATGTATGCATGGGTGTACACACACACACACACACACACACACACACACACACACACACACACACACACACCAGCCTGTTTATGAGCTAGAAGGGAAACTTAATAATAATAAAAAAAAAGATGGTTTCTTTGCCAACCAAGTTCTAAAGTAATTGAGAAATAAGACAAGGAAGTGAATCATGCGGTCATCAGAATAAATCATGTTGGGTAGTGCTGCTGTTTCTAGACTGCTGTCCCCATCCCAGAAGCCCAAAGGGGTTTCACGGGTTCTAGACCTTTGCTACCCACAGGGGCAGGCCCATACAGAATAGAAGATCAGGGTAGCTGTGGAAGTGCCAGGACTGTTTGTCAGCTGACATGCCTTCACTTTGGTGTCAGCTGTGGCATCCATGGTCATAGCTACACTTTCCACCGCTCCATATGCCTGTGCTTGGGGACTGTCTTAGTTTGGGTTTTTATTGCTGTGAAGAGACACCATGACCACAGCAACTCTTTTAAAGGAAAGCATTTAATTGAAGCTGGCTCATGGTTTGAGAGATGCAGTCCATTATCGTTGTGACAGGAAGCATGGTGGCGTGCAGGCAGATGTGGTCCTGGAACTGAGAGTGCTACATTTTTCAGGCAACAGGAAGTCAACTGAAACACTGACCGCTGTCCTGAGCATAGGCAACCTCAAAGCCCACCCCCACAGTGACACACTTCCTTCAACAAGGCCATCCCCACTTCAACAAAGCCACACCTCCTAATAGTACCACTCCCTGTGAGATTATGGGGGCCAATTACATTCAAAGTACCGCATTCCTCTCCCTGACCCCCATAAGGTTGTAACAATATCATATGCAAATGTATTTAGTCTAACTTCTGAAGTCCCCATAGTCAAGAACAGTCCCAAACTTGTTTCAAAGTCAAAAGTCTCTTCTGAGACTCAGGCATTTTCTTAACTGCAATCCCCTTTAAAATCAAAATCAAAACACGTGCTTCCAACATATAATGGCACAGGATATAATTTACCATTCCAAAACATAGGGAAGGGAGTATAGTGAGGAAATACTGGACCAAAGCAACACCGAAAACCAGCTTGGCAAACTCCAAATTTTGCATCTCCATATCTGATGCTCTTCAGGTCTCCAACTCCTTCAGCTTTGTTGACTGCAACACACGTCTTCCTCTTGGGCTGGTTCCACTCATTGTTAGCAGCTCTCCTCACCAGGTATCCCATATTCTAGCATCTTTAACATCTTGGGTTCCCCAAGGCAATCCAAGCTTCAACTTCACAGCTTCATGCAATGAACTCTCCACTAAGGCCTCCATTCATGGATACCCCTGACAGATGCCTGGCCTCAGCAGCTTTATTCCATAACCCCTTTCTTCTATTCTTAACTAAACCCAGAATCACGTAGCTGAAGCTGCCAAGTTCTGCTGCTTGCCTGGACTGGAATATGGCCCCCTCATTCAATTACATCTTCACAAGCAACAGGAAGTCAACTGGGCTGTATCCTGAGCATAGCAATCCTCAAAGACATACCTCCAATCATGCCACTCTCTATGAGATTATGGGACTATGGGATATTGGGTGCAATTACATTCAAACTATCACAAGGACCCTATTTGCTCTGCCACTAGGATGAAGGTGAGTCCATGCCAGGCATGGTATGCCAGATTCTGAATCTCCTAATGTGGATTCTCTCAGGTGCCCTATTTAATAGACCTTAAGGTTTATAGAAGTTGAGTAACTTCTCCAAAGTTACTCATCGGGGCTGAATAGAGTCCAGGTGGTTTGATTGGCTGGTAGGCTTCTCACAACTTCTTCATGCCTCTCAAGTGTTGGTCAAAGCATTAGCTCCCATAAAGTTTGACTGAAGCAGCCAGTGATGAGAATGTAGGTTATCTCAAGACCTACATTGCCAGCCCACTTGGTGAATTCCTTTCTCTCTAGCTGATACCTGGCCACCTTCCATAGCTGTCTCTTCCAGTGCTCCCACCAGGGTACATATAGTCAAGGGACCAAGAGTATGAGCACAGGGGGAGGACTGAGGAGCTTTCCATGGAGCAGGATGGGCATGTCTGAGTAGAGAATGTCTCTTCTTTCTTTTTCCTAAGAGAGAACTCAACTCGCTGGGCATTCCTGGAGATTTATTTTCCAAATTGGAACAAACAAAGCATGACAATGCATTTCTAGCCAGTGACAGGAATGATACAATAAAACTGGAAGAGTATATTCTGACAGTTATATAAAAAGGGCTCATTTTGGTTGTTCAAATGCCTGCTTTTAAGAGAGTGAGATGGGACTGTATATATTTATATAGAGTGATCATCAGAATATAGCCAACATTCTAGTTTGCTTTCTGTTACTGTAATAAAACATTTTAACCAAAAACAAATTAGGGTAGGGAAGGGCTTGTTTCAGCTTATACTTCCAGGTAACAGTCTGTCACTGAGGGACTTACGGGGAACCATGGAGGAATTTGCCCACTGGTTCTCTCTCTCCTCTGGCTCATTTTCTGGCTCATGCTCAGGTATCTTCCTTAGTCAGCCCAGGACTACCTGCCTAGGGACCCTGACACACACAGCAGGTCGAACATTACCATATCAATCATTGATCAATACATTCTCCTATAGGCATGACCACAGGCCAGTCTGACCCTGATAATCCATCCTTTGATGTTCCCTCTTTCCAGGTGACTCTAGGTTGTATCAAGTTGGCAATAACGATTGCACAACATAGCAGGCACGAGAAAGGGAAGCAGTAGGACGTGCACGTGTAAAGTGGAACACATGGAGTCAGAACTAGATTGATCACAGATAGTTTATTAAGAAAGTACTCACACGACGGAGCCAGTCCTGTTCAGCCAGGCGGAAGAGAGAAAAGAGAGCCGCATGCGTGCGTCCCTGATACTCAAAGCCTTGCTACATCACTCTGACCACGCCCAAGCGTGCGTGGTCAGTTGCCAGCCCCCAAGCGGGCATGGTCAGCATTTCCTCCTACACATGTGTATAAAGTGACAAGAGCTGGTCTGGTGGCTAAGGCAGGAGACTCACAAGTTCCAGTGCTTCCTTGGTCACAGCTTGAGTTCAAGGCCAATCTGAATAACTTCATGAGAACTTGCTTTAAAACGAACAGCATGGAGATGGTGGCTGGGAATGTGCTCAGTGTGGAGCACTTGGCCAGCATGCTCAAGGCCCTAGGTTCTGTCCCCAGTACTAAAATAGTTACTCTATATTACTTATTCATGAAGGAGCAAACAATTGTGGAAATGATTAACTTTGGGGAGTGTGCCTAACAAGTGGAGTAGAAGAGGAAATCTCCCTGTTAATTTTCCATCATTCAAATTTCTTCTAAAATGTAAATTAAATTTATCTCAGCAGAATTACATAAATCCCCTTTCTTCTGCATTAAAATCTTTCTTTTGTACTAAAAATGGAAAGTAAATTTGACCTAGGTTTAACATAATAACCATCAATAGTTTAAAATTTAATCACAGTGGCTAAAATCCTTTTAATGCTTCAACAGTGACCTCAAATTTGGACTATCTAATGTGGGTGTTCCATCTTCCCAGAGACTCTAAGTCACAAGGGGCCAGCAAATGGACCCACATACAGAAGGTTTGTTACTGATCCTCCCGAAGCCTGTTCAGAGAGCACAGTGGGAATTGGAATTGGGCCTCTCTTTGGCTATGAAGTTGGGTAACTCAACTGAGTTACTGCCTCTCTCAAATCTTGCTTCCTTGTTTATAAACAAAGGAACTGGACCAGTTGGTCTGAACTTTGCCTATTTAGGAAATGGAGATTCTATCCTAGATTTAGAGAATGATAAAACTAGAATAATCTGGGAATTCGTAAGATTAGGGTCATTTTGTGAAGATATCCTCTATTCTTTCTTGCTTGAAAAAGAACTTCTTGAAATTAAATATCTAGCACTCTCTCTTGGAGCTTGATTTCAACTTTTCTGAGAAATCCTTTAAAGATATTTGTTTCCTATATATATATATTTATGTGTTTGGGTGTTTTACCTGCAAGTATGTCTGTGTGCCATGTGAGTGTAGTGCCCAATGAGGCCAGAAGAGGGCGTTAGAACTGCCAGTTGTTAACTGCTGCATGGGGGCTAGGAATCAAATCTGGGTCCTCAGGAAGAACAGCCAGTGCTCTCGAAACTGAGGGGTTGATAACTCCAACCCTGAGAAATCTTGTCAATATGGCAAGAACCTAGCACTCCTTCATCTTGGTGGTTCTGAAAGCACACACACACACACACACACACACACACACACACACACACACACACACAAACACACACACACACTAAGGGCTGGCCTTTATCACTTACAGATCTGCTAGGAACCCTCTAGCATCCCCAGTATGGCCTTTCTCTCTCTCCTGCTGCTCTCCTTGCATGCTCTCGGCCTCACTCCCCACATAACCACTAATTATAGCCTGTGAGCCTGATATAGAAAGGACCAAAGAGAACATTCCATCTCTGTTCCTTATGCTGTCCCAGGAGTATCTTGGATCAGGGAAGGAGGTTTACTCTTTGGTGAGATGCCCAGGGGCCACAGAGTGGGAACTAAGCCTAACTTTTCAGAAGGACAGGTCTGAGGACAGTGTGCTGTGGGCAGAAGAACACGGGACATCAGTACTGTGCTCTGGTTCATCAATTTAAATGTGTCTAAAGATTTTTGGTTAATTCAGAAATCATATAGATATAGATATATTTCTCTAGAGAAATCAGAATCCCCCTCACAGAAACCAAAATCCACAAACGCCCAAGTCTTTTATGCAAATGGAGTAGTCTGCATGCTGCAGGCATGCATCTTTCCATACTCTAAATCTTACCCAGTATCGCTTACATGATTTAGATGCAATTTAGACTGTATTGCTTACAGAATAATGGCAAGAAAAAGTTCTATATAATGCTCACTACACATTCTTTGCTGAATATTTTCAAGTGCGAGACTGAAGGATGTAGAAGGTGTTTGTCAGGTTTGCTGCCTCCTGAGCAACCCTGGAGAAGCATAAAGGACTGGAGTGTCTGCTAGGTCAAGCCAGCTCTTGTCATGCATGGTTATGACAGATGAAGGCTGAAGAGCTTGGGGATGTGCTCTAGACAGGTGAAGAGGAGCACTGGACAGCGTCTCATGAGGTGCTGTGTTTACACTGTCAGGAGTCAAGTGACAAGGCCTTATGTATACACTGGAGCTTCCTAGAATGGCAGAGCATTCCAAAGTTATGGAAGACACATGTTTAAAATGTTTTTAATTCATGTTTTCTCTAAGGGTGTTCATTTTTCTCTTTCTTTTTTAGTTACTTTTCCCCTCAGCTCTTTTATAGAAAGATTTATAAGCACAATGAACTCACTGTTAACATCTTGTGGTTCCCTCTTTTTTGGTCTCTCTTCCCCGCCCCTCTCTTCTCCCTCTTCCTCCCCTTTCTTCCCCCCTCCCTCTGTCCATATGTCCCTCTGCCCTTCTTTCTCTCTTTCTCTCCCACACACATGTACATATATACAATACATCCATACTTTTTCAACCTAAGTACTAATTGGCTGTGAACATCACAATGTCACCCTAAGTATCCCGCCATGTCCTCCTTAGAAGCAGGGCATTGTCCTGCATCACCGCAAATGCTCTATAAACCTAAAAAAAATGTAGGTAATAGCTATGATATTTTCTAATACAATTTGAACAGCCAGAAATCCCCATGTGTTTTTCTTTTCAATCCAGTAACCAAGCAAGCATCCTGCAATCGTCCAGTTGTGATTTCTACTTATTTTCCTGTAAATGTAAAATGCGTGCTTACTCTTTTTCTTTCTGTCTCTACTGGTGTAGACATTTTTGAGGCATTCAGATCATTTATATTACAGAAACTCATGATCAGAAATTGTATTATTATAGGAATTCAGCATTTACAGGAAAACTATATGTGAGAAACATCATATATTATTGGTGGTGTAGTGGTAAAATTTTGTTTGTTTGTTTTGTCTCATGTATACCAGCCTGGCCTCAGACTTCCTGTGTAACCAGGGACAACCTTGAACTTTTGATTTTTCTGTTCCACACCTCCTTAATGTTGGGGTTACAGGCATGTGCCACCCATACCTGGCTGGTGGTTAATTTTATGCAGCACCTTGACAGAGTAGCAACAAAAGCATGACTTCTAAGTAAGCCTGTGAGCACATTTTCAGAAGTGACTGACATTTGCTTTGCTAGACTAAGATTTCTGCCACTAATATGGGGAGGTGCCATCTGATAACAGAAAGGTGAATTCACAGCAAGCTGGACATCCATCTGTTGCCCTCAAACATCAGTTTGTGGATTGAAACCAAGTCATTGAGCCCCTGTGCCCTCTGGCTTGACAGACTAAATCACGCCACTGATTCGGTTCCAGATTCCAGTTTGCAGACACCCAAACCATAGGATTTCTTGATTTTCCTAACACAAGGCAATTCCTGTAACATGTCAGTTTGTCTGTCTGTCTGTCTGTCTTTGTCCCTCTCATTTCTTCTGTTTCTTTCTCTATACTCTTTTCTCTTTCTTCAATAGTCTTCCCGAGGGAAGAGCACACCATTTGGTTATCCAATACCAAATGATCAGCCCTGAAAACATACATACAAATAACACTGTACAGACTTAACAGGTTGAGTTTATTTATGTATGTATGCATATGTACACATGTATGTGTATATACATGACAATATAAGAACAATTACTAAAAAAAAGAGGTCATGAATTTTAAAAAGACAAAGTGGAAGAGCTTGGAGAAAGGAAAGAAAAGGGGGAAATCATGTAATTATACTATAGTCTCTAAAAATAAAATAATCTTTAAAAAACAACAAAAAATCATTGTGGCTAATCAGTTTTGTGAATGTTCTGAAATCAATAATTTGTATGCTATACATTGTAAGGAGCATATGTAAAGGTGGTAAATCACCGCTTTAAACAGTTGTCTTCACTAGAGAATAAAGACAAGTACATGGCAATAGCGTGTCTCACTGGAGTCTTGAACATCTCTGGGGGGGAGGGGTCATCATTTGGTGAGCCTAGACTCACCTAGGAGACATGCTTCTGGTTGTACCTGTACAGAGTGTCTGATTAAGTTGCACATGTCTGTAAGTTGCATCATTTAGATGGTTAAGTGAGGCGGGAAGACCTTTCCTAAATGCTGGATGAATAAACAGGAGAAAGTGAACTTTCCTGATTGCTGATGCCACATGACCAGCTGCCTCAGGCTCCTGATGTCCTGACTTCACCACCACAATGGACCATTCTGTGGGCCAAAACCAGTCCTACTTCCATTAAGCTGATTCTTGCAAAGTATTTTGTCATAGTAACAAGAAGAGTAACTAAACTAGGAGAAAATTTGTACAGGATTGGGGCTGGTCCTATGAGGGACCCGACTGTATGTTTCCTTTTGTTATAATACAGCGCAAGGTGGGACTATGGCGAGTCCTGCTGTGGGTGAGAGACAGATGATGGGTGAGAATCAGGCAAGAGACCGATAGACAGAACTTATGTGGGAGGAGGTCTTGGAATAAGGAAAGGGAAAGAGAGAAAGAGATCAACAGGGACAGAGACAGGGAAAGACAGCGGCCTCCTCAGAGAAAAGAGAGAAGAGAGAGTGGGCAATTTCTCCCTTAAAGAGACCCCCCCTCCCCGCACCTGCGTACAGAGCTTGCATGCACAGAGGCACTATGCCAGGTTCCTAAGGGTGGGGCCAGGCCTGCCTGGATTATTACACCTTTGTTTTTGAAACTATTTTATGGGGGGCATGTGGAAGAACTTAGAACTTCAGGCTATAGATGCCCTGTGGTCCAATAAGAAGAGTAGAATGGACCATTCAAGTGGGAATTTAGAAGCCCAGAATGTCAAAAGAATCACAGACCATGGAGACATAATCCATGGACTTTTAGAAGGAAACAAAGACTGTTGAGGACTAGGCTAGTGGCTATTTGTCTGATATCGTGGTGAAAGAATCTGACTATAGTTAATCTGCTCAACTCTGGAGAACTTAAGTGAGGCTGAATTCAAGAGTGGTGTAATAATTTCTTTGGGAAAAGAACTTTCAAAACAGGATACAACTCGGGCTGTCATGGCTACTGCCCAGTATTCTTACTCAGATCTACACTGAGAGAGCAACACACGGTGTGGTGGAGGTAGGGGTGAAGGTGGAGGAGGTTCTAGTGAGGAAAATTGTGTGGGCAAATTTAAAACTTATGGAAGGAGCATGGAGATTAGAAAGCACCAGCAATGGTTAAAGAGAAACCTCACACTTTTCACTGGGACAGTAAGAAAGGTAGGTATTCCAAAGGCAAGACCCATATAAGGCTCCCCCTTATAAAACTGCAAATTTAGGTAAAAGGAGAAAGCCCAAAGTGATAATACCATAGCAGGAGTTTCCTGCTCTCAAAAGAATGCTCAGGAAACTGATTTTGTCTTTGAGCCACTAAGGTGTTCAGAGGCTGCTACTGCTGTGGTCCAAAACAGCAGAACTTGGCAATGTCATTTATGTGTTGCTGATTTTGCAAGCACGAAAGATGAAAGTGAAAGATGTCTATAATTTCAGAGAGCACCTGAGGCCAGGCAATGTGTGGCAGGATTAGACTTTCTGCAAGGACACCTTGCATTAATAGATAGATGGTCATGAGCCTAGAAGACAATGAGTAGAAGCTTTTGGCTTAAACATATTTCAGTGTCAAGTTAAAAGGGGTGGTCTTGTGGTGACTGATTAAAATTGATAGTTGAATTGACCAGCTCTAGAATCACTTAGGAGATAAACGTCTGCCCAAGCTTGTGAGGGACTGAAAAGAAACAGAACCAAACATGGGATAGGTTATTAGATGGTATATTTATTAAGAAAGAATACTCACACAAAGAGCCGATAACCAGATTGGCACTCCGAGAAGCCCAGTCCCAAGATGCCTCCGAGACCTGGCCTGAACCCTGAGAGACAGTGAGCAACTCTCCTCCCCGCTTTTTATCCTACCCCCAGGTACCTGTGGACCATGCCCAAATGGGTGTGGTCAGTGGTACAGGTATCCAGGGTCTCTCCCTACAATTCCCCTTTTTGTCTAAAAAAAAGATTTAAACTTGAAACAAAACTAAATTGTATACAAAATGTCTTAGCATATATGTAAGAGCATACATCATCGTAAGTAGAGAGAAGACTTTACACAGTAAGACGACTTCTGATATACAAATTATACTTAAGTTACATCATACATGGATCTATAACAGTTTAAGTTGTCTATAGTTAATAATCACTAAGTTGAATCACAAGAAGATATAATCTACCTATATCTCATCCTAACCATATCTATCCCATCTAAACTCTAAAGTCATCTGAGGGAGACATCCAGGCCTGAACACCTTCTTCCAAAACCAACTCTAAATAATAGAAAAACTAACCCTAACCAGGTGTACATTATCCTTAGTGTCAACAGTGGGGGAGTGGGGTGGAGTTACTTCCTGCTGAAATGGGATGAGGATAGCCTCATGGGGTCCTGTAGGAAGAAAATGTTAGAATAGTGAAAGTCTTGAGTGAACTAGCTACAACATTTGTACCCAGTCTCTGTTTGGCAGGAGATGCTTGATTGAAGTTCTTCATAGAAGTTCTTATCTTGATTGAAGTCCTTGTTTTGACAGAAGTTCTTATCTGAAGCTCTGGCCAGAGTGTAATTAGAATATGCAGCATCTCAACTCGATTTTCTGGAGTTGTCTAGAGTGGTGTAGTCCCAGCCCCGTTTGAGAGTGGTGATTGTCAGTTCAAATGCGTCAAGTTGGATCCAGTGGAATCGACGAGGTGGGGCCCCATTTTCTTTCGGGAGAGTTCAGAGATTGCTGTTAGGAAGTTCTTTGTTCGCTGTAGGGAACCTAAACATTAATATCAGCATTGGAGTTTCAACCTTTAGAGGTATGCATACCAGAAAGGGCAACAGTAGGGAAGATAATAATTATGAGGGAATTTAGACTTTCAGAGAAAGAACCGAGAATACACAAATGACAGTCCCTTGATTTTTTTCTTTTTCTGTCTTACATCAATTGGCTTCTTGATATAATACAGAAACTCTGAATTTTGTTTTAACAACATACTTGGATTTAGAGGAGGAGAGCCAAATCCAACTCTAAAGTCAGTGTGAATTGGGACTAAAGAGTAGTAGGAAGTAATGAGAAATAGATTCTTGTATAGAAATAGTTTTAAAGTTTACCACATGATAGATTCTCCTTTGTTTGATGGTTCTCTTTGGGTAGCTATCCTCTCTTTTTTTAGGTATTTACACATTCAGTGTCTTCTTGCATTTTGGAAATGGGTTTTCCTGTGAAGACAAGAACCAAACACTCCCCTTTCCTTTGTGAGGTTTCTATACTATTCGTGAAATGTACCTTGGTGGATGACCTGTCATTTCTCCTCATCGAGAGGTTTTTTCCTGTTCGATCTGAATCTTGATCAACTTTGATGGTATCCAAAGCTTTTCTTCTCCTGTAGAAACAAAGGCGAAACCCCTTCCCCAATGTAACACATGTCCTGGTTTCCTTAATGAGGTCAATCCATCTTTGAAGTACACCAGCTGATTCAGTTCAGAAGTTTTTTCCATAGTCCAGTGTCTTTCTGCAGCTGTTTGTCCTTTCTCATTAGCATTAAGAAAGTTTAGTGTCAATAAAGCATTACATAACCTATGTTTAAGGGTTTTCATTCCCCCAGCTTGTTTTTGGAGCATTTCTTTTAGAGTACGGTTAGATCTCTACTACTGCTTGTCCTGGGGGATTGTTACATGCTTTATGTTATAATATTTGAAAAACTCTTCCAATTTCATGGAGACATATGCTGGAACATTGTCAGTTTTTATTTGTGCAGGTATACCCATAATGGCCATTACCTCTACTAGGTGTGTGATAACAGAATCAGCCTTTTTAGAGCTAAGAGCAGTAGTTCATTGAAATCCTGAAAATGTGTCTATAGTATGGTTAGTATGGTGTACATATTTTAAGTTTCCAAATTCTGGAAAGTGAAACACATCCATTTGCCAAATTTCATTTCTATGCATACCCTTGGGATTACTGCCTGCTAGTAACAGAGCTTGATTATAGAATGAACAGGTAGGGCAGTTTCTTACTATCTCCTGTTGCTTGAAAGGCAACCACTTTACTGACTGGTCTCTCTCTCTCTCTCTCTCTCTCTCTCTCTCTCTCTCTCTCTCTCTCTCTCTCGTCTGTCTCTCTCTCTCTCCTCTTTAGTTATCCTTTTGGTAGTAAGCATTAGCCAGTTGAAGCCTGGTCAAACTGTTCATATGTTTCTGAATATTTTTTAAATTCTTCCATGCTTTTGGGCACAGGCTGTTTCAGGCTGCTTTGCTTTTCCTTTGCCCTGTCTTAAACACAGCTGTTTCTCTAAGGAGACTTGGTTCCTCCTGCAGAGGACATGCAAGAATCAAAGTCTCAATGAACTCATAGCTTCATGGCTATTACATATCTCTTTCCCCTTCTATGGACAGAGATAAGATATAAACATGAGGGCATATACCCAAGCACACATACATAATACATTCATACATAAAGAAATACATGTATACATCTTAGACACTTCTTATTTAAATACAGCATCACTATTTCCCCACCTAGCTTTGTCCCAGACCATATTTATCGCTCTTATAGTGAAACCTAGATCACAAGACCTTCACTAAGCAAGACAATTCAAATTAATCACCCCCATCACCACAGACTACTTTTAAACTAAGAGAAACAACATCACATTTTCTGACTCTCAGCAATGCTATATGTACATTCTGGTTCTATTTCCCTTATCTAATTAGTGGGTATGGAGGGTGAGACTAAGGGAGTTGTAATGACTGGATGGTCAGGACACAATGAGAGCAGAACAAGAGGGATGAGCGGGATCCAAGAGATTTTCCCAACGTTTGGGACTTTCATTTGACTAAATCCACTAAATAATAATGAGGGTGCTGAGGAAGCGACAAAACATTAAAAAAGACAAAAAAGGCAGAATATAATTTTTTAATTGTTGGAATAATGCTTTGTATGCTTCCTGAAGTAAGAAACAGTGCATGCGATTAGAGTCAGTGAGAACCAGGGGAAAGACAGCTGTTTTTTATGAATCTCAGTAAGCTTCTATGGGGTATGGGGGTGGGGCTCAGTTGTTCTTGGCTTTGATGGTGACATTTTCTCAGTTGTGGCATTTGATCCAGCATACATGCTCTACATGGTTGTTCTTTGGAAATGAGGAATTGATTTATTTTTAAAAGGTTCTCCTGCCTTTGGCCGAGAACCAGAAATCTCTTTCAAGTTGTGGAAATAGCTTCCCTTTGAGACCTAACCTCTCTGTCACCCCAGGGAGCCATTGGGACACAGAGTAGTTGAAGCAGCAGGCTTCCTCCTGGGGACTTCAGAGAACTGGTTCTCCAGTTATGAGGCACCAGACTGTGATTTCTAAGAGGAAAGTGAACCGGAAGCCATGGTCACAGGGGATTCAGGGAGGTGTCCTTAAAGATAGGGGTGGTAGTTATGACCTGAAAACTTGGCAGTTACGTGACACCATTCAACTGAGAAGTGGGAATGAGCACACTTTTTTGTCGCTTCATTTAAAATGTGTAAGCTACAGAACGGGTTTTGGGTGACTTATAAAAATAATATTTCTATAAGGGCTGTGATGTCAGGATAAGTGATTAAGAGTCTTAGGAATGGGTGGAAGACATCCCAAACCCAAGGGACAGGCATCAGATGAGGCCTAGCTTTGTCTCTGCTCTTTGCTGTCCAGCCCAGGGGCTGCCAGCTCCACACGGCTATTGAGTCCCAGAAAGGCTCCTAGTTTAATCTGGGTTTGTTGTAAGTATAAAATATAAACTGGGTTTCAAAGACAATATAAACAAAAGTAAAAAATACACATGAATAATTTTTACATTGGTTTTCTTTGGGAATTTTAGATATATTGAAATTAAATGTTTTATTAAAAATAAATTCCCTTATTTCTTTTTATATCTTTAAGTGCCTGGCTTAAAAAATTTAAGCTTAACAAATGGCTCTCATTACATTTTTATCAGTTAGAGTTGACCTAACCTATTTCACATGAAGGGGGAAAAATAAGGCTGAAGAGATAGCTCATTGGTTAAGAGCACAAGCTGCTCCTCCAGAGAGAAGTTTAGATCACAGCACCCACATGCAGTGTACAACTGCCTGTAACTCTCAGTCCAAGGGCTCCGATGCCCTCTTCTGACTTCAGCAAGCACAGAACTCAAAAGCATAACCACACACACACACACACACACACACACACACACACACACACACACACAATCACATATACAATAAAATATTTTTAAATTAATAAAAGAAAATGTGTTTGTTACTATGGATCTCTCACCTAGTTCCAGGAAGGAAGGGGATTAC
Source organism: Cricetulus griseus (assembly GCF_003668045.3). Taxonomy (NCBI): domain Eukaryota; kingdom Metazoa; phylum Chordata; class Mammalia; order Rodentia; family Cricetidae; genus Cricetulus; species Cricetulus griseus. Next base: position 44,531,955 of record NC_048596.1, on the reverse strand, counting down.
TATGGTAGTGTGTGCTCATATGGAAAGACATATTTCAAAGCTACATAAAAATATAAGGCAGATATAGTGGCCCCTTCCTCCCACTGTAGTCATTTCTCCGTTGGAAGCCACATAGTGGCTTATGTCCCTCTCTTTCAGATCGGAAGATTTCTGATTACTGACATGTGACTCAAAATTTGCCACTCATTCCTCATTGGTTCATCCATTCACCCATTCATTTATTCATTTTAACATTTCAACATTTCATTTTTAATTCATACATATTTCTGTGTTCTCATAGTGTAAGGAAGAATTATGATTTATCCTGGCTTTAAAATCCCTAGTCTGTGTGGAGATAAACGATAAGAAAGAGCTGGCCTCAGAGACCTAGTGATTTATAATACGCTGCTATGAGCCTTAGTCTGAGGGCTGTGCAAAATGTAATTAGGCCAGGAGAAAGGCCACTAATACTTGGCTTGGTTTGGGGGTAATTCATAACCTCAAAATTCATAATCATTATAATTGATGATTCATGATGTTGTTCAAAGAGGCTTTGCCAAGTTTACTTAAAGAGATTAAAAATAACCAATACAAACATTGAAATAGCCCATATCAAAAGAACTTTATTATAAGTAAAAAATCTTCCCTCACCTGAATGTCTTCACATATAGTCTGTTCACTAAACTACATCCTTAGCCAGACTTTCCAACTAAGTGTGCACTACGGATCGATGCTGTGCCTGGAGCTTGGCTGACGTCAGGGACAGGGTACCCTGAGACCCTCTACTTTGAGCCTACATCTGTAATGATGCATCCTCTCAGGCACCAGTGAGCACAAATGATCAGGGGCTTTTGGCTTTTGAAAATCCAATGAATTTTTGTTCCAGGACTCCATAGCTCAGAGCCAATGGGCTCCTCCATCAGAGGCATGGAAGTGGGTGTGAGCTTGATGTATATTGTTTGTTGTTGTGATGGTAGTGGCGGAGGGGCATATTTTGCTCTTTGTCTTGATTAGAAACGGGCTGAAAACTCGATGAAAAGGCTTTGTGGAGCTCCTGCCTCTACAGGAGATTTGTCTTTTGGAAGAGCAGTCTGTGTGGTCTTGTGAGGTAGCCAAGCAGACTGGAATTTTGCAAAAAAGCAGGTTCCCTGTGAGAGCAGGTCCCGCACAACAGAAATGTCGTTTGTATAGTCTGGAGTAAATGGTCAAATATTTAAGGGTTTAAAAAATGATGATGTTTATTAGGGCCGGGGAAAAGAATTCCTCATGGAAGGTGGTGAAAAAGATTTGTTTCCATTACTCATAACACAGGCTGGCTATGATGGAAATAGTTTAAATTCTCAGTTCTCTGCAGTACACTTAAGGAAAGTGGGTGATGAAGTCTGTTCAGTGGGTACTTTGAGGCCAGACTGGGTAGGGCGGTGACAGAACCTTGTCAGAGGTCAGCATGCATACTTGTTTCTATGCATAGCCCATCTGCTGTTTTCTCATTGGAATCCTGGCCTTGTAGCCTGTGTGGGATGTGTGGCCCTATGCACTGACTCAGCCAATCAGGTGTTTTTGGGTTTCTACAAAGCAGTTTTAAAAATCAGCGCTGGCAAAAAGCCCACAGGAAGAGGAGTGGGGAGGTGGGAAGGAAATTGACATCACGTGTTTCCTAAGGTCACTTTTTAGCAATTAGCTGTTTCTATTGGCTGCTAAATTAGTTTTTGAAGTAATGATTTTCATCTCCCTGCTTTGTTCACTATGGAGGCATTTTGTTGTCTCCAGTCTATGTTCCTTACTGTTCACATCCTTATTTCTCCTAAATCACCTTGAGGATCACCCAAGAGGCTGGTGTTTATCACAACCCAATGGGTACAGTGTTCAACCGGGATTGACTTCTAGAATAGGCTGTGCTGTATTTAATCACTGAAGAGCAAATGGGGCTTCCACTGCCAGAACGATGGACTGTATACAGTTTTCCCCATTTCTCCAGTGAAGTACAACTCCAAAATCTAGGCATTATACATAATACAAAGTTTAAAAGGTTTGAAAGGCAGAAGGGATAGGAAGGTTGGAAGAAGCCTCAGGAACCAAGAACTCATTTTTATGAACTCACAGGGTGTTCTTAATGCCTTGTGTATTCTAGATTTGCAGCTGGACATGGCAGTGACTTGGAAGTTGAGTAGGAATAAGGAGCCCTAGTGGTTACAAGTTGACTCCACACCGTATCCCTCTCCATACAGGGCAAAGTCAATCCACCAGAGAAGATTGTTGCAGAGCATAACATCCCAGTGTCCACATTACTGAAAATTAGTCTTTACAACAAGCATTTTTATTCATTACATTGTCATGTGTTCATTTTTCATTCTTACTTTAAATTATCTTGCATTAAAGACATTTTCATGAATGTCATACGTGTATAGAATATATTTTGATTATATTATCCCTACCATCTCCTTCTAACTCCTCTTGGACCTTCTCCAACCCAGCTCCCTCCCAACTTCATGTCATTAAAAAAAAATCCCCCCCCCAAAAAAAAATCCATCAAGTCCAATTGGTGCTCATAAGAGCAGGATGTGTGGCCACTGAATGGAGCATAGGCAGCCTACTAGGAGCCACACTCTTGAAGAAAAAATGATTCTCCCTCTCTCAATACCCATCAGCTGCCAATAGCTCCTCAGCAAGGTGTGGGGGCTTCGTGTATTCCTCTCCCAAACATGCTGGAATTTTGACTGGCTTGATCTTGTGCAGAGCTTATACAGGCACCTACAGTTGTCCTGAGCCCATGAGTCAATAGCACTGCCAAGTCCATAAGACAATAATAGCAGCAGCCCCCAACCCCTGCCAACCTGCAGCTCTTGCCAACATCCTGCCACCTCTCCCATTGTGTTCTCTGAGTTTTAAGAGGTTGGAGCAGGTGTGGGAGTGTTACAGATTTCTATTTAATAATCTAGGACTTCTGAGAAGAGCATTAGACCTCAATGTAGTGTACCTCCATTCAAATAAGTTTTTAAAATGTTAAGATGTACCTATTATAGGCGGTGAAGATAACAATACTCAATTGTTTGTAATATGGTCACAAGTTGCTGTTAGTAATTTCTAAATTGTAAAGTACCTTGAAAAAGAATTAAGATGTGAGGAATGCTTATGTCTGGCAGGGGGGAAGTTTTTACATCTCACCATTCCTCTGGTATTTTCCAGAGTTTTATATGAACCTTTGTAATCATGAAAAAATGAAATGTTTTGAAATCAGGGAAATGGCAAACACTATTTAGAAAAGCCATGGTTGGCATAGGCTGTTTACAGACATCCTACCCAAAGGCTAACTTAATCTGTCCCACATCCTTGCCTTTCAGTATGTTTTTGGGATCCCTCACCAGGTACCCTTTCCCTATCATTTTCCCTGATCTACAGCACGCTTGCCATTTGCTCCTCCCACGTCGTGCCAGAAATTGAACTCTTCTGATCTCCTGCAGCTGCTAGCATTCTCCAGCAGCCTGTGGATTTGTAGAAGGCTGTGCTCTGGAACCTTTTAGAGTAGAAAAGGAGCAGAGGCAGTGACCTACTCCCTGGGGCCCAAGTCTTTCATCGTGTTCTCTGCAAAGCCTGTTTCCTTTTCTCATTATTGTGACAAAAGCCTGTCAGCATCTTACAGGAAGAGGGGTTCCCAGTGCATCCCAGTTCAGTATCTGTGGCTCAGCACTGCAGGGAATGCTTGTCAGGCCGAACTCAGGGTCTGGTAGCATGGCTGTGAGTCAGGACACAGAAATTCACCCAGCTAAGCTCCACAGTCCCCAAGGCCTATGCCCAAACAACACCATCAGTGATAGATGTTTAACACATGATGGGCTTATAGAGGACATTCCACATTTAAACCATAATAACCCATCAGTGGTTCCACGGTTGATCATCCCAGCATGAGAAAGTCTATTCCAGTGGCACGCTCAGCTGAGACCTGGATATTGAGACCAAATACAGACTGACTAATACATTGGCCTTTCTTCAGTCATAAAATAGTAATCAAGCTTGCCATTTTAACGGTGCCCAATATCATGCTAAGCACTGTTAAGTCCCACAGTCTCTCAAGCTTGTCGTTTTAAAGGTGCTCAACATCCTGCTAAGCATGGCTAAGTCACAGAGTCTCTGCCATAAACCTAGGGGGTAGTTTCTAAATCAATTCACTGTTAAATAACTGTATTATACTTTAAGTCTCTGTCATGGGTCTAGGCTTGTTAAAGGTATGTTGTGAAAATAGAGAATAAATTGTTGCCTAGCTGTAGTTTGTTTAAATTTACTTTGCAGATGAGAACCTAGAAATAAATAGGAGAAATGATTTGCAGTGAAAAGCAAATTAGGTGCTTAACTTTGACTCCAGAAGACTTTCAGTGACTTTGTCACTATCAGAGGCACATTTACAGGCATAAAAGTGGAAGAAGTATTGCTCTAAGCTGTGGTGACACTGGCTGCCAGCACCATTTGTTCTCATTTGTGTTGGCAAATCAAGTTACATCTACTACTTGCCTCTGGGTTTTATATGTCATAAAATACCTGAGTATAATATATCATTAATCTGTTTATGCTCAAGTTTGACCCCTCCAATATTCCTAGGACATTATTATGTAACAGGTGCATGGCCTTATCTTCAAAAAGTTGACAGTTCATAAAGGCATTGCATTAAATGAAATAAGCTAGGTACAGAAAGACTATATGAAAAGTTACTTTCATAGAGATGGACTGAGGAACCACAGTCATTAGAGGCAACATGGGTTGGAACATAGGTGGAGGTTAGATAATGGATGCTAGATTGCAGTTACATGGTAAGGAATGAGTTTTAGTGTTCTATAGGACAGCAGGAAAGTAGTTTCTTGTGCCACAAGCTGCTTATGAAAGTGGAAACATTCTGTCCCTTAAATTTCCGTTTGAAATCCTGTGTTCTGCAAAGGGGTTTCCATTGGAAGAGCATGATACAGGCTGCTTGGATCTCTAGTAAAACTCAGTAAGTTCAACATCATTAACCAAAACCAAAACCAAACAAAAACTCTAGGCCAGGGCTCTAAATGAGCAGGAAATTCTAGCTCAAAGGTTTTCTGTAGCTCAATAATAGGGCTATAGCATTTTCATATGCCTGGTGAAAGCCTGGCACCGAGACCCATGATGCCCAGTGAATCAGTCAAAGTGAAAGTCTTGAAGTCACCGGCCACACCTTCCATGGACAGATCACAGGCAAGTTCCCTGGCAGACAACTGTTTTTCAAAAATGGTAGTTTTCCATCATCATAGCTTGAAATGTCATTTTTGCTAAAGGAATGGAAAAATAAGGAAATTCCTTCCTATGCACTCATCTTCAGGGGGCGCACTAACAGATTCCAAGAGCAGAGTAGACATGCTCTTTCCCCATAACAGCATCCCAGTATAGAGCAGCCCATCCTGTCATCACATCTCTTGTCTCGACACAGTTTCTTGCAGAGCAAGCCCAGGGCTTCCCTGGCATTGGACACTTCCCTACTCCTTTCATGAAACAACTTATCCAGGAATAAAGCCAGTCTGTTAAAGAATATTATTTCTACTTACTGAGCAGGGCAGTTGCATTTCTTTTGAGTTTAGCTACATTGTCTCAGCTTTACCCCACATTGGGTTCTGAAATGCCTAGATTCAGGGAGATTTCTAGCCTCTTGTTTATTATATGCACATCAAACTGTAGAGAATAGAATACCTTCCTGCTCAATACTCCATCTTATAAATCATTGATTCTCATGTGGTCCACAGTCAGGGTAAGCCATATTAACTAATAGTTCCTACAATAAACTCCTAAATTTCAGTGCCTTAACACAAAGGAAGTTTGCCTCTTTTCATATAACGTTTGTGTACAATTTTGGGATGGAACATAGCCTTCTTGGACCACATTTGTAGCAGCTTTTGTAAGCTTGTCTGCCTGCCTTTCTTTTCTTCTTTCTCCCCTCCCTTCTTTCTTTCCTTCCTTCTTTCCTTGCTTCCTCCCTAAGACAAGGTCTTTCTATATGGCTTAACTCATTATGCCGAACAGGCTAGCCTTGAACTCATAGAGATGAATCATTTTATTGTGATGCTTTTTCAGCAGAGCAATAGTATTTGGTTTTCCCCTAGGTCCCTAGTTTACCTAATCTCAGATCCATGGCCATCCAAATAGTTAGTCATGGGCTCCACCTCAGAGAGTTGGCCTTAGATCCAGAGAGTGGTTAGTCACTCTCACAACTTCAGAGCCACTATTACACCAGAGTATCTTACAGGCAGGTAACCCTTATAGATCAAAGGGTTTATAGCAGGGTTGGCATTTACTTTGCTCCCCTAGTAGTGTGAGTACCTCCTTGTATGTACCATGGACACTAGTCAGTAGCAGTGAAGACTCTAGTTAGGCACCAGCTTAACTTTTTGTGCTCAATAAGATACATGTGTTGTTATCAGCAATAGGGCCTTATCATCAGTTTATGAGAAGCAACCAATAGCCTTGGGAATAGCCTGAGTTATTTGAGGGTTTCCATGGGGCCAACAACTCAATTAGATGTAACCCATTCCTGGAACTGGAGGTTTTACTTGGTGGCAAAAGATGTCTAGCTGGAGCTTTGTCTCCCTGTTATTTGTTGATTCCATTTAGATTCCTTTCATATATGTATATATTTTCAGAAGCTTCTAAAACTATTAGGTTTCCGTACGACCCCTCAAATGGTCCCCAATGTTAGCTGCCCCTCCCTGTATTCTCTACCTTGTCTTCCCTCCTCGTCCCTCCTTTCTTCCACTGCCCTCTCTGTGTAGTCCTCCTGGGTAACCCTTAACTGTATGTTCAAAGCAGGTCAGCTTTATTGTAGAGTGTGATGTCTGTGTCATCCATAGAGAAGCATCATTCCTGTAGAATAATTTTACCTTATTTCTTGGGCATTCTGGGAATTGAATCCCTTAAAGTGGTAGCATATCCTGATTGGCTTTGAATCTGAAAATTGGCTGCTTCCATAGGAGCCAGGGCAGTGTCAGCAACGGATCCAGCCCTGACAGAAGCAGTTAAAACCAGCCATGCTCACCAGGGTTAGGTGTTATCCTCAAACATGTGGCTGCACAAGGCTTTATGTTTGCTCTGCAGAGCTCTGGCACAGAGTGGCCAGAGAAAATTGTAGTCGTGCCCTTAGTCAAACCAGGAACACCACCCTCCTTGAGTTTACCCAAGAATCTGTGAACTATGTCCTTGTACTTTTGGGGTCCACCTGGATATGGTATTTCACTAAATCTACACAAATGGCAGGCCTACTATTTAAGACCTCACTAAAGCCACACAGTCTATAATACTTCATGGGGCCAAATTCCCCAGTTGTACTCTTCCATGGTGTGGTGACCGTCAGGTTACAAGAATGCTTGGGCAGCCTGGAGGTTGTGAGGCTGCAGTGGGAGACATGATGCCATCAGCTGCAAATTTGGGCATTTAGGGGTGGGGGGGGGGGTGCCTTAGCCATACCAGGCAGTTGCAAAATGCAAACATACTCTGTGTAAGGCATGCCTCCAGAGAGATTGTTGCTCACTCAATGTAATACTTGTTAACCAGACTGGCTCTTTTCCTGGTTGTTAATTTTGCCTTCAAAAATACATGAAATAGGACGGGGTGGGGGGTTAGGGGAGGGTTGGGTGGGAGGGGAGAGAGAGGGAGAAGGGATTGACATGTGAAGCAAGCTTGTTCCTAATTTGAACTAATAAAAAATACATGAAATAGAACTCTGACACATGCTTGTAAATGATTTTCTGTAATTCCATTTTCTCCCCAAATGCAAAAAAAAAAAAGTGCGGTCCATCCTAAAACAATCTGAGTTTCTCTCCTGACAACTTGCATGTAAGTTTTCACTTCTATCTGTCCACCGACCTCCTGGCTCAGCCTTCTATGTCCCCGACAGCAAGCATGTCATGCACTGAGTCTGGAAGGATGCACACAAGTTCTCATGCAAAGGGAAGATGGAAACAGGTAGCGTGTATTGGGTATCAGCCTCATTTCAGTTCCTTATCATAAGAGAGAAAAAGATGAGGGGACACATTTGAAAAGCTGGGGCACACACAGACTGGCAGGGTGTGTATAGGTCACATGATACCATGTGGACTTGCTGTGGAGTGTGGATTTTATGTGGCTACTGAGAGATGAAATTGCCTGAATCAGGCATGTGCGTGCATGCGTGTGAGTGTGTGTGCACGTGTGTGTGTGTGTGTGTGTGTGTGTGTGTGCGTGCGTGCGCGCGCGCGCATGAGCATGCACACATGCTGTATGAAGTCAAAGTTTTTTTAAAAAAAAGCATAGAATTCTCATGATTTATGATCAGTCAAGATGAGCAGTAGGTAAAAACAGAGTTCCCAGCTCTGGTGGCTTAGGACACAAAAGCTTTGCTCATACTAACTCATGACTACCCAGAGGGACGAGGGCTCTGCTTCCCACAGTTATCAGTTGGCTTCCAGGCTAACAGGCACTTGCCCATTTTATGATCATCACACTGTGACTCATGGCAACAGATGAGAAAGTAGAGAAACAGAAAGGAAGTAAGGGCCTCTGCTGGCCTTGTAAACTACTCACATCCCCAATGAAAGATGGTCTTTCTGTGTTCCCAGGGAAAGAAGCCCTGGAATATTGGTAAATACTAGAAATAGTCACCCTGCACAGAAAGCCTTGTGTGTAGGCAGCAGAGCCACATGAGGTGTTGGAAGATGCACTCTTGAGGTAGAAAAGAGAACCATATTAGCCACTTATTTGTGATTATAAGTGGTTTTCAGAGCTGAAAATGGGGACATATGTAAGGACCTGTCAGACTAGATTTGGACCTACTGCAATGACCTCATGTTATCCGGTTACTATTTCCAAACAGGGTCACATCTAAGATGCAAGGGATTTGAACTTCAGTGCATCCTTGTAGAGGACACCGTTCAACCTGGAGTTTACTGTTGGTTTTCTAGGGGGTAGCAGAAACGCTCTAAAGGTAGATGTGATAGTTGTATAACTCTAAATATTGATTACACATTTCAGATGAGTAAATTGTATGTAAAGCATATATCAGTAAGGTTTTTAAAAGGGAAATGAGAATGTTACACAATTTTAAAAAGATGAAACAAAGACCCTGTAGTCAGAAACCCTTAATTAAGAGAAAGATTATGGACTTGGTAGAACACTTGCCTAGTATACTGTGTGCCTGAGTTTGATCCCAGCACTAAATCCTTACCTACATACATGACCACATATATGTAATCACACACATTTGGACATGCATAGTGGCAGCGAACAGTAATTTAAGCTCGTGCAAAGGAGGAGTCTGGGGAATGTGATGTGGAGGACACTGGTGTGGGTTCTTTTCCTTTTTCCCTTTGGAGATGTGAGAATCTGCACACGCGCTTTCCCCAGCGATGCTGGCAGCCCAGCTCCCTCTTGAGGGTTCGCATGCTGGCTGGGGTTGTCAGGCTGGCCAGCTGCTCCTGATCCTAGATTTTCCTGGCCTTGGTGGTCCTGTGGGCTCTTTGCTTTTGAAGTTGGCATCATTCTGCCACCACTCACCACTGAAATAGAAACCAAATGATCATTTTGAAGCATTTCTGATTGCTTTTGATGTCACCAGAGAAGCTTCATTGTGGAAGTGTTCTTTGTGGAAGAAAAAAAAAAAAAAAACTTTATCTAAGAGCAAATCTCACTTTCTAAATGACAGAAATGTTTGGCTGGAGTTAACAACTAAAGGTTAAGGATAAAGGTTCATTTTATTTTACATGTAATTTCTTGGCCTTGGTTCTGTTGGAGCTACAGGGGGTAGGGGGTTTAAAAGCAAAGGTCAGCATCTACACAGAACTGACCAGTTCATGTGTGAGACAGGATTTTAAAAGGACATCTAGGAGGGGGGTAGCGGGAGGAAGGGGTGGGGAACTGTGGTTGGTATGTGAAGTGAATAAAAAAGGCATCGAGCAACACCAGCTTGTTTTCATTAACAGTCTCAGGGCTTTGGGTGTCGGCATGCCAGCTGTTTGGGGGTACACTGTTGATGTGCTGGTTGCAAAGAGAACTCACAGATGCTTTCTTCATCCACACCACAAGTAAAGACTGCTTATTAAGACTGTATTAGAGTCCCCTTCTGTTGTCAGTTCCCTGTGGACTCTGGTGACCTGGTGACCAACACAAGTGTGGACTTTGAGGCAGTGGATTTATGATAGCCACCAAAAAAAAAAAAAATCATGACTGAAAACTCATCTCTCACTGTGGGCTTCAACCCCAGTGTCTTAAGACCCTTGAGTTGTCACCTGAGGGATACAGATATAGCTATAGCTATAGCTATAGATGGATATAAAGTCATTGAGGTCAAAAGCAACTTAAGGAAGGTTTTAGTAGGTTCATAGCTTGAGAATACAGTACACCATGGCAGGAATTACATGGCTGAATGAGGAAACAGGTTGGCTCAACTCAGGAGGTAGTGTCTGGAGGGGATTGGTCTCAGGCTGCAGTCATGGTTGTAGCTGGAGTTTCTTTCCTGCCTGGCCCCACAGCCATTTCAGCCCCAAATAAACACACAGATGCTATATTAATTATAAAACTGTTGGCTAATGACTTAGGCTTCTTATTGGCTAGCTCTGTCTTAATTACTAACCCATTTCTATTAATCTATGTATTGTCACAAGGCTGTGGCTTACCTGTAATCCTGCATGTTACTCCTTGGGCAGCATGGCCTCTCTCTGTGGCCTCTCTCTGTCTCCTCACTCCTTCCTCTTGTAGCCCCACCTATCCTTTCTGCCTGGATACTGGCCAAACAATGTTTTATTCATCAACCAATAAGAGAAACATATACAGAAGGACATCCCTCATCACAACTAGGTTCTAAATTTTCCCACAGCCCCTTGCCCCCACCCCAAAGCAGTCCCAAAGGTCTAAGAACCTCCCGGTCAGGTTTATCATGGTAGTGTTCCCACTCCTGGTACCAAACTTCTGTATTACTTTCACATTGCCGTGACAATACCTGCCAAATGCTAATTAATGAAGGAAGGTTTTTTCTTTTTTCCCTCATGGTTTGAGGTATGGGCCATAGTGGTGGGACAACAGAACTGTGAGGCATCTGCTCACATGACACCCACATTCAGGAAGGAGAGAGAGAGAGAGAGAGAGAGAGAGAGAGAGAGAGAGAGAGAGAGAGAGAGGAGAGAGGAGAGAGAAATGTTAGCTCTTTTTATTTCAGTCCAAGAACCAAGCCCATAGAAAGATGCTGGCCATGTTCTGTGTTTCTGAGCAGTCTTCCTCCTGCTGCTCCAAGGATCTCTCTTTGAACAGCCCCACACCCAGCACACAGTGAGGACAGTTTAGGGTGTGCCTCAGGACCCAGGAAGGACCATGGCTTGGTGAATGCTATAGGCTGGAGGTTTGCCACTTATCACAGTTAATGGACCTGTGTCCCTTGAGCCTTGAAGGCTGTTTGTATGGAATGTTGAAGTTTTTCCCTGAGAGCCAGATGAGCCACTGTTAATCCCCCTTCAAGGAACCAGCAGCCCTGATGTCCTTCCTGTCGAGCCATGCACACAGAACACAATGGTGGTAACTTCAGCGACACAGAAAGTTGCCATGGTATATGTTCAGTACAGGTGTAGGGATTTTATTTTCCAATATTTTCAGTTCCCAGTCTGTTGACTGGGAGGAACTTCTGCACTTGTTGGTGGTGACAGAGTCCCAAAGAGGGGAGGTAGGCTGGATGGGGGAAAGGGAGAGAGGAAACGTGGAAAAAAAGGTGCTTAGTGGACTTCCTGGAGCACTACAAGTGTGTGAAGCTGTTTCCTGGACAAGTGAGCACGATATGTCCTCACCCATGTCATTCTGCCTTGAAAACAAACAAACAAAAAAATGCTGTAGTTGATAAACAACCCCCAATTCAGAGTAAGGGACTCTTCAGTGTCTCCACTGCAGTAAGACACTGCAGTGACTTGAACTCATTCTAGATTATGGGATTTTTATTAATACAGGTGACATACTTGTATTTAAAAAGTATTCACTATGTATCTCAAGTTCAGACTCATGTTCTGTGTCCCGACCAGCCTTTGATTGCTTGGTTAATTAAATCCAGACCCTGATCTAACCTTGTTGAGCGACCATGGGGTCTCTTTCCATAGGCATTGGAGACACCACAGCCTCATGGGCATTAGTTGGCCCAGCCCTTGACCCTCTGTCTAATCACAGCCAGCACTTGACCAAGACAGCCACTGCCCTCATTTGCTTCAGAGCATCTGGAGTTCCTGGAAGCTTCTTCACCCTTTCAGTGCTGTGCCCTTTGAGCTGGTTTGACATTACGGGACAGCAGGCAGTGGTTGGCAGAGGAAAAGCTGGCTGCTCCTCGAGGTCAGCTCTTTTTAAGATCTATCTAGACCGAGGGCAAGGCTTGGGCTCTGAGGTCTGCAGGGCTGTGGAGCTATAGTGGCTTCCCGTGGAGCAGAGGACTAGGGGTCCTTGGGAAACAAGTCCCACCCCCCACTCCTCCATTCTGCTCCTAGGCCGAAATGCCTGTGGGTTTTCAGTGCAAAAGGAAAACAAGCACCAAACATGCATCCAGGATTGAAACCGTTTCCAAAGCACATTATTAAAGCAAGCTGTGACCCACATATTTGTTGTCTGCTTAAGTGGTTTTCAACCTATTGAAAAGACTGGAAAAAGTGAAACACCAGAAAATAAGGGGGGTTGAGGGTGGAGTTGTCAGTGGATGCTTCACTGGAGATGTGTTGCAACATCTTCTTTTCAAGAAGGCAAGCTTTGCTGTGGAGGATGAACCCACCCAGCTGAAGCCGTCACTGGGCAGGGATGGGAGTGAAGGATGGAGGGTGGTGCCGTGTCTACTGCCTAGATGTGAGTGTGTTTTCACAATGGAAGACATGCAATAGGAAAGACAATTGTTTGGAACACAATGCTAAATACTGTGAAAAGACGGCTTTACATAGAGCAGCAAAAAGCTACCTGTATTGCCCTGAAGCCTTAGTTCCAGGGACAGCTTTTCTTGTCCTGTACCTCAGTGTTTCACAACTAGCAGACCTTCTCATCACTTTCAAATACCTCAGAGGTGTTTGAGCTGGTTCTCCAAGGGACTCTCAAATCTGGGGGATTGTTTTGTTAGCTTCAAAATTGGCCCAAGTGAAATATGTTCCACTAAAATCTAGCTCATTCTTTCCTTAAAGGATGGGACTGTCTGGGTCATCTGGCTAATATTGCCTCTGGGAGAGACTGTAATGTAGAACCCAGCCATGCAGTTCTGGCTGAGACTTTCTTTATAGGCAGCCACAAAGCTGTCACCGTGGAGTACTGTTTCTGTCAGCAGACTTGCAGTTACAGAAGAGGCCACTAGATGGAGAAATGAGTCATAGACCATGATCTGGAGCCCAGTGCTCTTGCCTGTCAGCACTATTTACGGTCACAGGTAGTCACTGAGGCTTATTGTTCTGCAAACATACTGATACTGGTGTTTATATTAACTAGTAATTAACATTAGTGACTGATATGAAGGGCTGTTTCTTGAGCCAGGTGTGTTAGCATAGCATGCCTTCTGCTCAGAGCTCGGGAGGCAGAGGCAATAAGAACACATTTGAGGACAGCATGGGCTACACAGTAAGACTGAAACAAACACAACAAGAAAACCACATGTTCATACTCTTTAGAGTAAGAGTTAAAGACTTGTGTGGGCTGGCATCAAGCTAATCTTGCTGTTCACCCTCTTTTAAAGAAAGTATTTCTCTCCTGTAGATATTTGAAAGTCTTCTGTATAAAAACAGCAGGTATCAAATGATCCCTTACTGTTTTTTTTTCCCACTCCTGTAGAGACCCTCTTTTATCTCTGAATGTCCCTTCCTTTCTTAAAAGGAGTAGGAAGAGGAAGAGGAAGAGGAGGAATCGGAGGAGGAGGAGGAGGAGGAGGAGGAGGAGGAGGAGGAAAGATTCTTTGTTTGTGTATATCTGTATGTGCATGTGAGTACAGGTTCCAAAGAGGCCAGCAGAGGGAACTGGATCCCTTGGAGCCGGAGTCACAGGCCACTGTGAGTAGCCTGATGGGGGTGCTGGGAACCGAAATTGGATCCTCTGTAAGAGCAGTATTGCTCTAAAGTGCCGAGCCACCTCTCTGGACCCCCTCCCTCCTTTTGAGAGGGAAATTGAGCTTTGTCCTCAGAGAACTAGAATGCAGTAGTCAACAGACACGTCGTGTAGAAAAACGACTCTCTGGTCCACACATTCATAGTCCTGTCAAACATGACTACCTCTTTCCAGCTTGGAGAGTTTAATAGGCAACCACCTCCATACAACTTCCTCCCTTTAAAATATTAATTATTTAAATAAGCATGGTATGGCTAATAATGGCCTGGGCCCTGTGGTCAGACACAGTACTATCTCTTGCCTTTGTTAGGCTTCACTTATATAGATATTAAGTTATTAACTTCCCTAGGGTTGTAATGATCAAATGGGACACTGCTCATGATAGACTCTAGAGTGTCACACAATAATTATTCTGTTTGTGCTAGCTATGGTTTTCTTTTTAGTTTATTTTCCTACACAATACACTGGAACCATAAAAATGTCTGCTTTTCAAAGGCAGCCAATACAGAAATAGTGACCCTAATACAAAAGAATGAAACTTAGCTGAACAGAACACACAGAGGCCTTGTGAGATGTGAGTCCTCCTGAACGTCTAATGACTTGCTAAAACATCTTTATTCTCATGCTCCACACTAGCTAAACTGAAAAGAGAATCCAGTTCCTTTAGATAATTCCTATAGGTCACAGGCAAAGCTTATCACTTTTTCCATAAAGCCTAATTGCTCTAGGTTTTAATCCTAAAAGTGTATCTTTTTAATATTGGGGCCATCACACAGCAAATGTGACTGACCTCTGTCCTGTATGAGGTGTTGTGGTTCCTGTCTAATACAAGCTGAGCAGTAAGGAATGTGAAGCAAAGCTCCTCATAACTGTGACAAAATCATGCACTGGGCAGGATCGTTCCTCTTTAGGGCGTGAGGACCATGGTGGCTATCTCTCCCAGGACTGGATTGTGTGAGCAGATGGGGGGGGGGTCCCCTCTCAAAAGTAAGGAAGGAGAATTCAGAGATAAAAGAAGGGCTCTGTAGGAATTGCAGGGATCACTTGTTTTTATGAGGAAGACCTCCAAGAACCCACCAAAGGAATATGACTCCTGTCTGTTGGGGGTGTTTATGGCCCCAGGTAGTCACCAGTTTAAGTTAGAGATAATGCTATCCTCTCCCCACCCCCTTGAAAAAAGATCTAGAGTTCAGGAGTAATGTCTTGCTGGGTTTGAAAAGTGACCATAATGGGAGAGGGAAGCTGCCAAAACCTGAGAGAAAACTTTGGTGATAGCCAAGGAGAAAACAGTAGTGTCCTCCCTTGTAAAGAACTGAATCCTACCCACAACCTGTATGCCTATGGAATAAAATCCTGGGAGTCCAATAACAAGAGCCAGTGAGAATATGATTTCCCAGCATAGAAGAGTGTCCCGGCAACTTTGTGGCAGGTAGGCATGGAAACCTGCATATGGCAGACAGTTTGGGGTGCTATGGTCTTCTGCAGGTACCTGTGGCTATCTTCCTGGCTATTGTGAAGGTCTGTAAGACATAGGGGAGGAAGGACAACATCCTAGATTTCTTGATGGTTTTTAGAGCTAGCTTTGAGCCTGGTCCCAGAAGCAGATATAACCCTATCCTCCATGGCTCTGTTCATCTTCATCTTCAATGGTGCCAATGCTTTGATCTCTAACTAAATGCAGCTCCCTCATCCTCCTTGAAATCCTGACCATTACTTCCCCATCCACTCTAAAAAGTAACTATGATGGCTATTCTTGTTTGTCAACTTGACTATATCTAGAATGAACTAAAACCCAAGTGACTTGGCACACCTGTGAGGAATTTTTTTCTTAATTGAATCATTTGTAGTTGGAAGACCCACTAATCTGGATCTTTGAGGAGGGAAGATCTGCCTTTAATCAGGGCCACACCTTCTGCTGGCAGCCTGTATAAAGGACAGGGAAGTCGAAGAAGCTCAGAAGCTCGCTCTCCCCCCCCCCTTCCTCCCTGCCCCCTGCCTGCTTGCTCTCACTAACCCGACTCTGTACTTGCACAAAGATAACCATGGAAATGTCGTAAGTTTTCATTATCTTTTTGTTCTTCACTCACATGATGTTTTCTGTTTTTATTTTTCTTTTTTTCATTGTCTTTCATTGTTCTTCATTCACATGACCCATAAATTTTGGTGTGGAGCTACATATAAATCGTGGTAAGGAGGTAAATTCACAAAAATGAAATCCACGAATGAGGAGGCTCTTGCAGACTTCTTGGGTCCTTTGAGGATGTGTGTTTAGGAGGTGGGAAGGGAATGTATTATGAAGAGTAATTCTGTTCTCTGCTCAAAGTTTCTTGTGTCCATACCTGAGCTAAGCACGTTCTATTTACTGGTGCAGCTTACAGCCTAGGAAAATGGAAACCCACAGACTTTTCTCAGTGTATCCTATTTTCTAAATCAGGAACAGTGAGATGAACCCAACTGAAGATGGGAAGGGACCAGCGGGAACCAGAATTACCACATTCTCTCAATGCTTCCAGATGTAAAGGGCCATGGACTGCTGGAATACTATTTCCTGCCCAGCCCCAGGGTCCAGTCTGTTTGCAGCCCTGCCCCTGCATTTTCTTGCTGCTTGGCCAGGAGGGAAATGTTCAGAAGCACTAAGAAATCAGCCACAAGAATTCAGGAACTGTGTGTGGCCCTAAGGTGGGCTCGAAGCACAGAAGTACAGATAGGAGCTCTGGCTGGTGCCATCAAAGACCTGTGTTTCTCAATGCTACTGCTTCAATGTGGCTGGCTGGGCGGGGGGGGGGGGGGGGAGGGGGGGTCTGCTAGTTGTAATTGCTCAACAGAAGTCTTTACCTCTGTTTGCCTTTGTTTGTGTGTGAAACCTGCTTTAGGGAGTTTGGAAGGATTTAGAATTGCATACAAGTCCTCCAGTGAATGGACAGTGCTCTAGGTAGAATTGGGGCATGATGTCTGGGATTTCATGTTTTATGGGAACAATGAGTCATTGGCCCAGAGCTTATTGACAAACATACAGACTTTATAAAAAGCAAGCAATGTGATATTAAACCTCTGGGCAACTAGTACATACCATCATGGCTTGCTTAAGGAAGTAATTAAGGGGGAAAATTAGAAAATTCTCTACATTTTGTAAAAAGAATCAAAATCAGAAAACTCACAGCTTTTCCCATTGGGTGGTACTTTTGTTGCATTTCACTTCAGGATTCTAGTCTCAGGGCAAGGCCCCAGTCTAACGTAGCCTTGGCTGGCCATTGCTCTTTGGAAGTCTTGGAGTGGATACATTTGTATAGGTAGAATATCCCTCCCCCCTCTCCTCCCCCTTCTCTTCCTCCTCCCTCTCCACTTCCTTTCCCTCCCCCTCTCCTCCCCTTCTCTTCCTCTCCCTTTCTCTTCTCCCTTCCTCCTCCCTCCCCCTCCTCCTCTTGCTCTCCCCTCATATTCACTGAATTCATTTTTCTAAGGTTCTTTTCCCACACTGTGGATGTCTGTTAGCATCATCTCTGCAGGACTGTAAGGTTGAATATGAGAGCAGCTAAGGATGTTTTTTACAGTCACATTCTTGTACTTGTTAGCACCCAGGGCAGAATGATTCCTTCATGAAACAGACCCCAGATGAATGATTCAGGAATGGGAGGGACAGTGGTGTGCTATGTGGATGTATGTAATTATCCAGCTGTTTCTGGGGTTAGCAAGCATCATTTTGTGAGGGGCTAAAGGAATGTTTAGAGCCCTACTCCATCTGGGCTCTGATCCAGCAACTTGGCACTGTTGTGTTCAGTGTGAAAGGACGCAGTGTGACAGGCATGGCTAAATTCCAGAAGATTGTTGTTCACATACTGAGTCGAGGGCTGGATTTGGTCCACCAGTTGTAGTTTGACTGGCTACATAGGAATCATACAGGAAGTCACCTTAGCAAAGAAGTTTTGTGAGTCTGTAAGTGGCACAGCCATTGCTCAGTTTTCATACAGTTCCATTTCCTTTTCCATCTGAGTGCAGGAAGCCAGGTTTCCCTGCCTCCTCTACACTCAGTGGACACTGACTGATCCTGATCAATGAACTGTGACTAAAGTGATGTCTTCTCCACCCAGACATGCTCATAGAACAATGCCCATTGTTCCATGCTCTTCTCCCTCTTCTGCAGGTGTGGAGGGCTCCAGGGCCCCAGACATTTGTAAAGCCACATACTGGTTTGAGCTGGTATGATCCATGAATAACAGTGCACAGTGAAGCTGTGTAGATGTACAGATTAAGATACACAGGACTAGGTTAAATATAGGTTAATTTTATTCCGGGAGAAGTCACTTACATAAGAAACCAATGACCTGCAAGTTCCAGCTCCAAGGATCCACACCCAGCTGCTCTCTGTGACCCTACCAGAACCAAGAGAGCAAGCCTATCTCGGACCCCAGACCAAACACCACACGCTCACGTACACACCTGTGACTACACCCAAATGGGCCACAGGTGAGGCTGGTTGGATCTCTCACTACAATTCCCCCTTTAGTCTAAAGAAAAAGGTTTATATTTGATATAAAACTATATATAAAGATAGCAAATATCAAGTATGCACTAGGAGAAGGAAAAGTAAGAACATACACCCTTAAGACCTATTGGCAGTGAAGCAACAAGAGCAAATGTCAAGAACTACAAAGCTGCCCTTCTGGCCCTAGAAGGGGTGTGAAAAAAAGAAGTCTGTGTTTCTAAGGCCATGGGTACAAATCTGGGTAAAGAACAGACACTGAAAGAGAAGAAAGAGTAAGGGCAGATCTTATGTTTGTTGGGCTGAACTGTCTCATGTAAAACAAAGCTGAAGTTAAGAAAACATCGAGGAGGAGCAAGTGAGTGGCAGGAAACCCCATTTGCAGTTTACACCACAAGGTCTCTGGACACATGTGACTCAACCAACACCCAAGGGGCAGCTTTTACAGGCTACATCGAAGTGTTTACTCAATTATTCTTTATCAATAAAAACTTGGGAGCTAGATATTGGGATAAGAACCTGAATGATCAGAGAAGCATTGGAGAAGTCACCAGTGACCTATCTCATTCCTCCATCCAAAAGGGCTGGGATCCTCTCTAAGCCTCGCTGTACTATTTCCCGTCTCTCTATCTGTCCTCAGTCCTCTAAAACCACTATGGTTTATTTTGGTTGGCTAGTAGTTAGCTTTGCCCTCCAATTCAAAGCAAATTTTATTGTCAGAATTAGATCAAAATATCACACACCACCACATAGTGAGTCCTCCCTCTTGGTGGGTTCCACTGTTATGATTCTAATAGCCTTATGTTTAAAATACTTGAAAAATCAAATCTCTCTCTCTTTCTCCCTCTGTGTTTGTGTATGTCTGTCTGTCTGTCTCAGTTTCTTGAGATTCAATTTCTCTGTATAGCCCTGGCTGTCCTGGAACCCACTCTTCAGATCAGGCTAACCTTGAACTCAGAGATAGGCCTGCCTCTGCCTACCGAGCCATGGATTAAAGTTGTGTGCCACGGAATGACTTTTTTCTTATAGTCATTGTCTACCAGGAGTGCCCAACTTTTTGACATTGTGACATGACATCCTCTACAAAGACCATGCTCATGAGTTATGCCATCGGGTTTGGGATTTTTATGTCAGGCTGGAATCATAGCTGTTCTGGGTTGCATGTGGGCTTCAGGCCTCAGTTTGGACAAGTGTCTAAGAAAGACTGTATAACAAATTTACAAAGCATTTACTGATGGTTTAGAGGGTGTGAATAGGTCCTACATAGATGCTGTGACATCTTAGAGAAGGTCTTGGTCATCCATTCAGCATGGAGGACCAGTCACAGAAGGGGCAGTGAGATTGGCTGTCGTTGTGCAGACGAATTTGAGACATTTAGGCCATCCTGGCTGATGTCTAAGGTGTTAGTTTCACCTGGACCCATGACTATAGGAGATTTTAACCTGATTAGAACCGGGAGAACTTTAATGGAGGCACTGGTATATCAGTTTGGGTTTGACTGAGGAACCAGTTTCTGAGAGTACTGTAGAATGGTAAATTAATTACAGGGACAGGCTGTCACTGTGAAATGGAGAGGAAGGCCCTGGGAAGCTGCTGCTTCTGTGTATCTGGTGGTGGGTGTGAAGTTTCTATGGGTCAGCAAGGCTGGTAGTTGGGGAGAAAAGCTGGATGTGAAGCTAGGGAGCTGCAGAGCTAACAGAGGCAGTGGAAACAGGTGAACCCAATTCCATGAGGAGAGCCTAGACCCACACCTGCCCTGTCCCTCGCCTTGACAGCACAGGTGACTTGTTAGAGCAGACACTCTCCCACAGACCTGCTCACTTCTGAACCAGGGTTTGGAGAAATGGGGCATGATTTAAGCAGGAGCTTGGGAATGTCACCTCGTACCTGTAAGGTTGACTAGAAAGCCAGCCATAGTATGTGCAAGCTGGAACAGATAGCTGGCCTTTCAAGCCCAGTGGCTGCTGTTTTCCTTCTGTGTCTCAAACTTTTTAATGATTTTCATTCTTACCTCTAATCCAGAAACACGTAGAAGGGAGTTATGGGAAACATAAATTATTATAGCCTCTGTTATTGCTGGACTGGAGGTACAGGTCTGGTGTCATCTGGAGCTCACTTCCTCAGACTGAGCAATCAAGTTGTCCTACTCACTCTTCCAGTTTCTGAGGACTTGGCTGTGCATAGCCCTGTACCTATCAGAGCCCCCAACCCAGGATCTACGACAAGATTATCCCCATATTTGCTAGCCTTTCCTTCACTTAATGCAATGTTTTCTTTCCTTTGACTAGGAAAATGCCCAGATCATCAGGGAAGTGGAAGTAGATAAAGTCTCTTCACTCTCCAGGGACCAGGTGGCAGCCATCAAGCAGCTGTGGCTGGATCCAGGCATCCAGGAGTGTTATGACAGGAGGAGGGAGTACCAGCTGTCGGACTCTGCTAAGTAGTGAGTACTCTGCCTGCCTGCTCACTGCAGCTGCTGCCACACTGCTTAGGCTGACTCTGCAAGACTTCACTCCCTGCTTGGAGGAGAGGAGGTGGTCTTTCCAGACCTCTGGCTCTGACTCTTAGCATCTTCTCTCCTAATTTTCTGTGGGTTCCCAGATAGGCCTTGGAGTCAGCTCCCACCTAATTAAATTTGAAAGTCCCTTAGCAGAATTACCTAAGCTTTGGTGCTGGAATTATATTAATTATCTATAATTAATATATATTTGCTTAATTTTATTAAGCAAATTTTTAAATTAAATTAAGCTTAATTATATTAAGCAAAGAATACATATAAGCCTATGGCGGTTCACTGTCTTCTCACCATATTCTTTGCAAACCACAGGCAGGTGTAGGCCTTGCTTAAATCAGCCACTGGTCTTATGCTACCCTCTAGTGATGGACATAGGTATCTGCAAGAGCAGCACACAGGGAGCTCAGCGGGCTTATTTGCCATGGCTTATTTGACCCTCTCAGAAAGTCTACCTCCTACATATTTTGTATCCATAAAGCTTTATCCATCAACCGACCAAATTTATATTGCACACCACCTTGGAGAGATTGCAACATTTCCCTTTCCTAAGAGTCCCCAAAGGACTGTGTGTGCCATCCAGGTGACTAGGCTGGATTATTTCTTCTTGGGTTGTTGCTTGTTTGTGCTTCTACAGCTAAGTCTTTTCTGCTTCCCCCATATCACTGTCCCTCCTCCCAGGACCATGACACCCTCACACCCAAACCATCCGATTCTGCTTAAGTGTTGGCCTTCTTCTGAGCTAGTTCCAACAGGTCAAAGCAACTGTCAGGAAAGGCATTGTTATTTCATGTAGCCTTTACTTTCCCTAGACATTTGTCCCAGGCACAGTGTTCAATTTGTTGTAGGTTGGCACAACTGATCCAACTATATCAGCAGAAAAGCATGATGTTAGGAGAAGAAAAGAAACCAGTAAGATGTTACATTGGCAATGGACAGGGGAGGAAGAAAGTCTAGGGAGTCCAGGGCTGCTAGTGTCCATTCCCCCCCCCCCCCACACATTCCCTCCCAGAAGCAGCCCACTTTTATTGGCTCTGTGACAGTGCTGTGGGTTTACATCCATTTGGAGAAAGCTCATTAGAACTGCTGTAGGGGTTAATTCAGTATAAATCTTGAAAACTGAAGCAAGTTCACTGAGAGGCATGCCAGGGGTGACTGCAGAGGTAAACAGTTACACAGAAGATGGTAGTATTTAATAAAGCCCCATAGCTGCCAGTCTTGAGAGTAGGTGGATGTGGTGGCACATTCCTGGGATACTAGCACTGGGAAGGCAAGAGCAGGAGGATCTCAACCCAAACTGGGCTAGACCCTGTCTTAAAAGACAAAACATATATTACTTGTGTATTTTCTTGGTTCAGCTTTCGGTTTTCAGTCGTCTGCTAGTAATGTCTGCATTTTTAGATATGCATTTATACTACCTAAATGAGTATACCAGATAGCATGCTAAGGGCTATGTGGCAACCAACCAATGCCCTCTAATCTCAGAAACTGCATGGTCTGCTGGTTCCAATCAATCATTCAATCAATCAACCTATCACCTTATCTCCCATTTATAACTTTTGGGCCACTTTCCCGAGTCCCCAGTAGATACTCCAAACTACAGATGGCATTGTATTCTGTTTTTTTCTATATGAACATTAAGCATGATAAGATGAACTTAAACATTAGTGATAGTAACAGCTTTATAGAAACCGAAAATAAGGTGATTACCTGGAGCACATGGAGAATGCCATGACAGTTTGTGTGGTAACTGGGACAGCTACCGGGTGACTAGCAGGTGGGGAGGGGACACTAGGAAGTATGTTACACATCTAGGACCAGAGACAGATTTTATCCAGCTTCTCAGAATGGTACTGAATTGAAAACTTAGGAATTGTCTGTAGCTTTGCCAAAGCAATACAAAGAGAAAATGAATTACTTATTTCTGGTATTATTTTCCCATTTCTTATTTTTGGACCATAAATGACCATAGGTATTTGAAACCCTGGAGTAGAACACTGGATAAAGGGAGAAGATGGCTATAAAGGAAAAAGGAATACATGGGAGTGGGCCCAGCAGTTTGAAGTCAGTGAGGTCCATCTCTAGGCTGACCTGCTCAGCCCTGGATATTTAGGTTGTGCTACAGAAAGTAGCAAAGCCATCAACTCCATTGCTAGCTAGGGTCTTTTGTAAGGACTTAATCAAGCAAGTTTTGAAGATACAGTGTCTAGCCCAGGCTGGCCTTGAACTCTCCATGTGTTTCAGCAGCACCCTGAACTTCTGAGCCTCTGACTTTTACCTCCTGAGTGTTGAGATTGCAGGCACATGTCACCATGTTTGTTGTAGATGGTGCTGGGGTTTAAACCCAGTGCTAAGTGCATGCTAGGCAAGCACTTTGAAGAACTGAGCTACATCGCCTGGTGAAGTGTTTTTTAAAGGCATTCTTTCAAAGTCAGGACACAGCCCCAAATAACAAATTTTGGATTATTTTAGATGTCTCATACAGCCGTGTATTTTTATAGAAATGGCTCTTAATTCACTGATCAGATCCTTCAGAGAACAGTGTCTACTTTATGTAATGTTCTTGGATGAAGGCAAGTGGGCAGGTCTGTTGGATAATGGGCCAGTGTCATTACCTACCTCCTCTGCCGCTAGGCTGCTGCTTTCCTTATGGCCACAGTGATATGCAGCTGGGTACCGGACCAAGTGACCTACATTCTCAGAAGGCTTCCAAATGTGCTTATGAGTCCTGATCCATTCAGGATGGTCTTGGGAGGATAGAGGCCTGGTCATCTCTGAATGTTACTTCTGGCTTCCAAGTCTTGTTGGGGCCTGTGGTCAGGACTTCCCTTGAGCAAGGAAGGCTATTTCCCTTTCTCACAGTGGAGCCTCAGCTTCTCAACTCTTTAATGTTACAGTTACCTGACTGACATTGACCGAATCGCCATGCCCTCTTTCGTGCCAACACAACAGGATGTGCTTCGTGTTCGAGTGCCCACCACTGGCATCATAGAGTATCCATTTGACTTGGAAAACATCATCTTCCGGTGAGTGTCTCCCAGATGGAGGCCTTTAAGATCAGTCTGTTCAGGGGGCACATCCTGATGTGGAGTATTACATGCTGCTCCTAAGCAGCTCTTAAGTCAATATAACCTGGGGTCTCACGCTCCTCAACAGAGGGACTTCTGGGCTCTTTCTACCAGGAAAAGGGCTTCTTATGTATAGTCACACAGATGTGCACTCTGTGATAACATAGTCTACTGATGTCTTTTCCCTAATGTTGAGTAAGATTTCTCTTTCCCTTATTACCTTGTCTGGGATATACCCTTAGAGAAAAACCATGAAAAAAATGTGTGTGTGTGTGTGCGCGCGCGCAAAATGTATACATGCCAATTTATGTAACAACACTCTAAGGATGAACAGCTCTTTACTGAACTTTGTATTGGAAAAATAAATATAGGTCATTTACAAAACACTGAAGATTTCAAGGCACCTTTAAAAATTGTGTGTGTGTATGTATGTGTACCAGGTGTATGCAGGAGCTCTTGGAGATGATGAGAGAATTGAATCCCCAGGGACTGGAGTTACAGGTAGTAGTAAACCACTATGTGAGTGCTAGGACTGAACTCAAGCCCTTTGCATAAGCAGTAAGAGCTCTTAATCACTGAGCCACCTCTCCAACCCCTCAAAGCACTTGAATATTATTCCCCTTATTCTTTCTAATGATGATCATTTTATACATTTCTTGCCCTTTAACAACAAATACAATATTACAATTCTGTTTTAGCACTCCTTCATTGCTGTTACATGGAGTGGTATGAAAGTACTCTGCAGTTTTGTTACATATGTCTAATTTAATGGTCACTCTTTCCTGAGCTGACCTGTGGATTTAAATGTTTTCAACTTTGAAGGCTGCTTGCAACCTCCCAAACATCTCAGAAATGAGTTTGCCAGAGCTTTGATAAGGAGGTTTTACCTTTCCAGAGCCTTAGGACTGGGTTTAATATAGCCTGAGGATGATACCTTACAGCCCGTGGCATCTCCCCTGTGCAGTCTTTCTGGATGAAGAATTCTGATGCTTGAAGTTGAGGTCTTTGTAGCATGTCTTCACATCAAGTCCCTTAATATTTGTGCTTTCTATCCTAGCTCTGTTTCCCTCTGCAATATGAGGCAAGCAGCATGCATACAGCATTGCAGGCATGTCTGTACCCCTAGAACCTGGCTCCAAAGCACCTTTCTAGATGGTAGCCAGTGAGCCTGTGGACCATCTAGACACACTGGTTTGGGGTCTTCAGAAATTGGTGTGTGGATGGGGTAAGGGTGTAGGGGTGGTAGGTGTGACCTGGCAGGTTATGTGCTCTGTCTGACCCATATAGTCTGTCATAGTGTTAGGAAAAATATTTACAACAACACTTTTTATTTAAAATCTATTCAATTTCCCTAAAATATCCACAGACCTGGAAATAATGAGCCTGCATTCTGCCTAGTAGCAGTGGCATCAGTGACATGGAAGAGGGGTGGCTCAGTGGCTAAGAGAGCTCACCTATATTGAGTGTCTCATAGCTACTTGTAACTCTAACTCCAGGGATCCACTACCTCTTCTGGTCTTGGGGCACCTGCACTCGTGTCTATGACCCCCCACCACATACACACACACACACAGAGAGAGAGAGAGAGAGAGAGAGAGAGAGAGAGAGAGAGAGAGAGAGAGAGAGAGAGAGAGAGAGAGAGAACAAATGAGATACCAGGATGACGGCTTGCTGTTGTCCATTTGTGTCGTAGGACTCCATGTGGGTGGCTGGAGTAAAGGACTTCTACAGCAGGTTCTTACCCAATAGCTCCAGGCAGGCTCCATCTGAGTCCTAGGCTTGGAAACCACCAATAGTTCTCCACTGCCCACAGCAGCATATTCTAACACACTAACCTTAAGAGCACCTTCCCTCTAAAAGTTGAGGACCCCAAAGGCTACTAATTCCAGGGAGCAATGGCTCTGATCATCTACCTCTTTTGAGTAGGATGGTAGATGTTGGTGGCCAGCGATCTGAACGACGGAAATGGATTCACTGCTTTGAGAGCGTCACCTCCATCATTTTCTTGGTTGCTCTGAGTGAATATGACCAGGTTCTGGCTGAGTGTGACAATGAGGTATGCTGAGGGTTTGGAACTTGGAGGTATGCTGCTGGGGTGGGAGTCAGTGTGGTAACTGTAGAAGACATTCTTATTTCTTCAATTTTCACTAGCTAGGTGAGGAAATTAGACTCTCCAGCTAACATTCAGGCGTTTGTTACTAATGCAACCTACTGGCACACTGCAGGCCCATTTACAAAGTCCCCTGTAGCTTAAATACTGTCACATGTTACTTAACAACAAAATGCACTTTGAGATAGACATCATTAGATTTCAGAGCCAGGTTTGATGGCACATGCCTTTAATCACAGCACGCAGAAGGCAAAGACAGGCAGATCTCCGAGAGTTCCAGGCTACCTAAGGCTACAGTCTTAGACCCAAACAAAACAAGACAAGAAACAACAAAACCCAAGACAAACCAATGAAACAGAAGAGACTTCATCTTTGTATGACTTTGATGGCGCAGTTTACTGCATACCAAGAGTTGAAACAGAACCCCGGATCTAATTAATTAATGTAGTTAGTTGCCCAGTAGAATTTCCTAAGGAGCCGTAGGAAAAACGTTGAGTGCCCAGGTCAAATACCAGAGACTTTCACCTAGTTGATCCATGGTGGCCATGGCCTGAGAACTCTTCCAGGTAATGTAATGGGTCATGAATGGTGGAAAACAGGAAAAAGCAGATAGTCCTGGGACTGGGTCTGGGAGCTCAGTTAACTTAGAAACCATGTAAAATTCAACCTGTACACACACAAAGCAGAGATTCTCACTGCTGTGGCATGTTGGAAAAAAAAAATACTGCCACGAACTACAGTTATATTTACTGGGTTCCAATGGGGATAGTTTCATTTCCAAGTCCCTTCAGAGACCCTAATGCATACAATATTGTCTAGCAATTCTCCCCCAATCCCACCCCTTTCAAGACTGGGTCTTGTGTAGCCGAAGCTGGCCTCAAACTGGCTATGAAGCCAAGGGTAACCTTCAACTTCTGATCCCCCAGCCTCACACTACCTCATATGTGTTGAGATTATGCCTGTGTGGCACTGCATGGATTGAACCCACAGCTTCATCATACTAGGCATCCACAGCCCATGTGACAGTTTGTAACAGATGCTATCTGAACCGACTCCTCAGCCTCCAGAGAATGACACTCCCAAACAAGGTTCCTAGCTGAGTTGTTAGGGCAGAGGTGCCCAGCATGTGGAGCAACTCAGGAGCTACCTGAGATTGCATCTGTCCTGACTCCCCTGCAAGGGTCTCATTCAGGGTGTTTGGGCAGATGCAGCCCAGTCAGGTACTGTGCCTTGTGCAAAGCTGCAAGATGCTGGCTGGGTCTAGTTCCATTAGATGCTCTGATAGAAAGTACCAGGACTGTCAGCCACTTGTGAGGTTATTTTTTAGAGGAATACCAGTATCTTCCTAATGGCCCTTTTCTCTGAATATATATGCAAGATTTCTTGGCTCTTGTTTCAATGACATATTATCAATCATCAGTGCACTGCCCAAGAACAAACCATATCTTGTACCTCTTGAGTGAAAGCTTCTCTTTGAGGAGTGCCAATATATTAGCTAATTGGTGGAGGGTGAACTCATTTACTTCTGCCATCAGAGTAACAGTGGCTGCTGTCTAGCTCTCCCAAAAGGAATTTCAAGAGATACAGTTCTCAACATAAGAAAACAAAACAAAACAGGAATTCTTAGGAGAAGAGTCAAAGGATTGGGTGCTCAAGGGACCAGGAGCCCAATCCAATATTCTTAGAAAATAAATATATTCATCTTTCCTAAAAAAGAAAAAAAATCACAGGAACCACAGGTTTGGAGAGCACATAAATGGTTGCTATTCCCACACATTCCTTCCAGTTGTAGATATGCATTGGGTCCACTTACTCTGCCATACAGATTTTTTTTTTTTTTAAATTTTTGCCCCTTTGGAGATTAAGATAATTCTCGTCTTTAGAGAATCTCTAAAAGTAGCTGAGTTACTTTTCTGATAATACATTCTGGACTCCAGCCTGCAGAGCGGGAGAATGCCCAGGTGTGGACTTGTAGAGTAGTAGATTCATGGTGCATCCCTTCGGAGCATGTGTGAAGCCTGGATGTTTTTATGGCTGCTTCCTCCTTTAAAGGAAAGTTCTTGCCTTTTCCCTTAGAAATACTTAAGAGAAAATACTGTGAAGAACAGTAGTTGTCATGAGATACAATATGTTTCTCAGCTATCTGCCCACTCAAATTTGAGAGCTTTTATTATTATTTTGAAATGTGTTGTTTAAAATAACAGTTCGTGAGTACAATTGTCACAGGGCTCATGTATTTATGGGTTTGGGAAAGTTAAATCTTTAGGATGCTCTGCTCATCCAGCAAATTGGGACAACATCCCACTTGTAAAGCATGTCTTTGGTGCTCTGCAGTGTTAGTTCTGTTCTGACCAGTCTAGCATGCCTGAAGGCTCAGGGTTGTGGTCCTCCCTGGAGTGCTTTCCTTCATCCTGTGTTCAATACCCCTGAGGCACTGCTCAGAAGCACACACCCACTTGCAGCTAGTGTCTCACCTGACCTGTTAATCAAACAGTTACAGAACACACCTTGTCTAACGAAATAAACTTTTTACTCCAAGTTACACAGAAGCCTTGTTTAGGGCAAGAGAACTGTTAAGTGCTCCAAAAATGATATTGAGAAAGTCAACTAATCAGGGGTATGTGTGTGTGGGTGGGGTGGGGCAAATGGAAGCAGGTCCGGTGGGCCCATGTGTTTGCGAAGTCTTGCTTTTCTTTCTGACTTATCCTAACTTTGTTTCTCACTAGAACCGTATGGAAGAGAGTAAAGCCTTGTTTAAAACCATCATCACCTACCCCTGGTTTCTGAACTCATCTGTGATTTTGTTCTTAAACAAGAAAGATCTTTTGGAAGAGAAAATCATGTACTCTCATCTAATTAGCTATTTCCCAGAATACACAGGTAAGTATCTGGGGGAACAGTGCTCTCACACCAACCTTGTTAGCCTCTTCTTCACCTGCAGCAGTCTCCAGTGTCCAGTATGGTTTTCTGGGGAAGCCCTCATAGGCTTTCACGTTTTCACTTCAAATTATACTTCTCATTGTCCCTGATGTTTACACCTAGACACCTCCACTACAAGGCCTGAATGCATTTGCCAAGTTATTTGGCTTTCTCCACTTGGCTGGTGAGGACTCAGCTCAGGCACCTCACCTAGGAAACCCTTCTTACCCTCCTGTACCTGTCTACAGCGTGCACTAGTGTGCCACCTCTCCTTTCTGTTGCCCTGGCAGCCTGGTCACTCTGCTGCATATGCATTCACTCAGCTTTCCTTGACAAAGCTAGCTCACAGCTTCTAACACCTGTTGCTTTGTGAGGTTACAGATTATCTGCTTCTCAGTCACAGGGCTGGTGTTGAAGTATTCCATGTATGCAACCTGCTCAAGGCAGGGCAGTTCTCATGCTCACTAATCACTCCTGGCACAAGAGGTCTCAAACAGTATGCTCTTGACATTGATATTTACATGTTAGTGTTACAACATACTCCCCCCACCCCTTGCTTTGATTAAACATACTGGCAGTATGGTTTAGAACTGTCAGGCTTTAAAACCAACCTAGTAACACTAGTTTCTCTACCACACCTCCCTCCCCCAGTCCACAGCTGCCTGTCTGTACAAGTCAGTGGTTAGAAAACAAAAACTAGGCCACTATTTTTAGACAAAGTGCTTTACAGTACAATTTTTAGATACCAGTAGACACTTTAAAAAGACCATTGGGCTAGAGAATAGCTCAGTTGGTAAAAACATTTGCCTTGCAAACAATCCCCAAAACTCACCTAAAAAAGCCAGGCATGATAGTAAGAACTTGTAATCACAAAGTCAGGGCAGGGGAGACAGGCAGATCACTGGGACTTGCTGGCCAGCCAGCAAGTGAGCTGTAGGCCAATGAAAGATTTAGTCAAAGGAGGTACATGGCATTCCTGAGGATAACATGAAATTGTCCTCTGGTCACAAGCATGCACACATGCACACACACTGCATAAAATGGAAAAATACTTAAAAGTATTGCATAGGTTCATATGATTTGTAATAACTACTCCAGGTAAACTTTACTTAGATATAAGTAAGATTGATCAAAGGATTCCAAATAAGAACGAAAATACATTAAAAATGGATTGTGGAAAGACACGGTGGTGAGTTTGTACCTTTCTTTATCCCCTCATGACCAGGGCCAAAGCAAGATGTGAAAGCTGCCAAGGACTTTATCTTGAAGCTGTATCAAGACCAGAACCCTGACAAAGAGAAAGTCATCTATTCTCACTTCACCTGTGCTACTGACACTGAGAATATTCGCTTTGTGTTTGCTGCTGTCAAAGACACAATTCTACAGCTAAACCTACGGGAATTCAACTTGGTGTAAATGCTTAGTCCACTCCTCCCAGAGGGTGATCTGAGCTCTTCCTGCCTATCCTACAAGTGCTTCTGACCATTTGGGCCAGGATCCAAGGACATTATGTAGACCACAAGAACAGACATGGGTAGTGTAACTTCAAAGTTACTTGCTTTACCAATCCTCTTAAGTGTCTTTAATTCTTGATTGTCTTTTCTTACCTTTTGGCTGCAAGACTAGGTATAATTTTTGAGTTTGGTATTTTACTGAATTTTAAAAGGCCACTGTGATCCCCTGCCACATAATGGAGGGGCCTTGTCAATTTACACATCATGCCTTCAGATGTCTAGGATTAATTTGGGTGACTAAAACATCTTAATAGGCTTGATTTAAAGAAAAAGAAAAACTTAAAGACATTGCTAACATCTCTTTCCCTCATCTAACATTCTATCAAACAACCAAAGACTTCTTTCTATGCCCCCCCTCCCCAACCATCTTTGGTTGTTTTAATTCTTTAATTTTAAAGACAGGACCTGAAGTAGCTGAGACTAGCTGCCAATCTACATTTGCTACGTAACTGAGGATGGCCTTGATCCTCCTGCCTGAACTTCCCAAGTGTTTGTTGGAATTGCTGTGTATGCTACCATGCTCAGCTAAGATTTTTTTTTCTTTTCTGAGACAGGGTCTCCATTATTGCTGTTCTCAAACATAGCATGCAGCTGAGGATGATCTTAAACTTCTGATTCTCTTGTCTTCATATATACAACTATTTAAAACAGGAGAGTTCGAACCCTGTTGCTAGTTATTCCTGGCATTAAGAGGTCTCAAATTGTATGATTTTGACACTGATATTTACAGGTTAGTGTTGGGATGCATGTTCCACTACAGTCAGTTTATGTGGTACTTGGGATGGAACCCTGGGCTTTGTGCATGCTAGGCAAGCATTCTGCCAACTGAACTACACCCCCAGCCAAAGATTTCTTTAAAAGAATAGTTCTATTCATGTCAACTTTCTAAGCCAAATTAATATTATCCCAATATCTAATTTAATTTTGCCATAATTTGGTGGTGAAGCCAAAGCTGAGACAGATGATATCTGAGCTCTAGATAGTGCATGTGTGTATCTTAATGCATATGACCAGGTCTTATAAACTTATGGAATAGCTAAACTTTTTTTTTTTTTTTTTTTACCAAATGTCATGTAAGCTTTGCCAAAACTCTGATGTAATCACAAACCTGCTGTCTGAACTGTGTACACTGTGCCTTTCTGCATACTGAGAGAATATAACTGTTCTACCAGGAATACTGATGATGTGTTTCTTGGTATTCATGGGTGATGGTTCTGTTCAAAAGAAAAATCCTACAACCTTAACAACTCAGCAGCTTTCCTTTTTCCCCCTTTTGAAATAAATCTTGATCCATCTCTGTATGTTGGAGATCCATAATAGCTGGCTCAGTAAAGTGCAGATCCCAATCCCTTTAGGCTTCAGACTAAAGGCCTAGGATGGTTTTGTTTCTACTGCTCATTGGGAGGTATGTGTGCACTTAGCATGTATTCTACCTCTCGCCAATCTTCAAAGGGTCTCCAACTTTAAAATGGTCTAGCTTTTACCACAGTGAGAAAGTGACATACATCAAGTAGAAACTGTACTTGGAATTTTGATCCTTTTTCAGGCTAATAATCTTTGGTCTGGTACTCTTTTGAGATGATGGGCAGTGGCAAGCTGCAGCTCCCAGTCAGCCTTACCATCATGAGGAAAAGCAGTAACTTCTCTGTGGTGCACTTCTGGATTTGATGTTCTAGAGTCAGTATAGTATGTGCATTTTCAGCCTCAATGCTTTCAGTCACTGTGGGTTTACTTCCTTGAGTCTGTATAAACACTCTCAGATTGGAATTCCTAGATCTGAACTAGGCCTTTCTTACACCCAGTTAAGGACCTCAAGATTGTCAACTTGTTGGAACAAATTCCAAGCGTGAACCCATTCTACCAAAGTAGCATTAGGTTTTGAAAGTCAGTCTTTACTTAAGGCATGAACTGGATAAATGGATGCTTTATCTTATTTTAAACAACTGGCCATCAAGACAAAGGGGTAGTAGCTCTTAAAGATATTTAAAATCAAAGACAACATCCACTATTGTGGTCCCTCCCCATCACAAACTATGGCTAAAGGTGACTGACTGGATCTCACTAGCCCATTAATCTAAAAAGTAGCATATCAACAGAATCACAATCAAGGATATTAAACAACGTGGGATTCTCTTTTCAAGTACCTTATTAACAATTTAATCTCTGGTTGATATACAAGAAAGTGATGTCTTTCAGGGCAAAAAGGGTATGGAATAAATCAAAGGGTGGTAACAAATACCTTTTTTAGTTTCAGTAAGGTTAACTCTCAACATCAGAGGTGAGTTAGTGATTTCTGTCAATATTAATTCTTTCTACAGAAATTTCCCCCATGCCTTTCTTTTTAAAATATACTCACCCCATCTGAAGTTGGTGGCTAAGAGTTCACCAGGTATTCCTGTAAGCTTTTAGTCAATGGTGAGCATGCTTGGCTAGAAGGCTGTCCAGTCCACTTCAACTAAAAAGTCAGAGCACTGATCTCTTGGAGTGACTTAGGCCACAGAGGGTAGATTTTAGACAGGCAAGAGAAAGTGAATGTTCCCGGTTCTATTCAATAACAACCAAAACAGACCAAAGACCAGAAAGCTTTATTGAACTCCTATACTGTTAATCTGGGCAGCCATTTTAGCATGCGATCAAAATCTACCACCTCCAAGAAATAAGTTTGAAGTGTTAGTATTTCCAGCAGGTTTTTTTTTGAAAGAAAGACTAAGACCAGTTTTAAGAATAAGAACCAGATTTGAAACACATGTGTTAATAGACTATTTATATAAAAATACACAAAACTAAGGCAGCCACTGTGTAATAGGTAATTAGGTCATGTTTACATACAGGAGATAGACAGTAGGAACAGTAAAGCAAAGGAAATACTGATGCAATGAAGAATACTTTTAAAACCCGTAATAACCAATGGCCATGTTTTCACCAAATAACAAACATTCCAAAGAAGTACAGGCTATTAAAGCAATATAAAAATAGTTAAGATACTAGTCTGGTCATTTCATAAAAATGGAACTGTACAATTAAAAAACTAAGAAGAGAAGGTATTTTTTATTAAAGCACACCTTCCCCAACAACTTTGTTAATTGTATTACACTTGTATACAGAGATGGCATTTAAAACTTTCTACACATATGCTCTAACAAGTTCTAAATATAATTTATAATTATTGGTGATCTTGAGGGAATTTTCATTGATACTGAGGATATTCTATTCTAAGCTATAGTATGTTGCTTTCTGAAATGCTTTCTGCCCAAATACTGGTGACTTTGAAATAGTGGTGGTAGAGGACATCATAAATACTGAGGCTTTCATCACTCTGCTGGAGGTAACACTTATAAGCATTAGGCATTTTTAACAGCTTCGTGAAGGGTCCTTGTTACAAAGATTTTACTAGAAGAAAGCACTGATATCACAGAAATATGTTCAGTGACAGAGATTTTAAATCAAGGCAATTTGATATGGATTACAGCAGGTATTAAACTACGACTAAAATTTGTATTTGTATAAAAACTCAATTTTGAAAAAATATTGATATTGACCTATAAAATATGAAGTTACATTTCTTATATGTCAAGCTTTGGGTAACTCTAATTTTCCTCTTTTTTTTAAAAAAAAAAGCTATACTGTTTAAGAAAAAAAAATCAAGAACCCATAATGCTAAAGTAAACATACTTTTAAATGACAAAGAGATTATTTTACAAAAGAGGCAATAAAGTAGAAAAAGTTTTAACTGAAGAAACATTAACGGGGCTTCTGAGTAAGACACAGCCTCTTCTCATTTAGCCAAGCACCTCCTTCTAGATTAGTGGGGAAAATCATGCTATTGGTTATAATGCTCACCCCTCCATGCTACACACAACAGATCATAAAAACCACAATTTAGCTAACTAATGTAAACTGAGGTGGGTTAGCATTAACAATGAAGTATAGACTTCAAAAATATACCCAAAGGAACAGGCAAAGGGTTCTTTTCCAGAGTGAGGACCGATATGTGATTCTATGCAGCACCAGCAGAAATCAGACGGATGTACTTTTGGATTTCTTATATCAGATTCAATCCAGTCTTCCTTTTCTACTTAGGTCTTAATGGAAATGAGGAAATGCAGTATTTTTAGTTAAAATGTACTTCTATTTATTTGTATGGCACCCTCAACAGGTAAGTGCTCCGGTTCTACAATAATGTCCCCTACATAGTTAGCTACCTGATTTTCAGGATCTTTGCCACATGTATGAGCCAGACAGAAAGCAGATGGGAGTAAGATGCCCTGTAGAGACAGGGCTCTACCACAGCCTGTGGTCTTTTGGGTGTCGTCTGCTGAGCTAATTTTTATGCATTTCCTGGTTCCATTGGTCTTCTATGAGGAAAGGGAAGTGAAACATTCGATACACTAGAACAAGAGTTCTCCTGACTTCTCACCCTAAAGATGACCACTGTGCTCTGAGTCTGTTCTTCATTACCTAAGAAATATACAACCTAAACCACCCTGTTCCCAGGAATCAGGGCCCTAATCCTGGCCACAGTTCCAGCAGTTATGGATAGCCCTAGTCTTTCAGGCTTTTTGTATTCATTTTTTAAAAATTTAACACTACAAAGTGCTAACGTTTTAAATTATAAATAGAGCATTTGTTCCTATGTGTTCTCTTGTTCTTGTATTTCTTTACTATTCCATTTTTGAATTATGGTTGTCTTTAGCTATTAAAGACACGAACCAACGGTTAAGATCTATAATTTGAAAAACACCGCCACTGAGGATTTTAGTTGCATCAG
The DNA here is from genome assembly GCF_003668045.3 of Cricetulus griseus. Classification (NCBI taxonomy): domain Eukaryota; kingdom Metazoa; phylum Chordata; class Mammalia; order Rodentia; family Cricetidae; genus Cricetulus; species Cricetulus griseus. The sequence goes on along the minus strand of NC_048596.1, from coordinate 44,496,538 downwards.
AGATAAGAAGCAAAGATCAGGCACACAGGCAGGTATGTTAGTTTTAGACACCTATAAGTACATACGGCACATGCCTTTTGTCTTGATCTGATTAATGCAGAGGCCTATACATGGGAGCAAGTGGCACAGGCTAAAGAATGAGTCAACATGGTGATACCAAAGTACAGGAAATTCAATGTTGAGTATTTTTTTGTTTTTTTTTAAACTTGGTAGGAATGGGGCACCAACTTGTGGGTGCTTCTTAGAGATTAGATATTGGCACAGTAATATTCACTGGGATACCACTGCTGCTACCTATTTGAAAAATGGATTGTGAAAGAAATTATGGAAGACCCCCCCCCCAAATACAAACACTATGAAAGCAAAGCTACTGGAGAAATCTGAACACTATGATTCCTTGATGATTTTTCTCAAAGGAGTCTGGATTCTGAAAGACTACTGAATAAAACATGTAACCGTAAACTATAAAATGTTATGCTAATGTCTCATCTATGTTAACGGTGGTTAATGTTCTTAGTTTTCACTGTTTAGACATAGAACAACCTGTGTCTTCCTACTGCATAGTCAGAAAGTAATGGGAGGAGGTGATGGGTCCACAATTCATAAAGAACAAGAAGATGCAGGAACAAGGAGGACAGGCATATTAGCTATGTATGTGCACTAGTAATAAAACCCATCCTGCGAACTGCCAGAAGATACAGAATTGCTATGCTAACTATTACTTTTGCACTTTATTATGGCAAACCTGGGGAATTAGGAATCTAATTTTTCTGAACTCATGAAAGAAGTAACTAATGAGGTAGTTAACTGTTGGCCATGACTGGGATGCCAGGAGAGCAACATTCCAGATACAGAGACAATACCAACCTTCTAAGACTTCTCTTCACAGGTTTAATTTGCAAACTTGGAGGCGCTCAGCAAGAGAAAGCTTGTACCTTACCTTGAAGAAGGTCATCTTGGGGATGCACAACTACAAAAATTTGTGATGTGTCATCTTTTCATTCAAGTTACATTTAGCAAAGAAAGCATTTGGGGTGCCACCAAAAACAATCAATGTGTTCTCTGAAATCAGATGGTAACAGTAGCAGCAACAACTGCAGTTACAGTCTGACATGCTGTTCATTCTAGCTTTTACAGCAAAGCAGGAGGCTTAACAACCCTGCAGATTAAACACCCAGTGACCAAACGAACTCTTAGATTTCATCACAAGTTTATAACAAGTTGGTAACATCACAATATAGATTGAACACTGTGTGTTATTCAATAACCGATTAAGACATTCTGTTTCACTTTAAATAGTCCATTAATAGTAAAGAGCAAAGATGTTGGACAAAAAACCAAAGGGGGAAAACCTGTAACTTTTTTTTTTTTTTTTTTACTATGATGGAGTTCAGAATTTTTGTAGTGATGAAGTGATGAGCCTGTATTTTTAAGTGTTTATCACCTGAATAACTACAGAGTAGGCAAACCTCAAATTCTTAATCCAAAGCAATAGGATAGATTACTGGTTAGGTCTTAGGGTTTGCACTTTAACTCATGAGGTGAACTCTTTATTCTCGAACACAGTTCATTACAGCTAAGATATTAGAAAGTTTTTCTTTTTTTTGTATTTTTAAATTCCTGTTACCAGTAAACAAAGGTAAGCATTATTAAGGCTTTAATTTTTTACTTTGAAAACAACTGTCTGTTAACAACACAAACCGGGTTAATCCATGGAGTTTCCCTGAGGAAGTATTTCCAAGGAACTAAATAAAGACCTGGAGGGACTTTACCTTTTTGGGTATCATACTCAGTTTTTAAAGCCTTTAAGTCTGTGATCCAAGGGGTATTATGTCCAATCTCAAAAAAGATTGTTTTTCAGTTATACTATGCATTTTAGTATAATCCAAATCATTTTTTTTGAAAAATAAGGAAAATACGAAATTTTTTTTTTTTTTTTTTTTTAAAAAGAACTTCATGATTCTGAAGAAATTACCAAAGTTTTCTGTGTCACTACTGAGGCAGTGCTTAATCTGATCATTTTCCACTACACAGGGAGACAAAGTAAACATGAGAGAAGTTTACAATGTTAACTGAGAAACTATACTTTGTTTGACAGGGACACTGTGAGCAAGCTTTCTACCATTACTGAGAATATCCTGGAGTAAACACTTCTTTTTATAAAATATTAAGAATCATATCAGATGCATGATCCAGATTAGGAAACTGAATGGACCTTCTAGTAGTTTAATCACACAACTGTTTGCCCAATTGATTGATTTTGTTTTTTTAAGCATCTAAAAGCATATGCTCCCTGAAATGACTCCTATTTTCCACAGGGGTTAGAAGGTACAGTATGGGAACTGTAGTATTGGATTGCTGTGCCTCCAGGCAGTGTTCCCTCTTCATTGGCTAGGAGATGGTTCCCTTGCTTCTTCCAGCTTTGTAAGGATCCACTGTTGGGGAGAAATACAGCAATGCTTACTAATTTCAATGAACTTGTGTTTAAACAAAGTAGAATGAATGGAAATCTAAAAGCCAACATTAAGTTTAGACAAACTGTTAGCTAATAGCCTACATATGGTACAAGAGAACACCAACATAGCCCAGATGTCAGAGGAATAGTATTTCCCTAAGGTCCTTGGAATTAGAAGTTCACTTTGGGAATTAAAGAATCATCTTGAGAATAAGAAAAGTACAATGAACTAGTCTGCCAGAAAAAGGATATTTTGGTGATTAAATAACTGGCATTGTCTGAAAAGTCAGTTTTGCAAAACTCTTTCCATCTTGCACCAGTTCTGCATATAGGTATTCAGTTTGAGTAGAAACAATTACAATTTTGTAGTTGGTAGTAGCATAGCAACATCTTTGAGCAGTTTTATTCCTCTCATGATAATTTTTTATGCTGAAAGGACTAGAAATTATTAAAATGAAATGAATACAAACCTTTCTATCAACAATGTCTATGATTGTGGGATCAGCCTGATGAGTGAAGCTGTGATATAGTTGTGTACCATTTCCAAAAGATTTAGAAGGTAGCTAAATGAGATGCTTTGGTGACTGTCTCCTCACTAAATGTATCAAACTGCCTTCACAAGAGCTAAGGAAATCAGGTGAGATCACATCCTGCTTATTGAGTTGTCAGAACAAAAAGACATCTAAGAAGGAAGGTAAGAGTTGTTCATAACACACTGTAACTCAACCTCAAGCAAATCAGCATGGAAGGATGTCCCCCCTTCCTGCCCCCTCCCTCCCCGGAGGGGCAAGGCAGTTGATTAAGCACAGGTCTTAGATTTGAAATCCAGCCATGCCATGCCACAGTGAAACCCCAACCAACTCCTGGTCACTGGGCCAATGGAACTAAGCTAAGAGGCTGATTACAATTACCACCCTCTCCTAATTCCAGGCAGCAGAGCACAGAGCAAGATACCACCTGCTGGGGAACAGGGCAAGGCCAAGACAGAGTTAAACTCAAGTTCTACATGGGCTGCATTAAGACCTCACCTATGAATAATTATGTGGAATATAAGTGGATTAAATATTCCAAGTAAAAGACAGCATAATTGACTAGATTAAGAACCCATATAACCCCAAACCCAAACTTAATATGTGATTTATAAGAAATGCATTTATCTCTAAGGACAAATATGAACTAAAAGTGAAGGGACTAATAAGATATCCCATGCAAATGGAATGCAGAAGAAATCAGGAGTAGCCATACTTATAGAAAACCAACTTTAGGGCCGGGCGTTGGTGGTGCACGCCTTTAATCCAAGCATTTGGGAGGCAGAGGCAGGCGGATCTCTGTGAGTTCGAGGCCAGCCTGGTCTCCAGAGCGAGTGCCAGGATAGGCTCCAAATCTACACAGAGAAACCCTGTCTAGAACCGCCCCCCCCAAAAAAAAAAAACCAAAAAAAAAAAGAAAACAACTTTAGAAGAAAAATTGTAGAGAGAGTAGAATTTAATCAAAGCAACAGGCACAGAGAATAAACCATTTCACTGTGCTTTAAGGAACTAGGAAAACAACAAACCAAACTCCAAATTAGGGGAAAGAGTAAGAATCAAAACAAATAAATGACAAGGAGACCAATAAACCAATGAAGCTGTAACTCTCTGAAAAGATAAACAAATGAGACAATCCTCTTGGCTGGAATAAAAAGACTCAGAACCAGAAATGACACTACAAAATGACACCACAGAAATAAAGATCATCAGATTATTATGAATAGCTAAGTGCCAAAATATTGGTAATGAACAAATTCTAGATACAAGCACCTTGCCAAGACTGAGACACACATTTGCTCACACACAAAACAGCCCCAAAATTTAATGAAATTGAAACAGTAAAAAGTCTATCCTCAAAGAAAAGCCCAGTTAGCATATTCTATTCTGTCTCCTAGTTCCTGGAAGAAACATTTCAGTGTTTTTAGTCCACGTTTTTTGGTAATTCATTCCCCTTTCCTATGATTAGTATGTCAATGTTGCCTTTAATCACACTACCTTGATAGAAATTGCATAGCATACCCTAACTGGTCCAAGGCATGTAGGAGGAGAGCAATCAGAGTCTAGATGTGACAAGTGAACTGGTATGATGGGGGAAGTCCTTCTGCATGCTGTGAATATATATTCCTCTTATTGGCTGATGAATAAATGCTGGTTGGCCAGTAGCCAGGCAGGATATACAGGCAGGGCTACCAGACTAGGAGAATTCTGGGAAGAGGAAAGGCAGAGAAGCAGTCACCAGAGGGAGACGCCATGTAGCAGGCAAAGGAGTAACAAGAGTATTACAGGTAAGCCACAGCCTCATGACAATACATAGTTTAATAGAAAGGGGTTAATAATTACAAGAGCACTAGCCAATAAGAAGCCTGAGCTATCGGCCAAACAATTTATAATTAATATAAGCCTCTGTGTGTTTATTTGGTGGCTGTGGGACCAGATGGACAGAAACCTCTGTCCACACTGGTAGTCATATTTGATGGACAATATAAGAAGGCAGGAGGCACAGGGATGAAGTGAAAGGTCCAGTGCTCTTAAAATGAGTTACCCTAAACAGTACAATGCTTTATCAAGAACAGTGTCTTAGCTATGATTAATGTGATGTAAGTTCATAGGCTTCATTTTCTTATAATTGCCGTGATCCCCAAAGCATGTTCACTGCTCTCTAGTTTAGACCATTCCCATTTCAAAGAAACTGGGGTTAAATGACTTCCCACTAAGTTCTACTAGTGAGTGAGAGAGGAAATATTGAAACCTACCCTTTCTGACTACAGCCTTGGTTTCTTACTTGTTTTGTTACACCACTGCAACTGTGCAGTAAGGAAGTTAGCAATACAGAGTTAGTTACACTTTCTCTGCTGGAGTGGACAGATTAACACTAGAACAGAATGATTCTTGGTGTTTGTATGACAGTTAGCACTTAACAAAACATGCCAAAACCTGTAATTTCAGCTCTTAAGAGACCGAAGCAGGAAAATGGTGGGTTCTAGGATATCCTAGACTTTATATTGAGACCCTGTCTCAAAAAATGAAGAGCAATTTGATTTGAAAAGCCAGACTGTTGGATATATTGAAAAATGTTTGAAGAAAATATCATTAATTATATGTACTAAAGCTGTTAAAAACAAAAGCCCTAAACAAAATTTACCTGCTGCAAAACATGGCTTCAAAGTGAGATGCTTCTATGTGGTTTAAATAAAAGATTAATTATATTTACCCTAGCATCCTCTGGAGTCTTGAAGTTAATTATTTTTCCAAATTCTTTGGCATGGAATACAGATTTCACCCGTTCCTATAAACAGAATTCATAACTTCATTAAAAAGAAAACCCAATTGCTGAAATACAATAAAGAAATGACTTCTCCCCCTTACAGATGCTACAATTACATTGTCTCAGGGAAGCTATCCTGAGACAGAGCAGCATTCATAAAAAACAAATCAAAGAGTCAACTTTAGTGCACTATTAGAGAAATATAAATATCAAAACAGTCTGTTCTACATACCTTTGCTTCAATGCGCAATCTTCTTCCATGGACAATAAATGGCTCTTTGGTAAATTCATCAAAAGTATACTGCCATTCACATGTCAGCTGCCCAAATGTTCCTTTTGTTACAAACAACACACCACTAGGGGAAGGGGACGAAAGGATTCATTTTGAGAATTGAGGAACTTATGTCAACAACACAAGATTTATGTTTAGTTTTTATTTTTTGGCAAGCACACATGGAATAGTCATATAGATACTAAGTCATATTAAAATCTTATTTTTCAAAAAAAATGTAATGTGTATGTATGTGTACATGTGTGCAGGTCCCCAGAGAGGCCTGAAGAGGCCATGGAATCCCCTGGAACCAGAGTTATAGGTGACTGTGTGTAGACGGATGTTTCTATCTTACGGGGACCTGCAGCTGTCTAGTGTCTGGCTGGTGGCTCAGGCTTCTTATTGCCTAGCTCTCTCAATTATTAGCTGATAACTATTAATCTGTGTATCTCCATGTGGCCTTATCTTACCACAGAATGCCCAGGCATCCTATCTTCCTGGTAGCTACATGGCATCTCCTTGAGACTCACTCCCTATGTCCCTCTTCCCAGCATCTTCCTAGTCTGGTAGCCCTGCCTATACTTCCTGCTTGGCTATATCCTGTCTGTCCATTGGTTAAAACAGCTTTATTCATCAAGCAATAAGAGAAACATATATTCACAGCATACAAAAGGACATTCCTCTATCAACTGTGCACCAGCCCATATAGATGCTGGGAACTAAACTTGGATCTTCTCCAAGGACAGCAAGTATTCTTAACAGCCAAGCCATTCTATAGCCCCACAAAAAACCTTAATGAATTTAGAGCTTGAGGTATGGCTTAATGGTAAACTGATTCCCTAAAAAGTATGTGGCCATGACTTGATTCCCAGTACCACAAACATCAACAACAACAACAACAACAAAAACCCAAAAGAGACAAATTTAAGACAATAGAAACCATAAAAGTATCTGTTTTTTGAACACAATGGACCAAAATTAGAAACTGGTTAACAGAAAGATGAAAAAATGACAATACTCCCCAATGTTTGGAAACAAAGGCATTTCTAAAACAAGCTATGAGTTAAAGAATCTCAAATGGGAAAAACAACTGTAATAGTGTGAGAATGAAACTATAACATCTGTAGGATGTAGCTGAAGCAATGCTCAGTGGGAAATGTACAGCATGACCTATACTAGAAAAACTGAGCTGAAGTCATAATAAATAGAGCTCTTTTTAAGGAATGGTAAGCATTTACAGAACCAATTACCAGAAAATATTCAAGAACATGTAACATGTTACAATAATATACTTTGCACCCGCCACCAGAAAGAGGCTTTTCTAACAACACTGAACAGAATCAACATATTGAAAATCTTTGGGGGTTTCCAGGGAAAAATCAAGTCCTGTCATTGTCAAAATCAGAGAGAAATTAAAAAAATACAACATCTGCGGCTTCATAGGGGGAAATAAGAAAAATGCATTTCATCTATGATTCTACTTAATCCTTCATTCAAAGGCCATTTCCCCACAGATGCTCTTTGTAGTTGAGACACCAATTTTAAACTGATAGCACACACTTTCAGAAACTGATTTATAAATGGCATGTGGCTGAGACACAAGCCAGAAAGGCCCTTGCTCTCAGTCATGTACACCAGTCTGAGATTGCTGGAGATGCTGAAAAACACCCATTGGTCCTTAAGTCTACAGGCTTTTCTGAAGATGTCATAGCTGGGAGTATCTTGTCCTACTCACATTGGTGTACCCAGTTACGACAGTAAACTTCTGCATTCTTATGAAGAAATGCCATTACGAAGACTGCTGACTTCTGGAATAACCTGAGTGATATTTAGAGGGCAAAGTCTACCTGAGAGGTCAGCTCTACACAATTTCCATACCCCCCAAAAATAGCTGAAATACTAACTTATAATTCTGTTTATTTATGATTGTGTTTATCTACAAGCATACACAAAACTGAACTTAAACGTATGACCAGAATTTATAGCAATCAGTGTGGCTATATGGAAATGATGAACCTGTCACCCTTATCAATTATATTAGAGAAGGAAAAGAAGTTACCGTCTTGTTATCATGAACATATCTGTTTTATTGATCATGACATGGGTAAAATACTTGTATTTTGCAAATCTTCCATTTTCCATGACCTATAAAAAAGAATAATAAAATTGAAATATTCCATTTTATTATTCTCAAAAAATTTTGTAGTGGAGGCAAATCATTAACATTCTTAATATAGTAACTACACATACAAATTGAATTAAATATGCATGAAATTGTTGTTTATTTTCTTTGTAAAAGTGTTTATCACACTGATTTGAGATTACACAAATATAGAAATGACAGTTTTTAAGTAGTAGGCTTTTAGAAGATGTTAGCTTACATGTTCAAACTCAATCTACTAGGGATTAAAACATCCTAGACATTTTATCTTTGAATCCTATCACACTTGTACAGAAACATGTAAGTATACACATTTAAATGTAGGAATTACTAGGAAATAACAGGTTCCTTTCTGTTTTTAAAAATCATTTTGCCAGTCTCATAACTGACTAACAAAACATGAAGCAGAGTTTCTGGACAAACCCAAAGCCTACTAACAATGTGTAAGTTCACTTCCAGGACTGTTAACATTTGTTAACAATTCTTTGCTCTAGAAAATACAAATGTAACTATACATATAGTTATTATTTATTTCAACATTATTTTTTTAGGATGCAAGTACCTTGGATATTTAAAATAAAAGCAGACTATCTTTTGAAGGCAAGTAATGTAAAATTTGTGACTAAGAATACTAAAAAACGGTGCATATGAAGAATTTAGGAATCTGGAGTGGTGGCGCACACCTTTAATCCAGCACAATGGTGGCAGAAGCAGGTGATCTCTGTGAGATCGAGACTAGCCTGGTCTACAAAGTGAGATTCAGGACAGTCAGAGTTGTCACACAGAAGAACCCTGGCTTGAAAAACCCAAGGGGGGTGGGGAGAAAATTTAGGCATATTAGGAGCTATGGAGAGAAATTCCAAGAGATCTTAAATAGCTAAAAAACCCCTGCATCCTATGAAGCAACATTAAAAAAAAATCATTTAGTTTAGAAAAAACGTTGTGACTTCCTAAGCATCTTGGTGAATACTCTCCTCTTAGTCTTTTGTACCAAGATGAAGACTAGGAGGAGAGTATTCACCTTTATACCTTTATTGGCAAAGGAAGCAAATAAAACACCAGGAAGCAGGGTGAGGCAAACAGATTACTTTCATGGAAGTAACTGACATGCACATTTTTTAACTTCGAGATTATAAAATATTATGGAAAACATCTTTATTCTACATTGCAATATGTAGAACAGTTAAACACAAAGTGAAGGGAAATAGTCACAGATTGAGAAGAACTTAGTGAGGATTATTAATTTATAAACTATGTAAGTATATTTGAAAACTTAGATGAAACAGATAAATGCAAGCCAAGAGAAAGCAGCATCAAATTTTACAGAGGAGGAGTAGAAGGTATTTTCAGATAGTAGTATATCTGAAAAACTTGGTAACTCATTTCAACATGGAAGGAAAATAAACCCTTTTCACAGTGGTAAAGAAAAATTATCTATTATGTACAACCTATCTGATAAAGCTACAAAGCTCTGAGATGAAGTTCTACTTTGCAATGCTGGCTGACCTCAAACTCCCAATTCTCCTGCCTCAGGTGTACCACCAAGCCCAGCAGTTATTTTATTGATGAAAAATTTGAAAGTGAAAATATACACATTATTTTTGGATATTATCACTCATTGTGAGGACCCCATGTACCTCTTTTCCTTCTTTTACTTATTCTTTCCCTTTCCTCTTTGTCTGGGCTTGGGCAGAGTACTGATGACAGCAGAAGTAGTTCATCTTACTATATACACTATACACACTTTAATTCAATTTGTCTTTCATCTGAAATAAATAAGCTTATGAAAGTGTTCTCCTCGTTTTTATGGCCAAATTCTGAAACCAAGAATACAAATACTGATTTTCTTCAGACCACAGTATAAAAGTCAAAAGTCTATACAGCTCATTAATAAAGTATAACCTTCAAAACACATAAAGCCAGTGTTCAGCTCCCAGTATCTTCCATGTCAGTCTCGAGACAGGGTATTGCAGTCGAATCTTTCATTGTTTTTCACTTAAGACAAAACAATTCTAAGCTGTGCCTGATAATTAAACCAATTTCAATAGTCACAACAGCATCTAATATAAGCAAGTCACAAATCTTTTACAAATGTAAATGGTGCAATGTTCTCTGTTAATTCTTCATATGCAACGTTGGAAAAAACAAATGGACATTCTGATAACAGTATGTTTCCAAACATAAACCATGTCCCTGTTATTACAGTTGATATCTCTGAATAAATAGTCACCATGCATTTATAGCTTGACAGGTACTTTCATTATCAACCTGTGAAACTGAGTAAGCACGGTGTAGGCAGAGTCTAAAACTTTGAATCTAAAGTTGCAGAAGCATAGGAGAGAATTTGATAGGTTACTAACCACATTGCAGTCTAGAAATGCACTTTTAGTCACAATTTTCTGGCTCATTATTTGACTTTGTAAACACATTCTATATGAAGATTTATGCACTTCTAAATACCATCAAAACTCCGACTCTGACGAAAATGTAATTGTTCATCCAACACAATCTACATACTGAGGATCAGGTGTTTCACCCTCCACAGTTGTGTAGTGACATTACAGCTAACTGATTATCTTGGGATTAACCACAAACATGGCTTAGAACACTATGACTTTCTGGACCATTAATGCGTATTTTTCACTGTGACATGGCCCTTCTTAGAGTGTCAGTCACACTTTCTCTGTGCTACCTTAAAAATGTCTTTGATAAACCTGGCAGATGCCAGTTATGGAGGCAAGCTGTTAAGCAGTTGAATTTAGGTGACTATTTTAGATCAACAGGTCAAAATTCCACAACGTTTTTATTCTAAATATATCATAATTTTGAAAGTTTGCACTACACTAACTTCAGATACCATGTAAAATAAAAGAATGAGTACAATAAAGGTTAGGCATCAATATATGGAAGCTTTATACACCAAATATTTGGCTGAAGTACCAAGGACTTAACAATAACCAGTACCTTTAGGACATGTGACCCTTATTTTTATGTAGTGCAGTGATAAATGAAAAACAATTTTGCTTTATTCATTAATAGTATATATGAATTACTTATCATTAAGGGAGTTTATAAAAGAAATAGAAACAACTAAAACTGCATTCACTGTGTAAGAAACAATCTGTAGGCAACATTTCACATGGTTATTGGTAAACAGTTCCTGTCTGAATTTGGAAAAAGACAAGCTCCTATGGTACTTTACTAAACATAAATGAATAAATCTACTCCAAGTTAAAATATGATCAAAATACATGTCTCTCCTAGAACAGTGTTTCTTAGTTGTATGAGATTTGTGTTTTGGTTTTTAAATACACAACATGTGAGACAGGAATGGTGGCACATGCCTTTAATACCAACACTTGGAAAAATGGCAGGCAGAGGCAAGCAGATCTCCGTGAATTTGAGACCAGCCCAGTTTACACAGTGAGTTCTGGACACCAAGAACTACACAAAGAGACCCTGCCTTAAAAAACCTAAATAAGTAAATACATAATAAAGATAGTAACATGTGTAATTAAAATGAGCCAGGTGGTGTACATCTGTAATACTAGCACTTAAAAGGATGATGCACGTTAACCTGAGTTTCCTCACAAGTTCCAGCCTCTACTACATAGTAAGACTGTCCCAGGAAAGAATGGAGAGGGAGGGAGGGGAAGGAACAGGGAGAAAGACACAGGCAACTGGATGCTGTGCAGGAACTGTATCTTTTCAGAAAATTGGAGTAACTATTACAATTGTTAAGAATTATTAAGCATTTAGCAATTTAAAAAAGTTTTACTAAGTCATTTTAGTTGCAACTTAAATCCATGATTAAAGAAGGTATCAATCAAGCTTTGTAATGAACCATAGTAGGAGCAAAAACCTCAAAGCTCAGTGCTTTCTTACACAATGAACAGAAAGGCAAGGCAGTTAAAATGTCCAATCTTAATGCTTTGTCATTAGGTTTGAAGGGAAAGTATTTAAGCCCCATACCTTTGTCTATTCATATGCCATGAGCTATCCTGACTGCCAGCTGAAGCATAAACATAGGTATGGTGGCAGCTTATGTAAGAAAGCTGAGTATAACCCTATTCTATAAAATCAAGTGAAGAAGTTAAATCTCAGGAGATGTGAACTCTTTTCAACTAGTGCAGCCAAAAAAAGAGACTGGAGAAAGCAAAGAATTATGCTCCCAGCCGACTACTAGCCCACCTAACACAGTCTAAAAATAGTGTGTGTGCATGGATATAAAGAAGTGCAGTTACTAAAGAATTTCAAGCAGGACATCTACGCATCAGTATTTATCTATCCCTCCTATACATACTTGAAATAACAATAGCATTTCTCTTCCAATACTGTATAATAAGAAACAGTCCAAATGAGTTTATTGTTTCTATGTTCAACAATTAGTATGTAGAAATTATCATGGTATTATAACTATTCTACTAACCTTGAAAGGAAAGAAAAAGGATGAGATTTAATGATGCTTTTATCTTGGCAAAGAGGAGACAAATGAGGAATACATAGTTTATTAATGGTGGCCAAGAGCTAGCATAAATTGGTATTCATCTGGAATAATAAAAATACAATAGAGTTCTTATTAGGCATACTAATAATAATCACATCTACTATCTTACTTGTTTTAATCCTAACAACAATATCAAGACAAGTGAAACTACAAATTATATCCATTTTTGGAACAGAGGTCACACAGGCATCAAACGATTAAAGTTAGTAAAGTTAAAACTAAATTAAGGTTAAATGGTTCAAGAATCCAAGCCTTGACCCACAAGGTCTTGCTATATCTCAAGTAACAATTTTTAATATCAAAATGAGTAACCACAGCACTACAGTTAACCTTCTGTTTGTGGTTTCAGCACCCAGTCATCCTTGGGATTCTAAGTATTTTTTAAAAACTGCAATTATTTACAATGCACTTATATAGAATTTGGGATTATAAGTAATCTGCAGATGATTTAAAATATACAGGAGAATATAATTATACTCCATGTAAATACTTTGATATTACACATATGCATCTAGAGGTTTAGGTATCCCTGAGGGTCCTAGAACCAATCCCCTGTAGATATTGAGGGATGACTTTATGTATTTTACAGATATTACAGCAGATGCTATGGAATCTCATTTGGGCAATTCACTAAAATATAGCTTAGATACCCTACAAATTCAGAAAGGTCTCTTTAGTTTTGAGTTTGTAAGTATCTGGGAAAATTCTCTTGAGATGGGTACTTTTTGCTCAGTTCCTGTAGTTCTGTAGAGCCTTGCATTTCAGTGAGGAAGGGGGAGTGTGAGGGACCGTATGCTATAAAGCTAGCCTCTACCATGGTATGCACTTAATCCCTATCACTTAAATTATTAAGTTTATGAGGGATGAGTGAAACTTAACTACTGTCTTAAGCACTGTAACCCCAATTTCTTTCAAGGAAACAAAAGCAAAAAAACAAAACAAAACAAAAAACAACCAAAAACCAAAAACCAAAACCCTAAGATACTAGTAACAGGGATTCAACAAAGACAAACGAACAGCAATTAAAACCATGGTTTGTAGTTTAACATAAACCATGGCCCCAAATCAGGCTGAGAAAAATCCAATTATATGTAAGTAGCATCTTTTGTTTGTTTGTTTGAGAAAGTCTAAGATTCAGAGTAGCTTAGCAATTTAATCCAGAAAAGTTAATTTCACATGAAATATCCAGTCTCTCATCCTTGTATTGACTACACTACATCTCTAATGACAGTAACTGCCTCAGACATATTTAAGTGTGTATTTCTCAACAGTACTTCCAAAAGGTTCCTGTATGTGGTAGGTTGTTACATAATCCATTAGAATTATCAGAAGTGACTAAGACACCAGTACCACTTTGTAAAGTATCATTTGACTCTTAAAGACTTAACTGAAAAATAAAAAAAATGGTATTTCTTCTCACATATGAAAAAATTTGAAATGAATAAAAGAGGCCCATATAAAAATTATTTTATTCAGTAAACAAAAATACCTTTCATAATATTAGTGCTCTTATAACCAGAACACTGGTAGCTTCCCCCATGTGAGAATCTGTTCACAGAAACTAGGGAATAAAAGGCAAAGTTCTAGCAAGTAAATAGTGGCTTCATGGGCTGTAAACCTGGCCTCAAAATTTAGCACAATTAGCTTAATTAGAGCTGAAGATTTTCTAAACTAGCACTTACTCTAGTGTTTAACCGTGTGTGTGTGTGTGTGTGTGTGTGTGTGTGTGTGTGTGTGTGTGTGTGTGTGTGTGTGTGTGTGTGTGTGTTATATTCATATTCTCCTTGGTTAAAAAAAAGAGGGTAAAGTTCAAATGGAGCCTATCTGAGCTTAATATTCAAGGGTCTAAAAATATGAATATGTACTGAATTTCTATTATAATGCTATTTACCTACTATTATATTTACAAATGTAACAACTGTAGTGGTAACAAATTTTAAAAATTATTTAGAAGTCAAATAGTCTTATTTTACTTTCTGGATTTAAAAAGGTAATTTTAATTAATAAATTTTCAATTAATATGAACAAAAGTGGAACAATTCCTAAGGAGAGCCATCACTTCAGAAGAAGACACAAATAACTTCAAAGTCTTGTTCAGAAAGTACTTTTTACCATCACTTGGTGTGACAAAGAATCTGCTAGAGTAGTAATCAGAATCCATCCAAGAGAGACAGTGCCCTTCCCACAAGCTCTGCTTTTTCTGAGGCACTATAAATTAAAATTTGCATATAAATAAATAAATGTGGCTATCTTCAGTTTTCTCCTTCCATTCAGAAGTATTTTTCTGGAGAGGGAAAGTTACAAAATGAAGAGTGGGAATTAAATAAGCTATGTCTCCTACTTCTTGTCCACTTACTCAAAACTTTAGATGAAGCCAGAAGAAGAGTGTCCAGTACTATTCTGTGGTCTGACTGCTATTTTTAAGCCCTTTTTTCCAGATAAACTGTCCTTCTCTTCCTGAAGTAAAATGAAAGACCACGATGCTGAAGGTAGTTATCCTCCATGGCTAGCAAGGCAGGGTTTGAAGCTAATTAAACACCTGTAATTTCTGAAAGAAAAGACAACAAACAAAAGCAGTCTCCCTCCTACAACTAGCACAATAGCAACTATTATAACTCTGTAAAGAATTCAAAGACAATATGGATCAAATTAAAAACACTTGAAATAGTAAAGAACATGCTATTGTCCTGGGACAACTCAGCTCTCAATGCTTATATACAATGGAACTCTCACAGGCACTCTCACAGATACAGTTCAGGAGATTTAATTTTAAGGGGAAGAAATTTTTTTTAGAACAAGAAATGTTAAAAGGTGAAAATACATTCAACGAAAAAGGAAAACAGAAATGTCAAATGGCCATTTGTGTCTTTAAGTATTAAGTCTAGGTGTTTCACATGTGGGAATTACACAATGAGTAGAATTTTTTTTTAATCTTTAGAAGTTAATAATCTTGCTTATAAAAGTTTGTAATATAAAAATTAAATAGAATTCATGCATCTAAATCATAACTCTATGAATAAAAATGTTAAAAAGGAAATAACCCATATATGGTTAAGAATACAAATGATAACCTTTTTCTGTCAATTCTTACTTTAGAAGTGTGTTCACATACTGTCTGGGGGAGGGACAAGTGCCATGGTGTGTGTGGAGACCAGAAGACACTTTCAAGGTATTGCTTTTGTCATTCTGCCTTGCTTAACACAGGTCTTTATGCCACCTTGTTGAGTCATGCCAGATTTGCACTGCTGTCTCTAGCTTTTCTGTGGGTTCTAGGTGTCTGTACTCAGGTTGCCAGCCTGTGCAACCAGCACCTTTACCCACTGAGCTATTTACCCATCCCCCAATTGTCTTTAATGAACAAAGATTATTTTAACAAATGTGAAAACATAATTTTTGAATGTTTCTATATCAATTATTAAATACAGTTTTACATCAGAATCAATGTTGGTGAAATCATTCATGAGCAGGACTTTGGGCTTTATAGGTTCAGTTACACATAAAGAACCTATTAATATAATTGAATCTCCTACCTACCAGCCTGGTATTTTTGAATCAAGAGTGAGTCCAGAGCTCATTCATTAGCCAGGCTGGCCTCCTGAGCGCTGTGACTACATAGGCTCTGATGCCTCTCACCTGGTTAGAGTCTCTAAGACTGAATATTCATAGAATTGGCAAGTTTTATTCAATATGGTAAGAAAATTTTTGTAGATATAATATAGGTAACAGATTATTGATAAATACAATTTATAATATGATTTTTAAAAACATACTATCTACTATTTTCTGGCTTAAATTTTGAACACCACATAAGATCCTCAAGAATGACATAGCTCAATTAAGAGAGATTCCTTGTTGTTATTTCACATTTATAATATGCATAAGTATTGAGAACTACATTAAAATCCAGTATTACAGAAGCATTATACATTTGCTGATATTGGAAGGCACACTACAGAGAATAATTGCTAAATATCCTCCACACCGACTTTACCATTACTGAGAAATAATCATGGATATGAAAATGCTTTACCACATTAAACTAAAACCATAAACTCATGACAACCATAAATTACTCTGTTTTCTATTTCAGACCTATTCTGACTCATGTACTTTATTATTATCTTTTGATTCAAAATTTCCTATGATGCTTTTTACTTCTTCATTCACTGAACTTAGATTAAATTAAGTGTACATGTTTTTAATTGACCTCATTTATTACAAAGGAGCTAGTTGAGAATCATGAATAAACCAGGCATTCTTCTTACATGATCATCATTACTTATCTAAATGTCTGTACTTGATAACATTTTATTTAAAACTCTTGGGTCTTTAATATTTGGAGGCTAGGATACATTCATTTCCAAGGAAATTTATAACAAAACTGAGATGCAGTTGAAGATGCAGCAGAAAAAGACTCAGTAACAGGGTAGCTGGTTTTGACCTTCTTTCCATTAGTATAACCAAGTTAAATATCGAATTTTTACCATATAATTTAAGTTAGACAAAATAGTAGCAATGATAGTAATATTCTTCAATGTACATGACTGAGACATAAATACAATATTTTCATATCATGTATGAAATGCCACAGTCAAAAGGCATCTACAAGGCTCTAGTTTGTACATTTTATAACATGACCTTAAAACAAACATCAATGAAAAATATTTTTAATGATTTCAAAAAAGCTAAAGTTTATTATTTGCTTGTGTGTGTGTGTCTACCTATGTGTTTCTGTGTAGGCCCAGGTACATGTATAGAAATCAGAGGACACACCATGTGGGTTCCAGTTATCAAACTTAGGTCATCAGGGTTGGCAGCAAGTGCCTTTAGTCACTAAGACATCTTGGCAGGTCCCAAGGCTGAAATTTATAAGGGTTTGACTAAATTAAGATTTATTTTGGTTTCTTGGTTCAAATGAATATTAAAGCTAATGCTATTCTGGATTTCTATTTATCTAACTATAACGTGAGTGCTAACTGATTTCGTTCAAAAGCTCTTAGAAATTTAGCCAATTACACATGATTATGATGCATGCAATTTTAGAATTTTTTTCATTTTGCCAGATTTCAGTATGTTATTCAAGTACAAGGGAGAAACAATTAGAAATAAAGAATTCCCAATAGTAATTACTCAGGGAAGAGAAACTATTCCTACTTTACACACACAAGCAAAGATCATGTAGAAATTTAGAATATAAAGTTAAACTACATAAAAAGGTACACTACTACAAAATAAGTTCCAAATATTGCTTTTCCACAGACTTCCTTATTAGACAGACACCATTTAAAACCTTGCTAAGTATAGTCATAAATAAAGAAAGGAACTATTTACATCATAAGACTCTCAAATGTGAACTCTTTTTCTGTCCTTTGGGTAGGTGCAGAACAATAAAGTACTTGTCTCCAATTCTATACTTGAACCAAGATGACAACAGTACAAAACAACAGAGCAATTTTCAGTGTGAAACTTTTCTCTGATAAAAGCAGTGCTTTTTAAAAAGCAAAACTGGAAAACCAATTAGTACTTGTGGTTAAAGATGTTTTAAAATGTTCAATGGTGGCAGAAAACCAGGAAGGGGCAATTACATTGCTAAGGACATATGATACTCCTAAGGGCTAAACCAAGTAATGAGGAACCCCCACGAACACTCAATAAAACTTACACATGACTGTCATGATCTTACTGTTGAAAAGATTTAAATAAATATGATTCTACTTCTAATTCTTTTAATTAAAATGGCAAGCCACTGCCAAAATAATCAGAACATTTTTCTAGATAATTTTTTTTAAAGATTTATTTATTATGTATACAGTGTTTGGTCTGCAGGCCAGAAGAGGACACCAGATATCATTATAGATGGTTGTGAGCTGCCATGTGGCTGCTGAGAATTGAACTCGGGACTGATAGAAGCACTCTTAACTTCTGAGACGCATTTCCAGTCCAATAAATTCTTAATAGTTAAGAACATTTCCATGAATTTGGGACTACAGAAATAGGCATCAGGTATTCACCACAGGAAAACTCAGAAAATGTCTTGCAAACCAAGATTTTGGCACTTTCTGTTTGAGAAAGGTTTTATGCTTTACAACACCCGAAATCAAGACATTTTTCTACCTTTCCTTCCTTATGTACACACAGTATGACAACTGTGTTCTTCCAGCTTTTAGCAGAAGAGGTAGTTTTGTGATGTTGGCCACGGGTTAGAAAACAGTAGGTGTAAGACAAATTCAGTGTGATTTAGTGGTCATTATTTTATAGTCACTATTTTAATCTACATATTTTCAAGAGCATTAATGTAATAAAAACAACAAATTCTTTGACATTTGCTTATTTTTAGGGCTAGCTCTACATGCCCTTGATTTTTGTTTTAATGTGACCAAATGCTGGAAAAGACAAATCTCCAAAGAGGTGATTACTAGCTAGCTGTCGTTCTCTGCTATTGCAAGATGGCCATTTTCAAAGAGCATAGGAGATAATGGTTTATAGGAATGAAAACTTGGTAAGTGCAAAAATTAAATGCAGAAATCAAAGCATGAGTTGAAAAGAAACCTCAAAAATTAGAAAATTATCTCATTCAACCTAATGTAAGTTCAATATAAGTAAAGTGTTTACTGTAAGTTAAGGTAAATACTCCTTATTCCTTTACTGATCAAAAGACATAGCAGTCAGAAGTGATTAAGCATTACAAAGACTACTAATAATTCACCATTTTAGGGCATTTGTTTTTTGTTGTTATTACCACATCTAATAGTCTTTCAAAGTAGGACAAGATAATTATATTTGCTTAAAATAAAAATTTAGTACCCAAACATAAAATAGATTTGCTTGTAAAACTCAGAGACAAAGATACTCTTTATTTATTACATTCAGAAAAATGTCTAAATTTATAATTTATTATGCAAATTCTATTGTTCTGAATTAGTCTATATTTTAATAGAGATACAATATATAAATATGTACATTAGATAATAAATGACTGTTCAATAAACTTTGTTCACTGTTTCAGAAGTATACAAGGAAATAAGCAATAATAAAATAACTATTAAAGACTTTTATATTATACTCATAACTAATCTTCTATGACAAATTATGGATTTTTATATAATAGTTAGATGATTCTGGAATAGAACAAATCCACACAGCTTCAAGTTGTGTATGTTTATTATGAAAAGAAATTCGACAAAAAATACTTTCAAGTGCTAAATACATACAAAACATTAAACGGTACTCCTGTTCTTCCTCTCTCCCACTTGTGTTTCTTGTAACAATGGTATTCCATTACAGCCCAGAAAATTCATATGACATTTTTATTTTAAAAAGGTGTTTTGCTACCAGGCAGTTAATTTAGAGTAGAACTCATGAACATTAAAACCTCATTTAAGTCTAGTTTCAGATCTTAATGACAAACTGTGCAATACAAAGCTTATATCAAAGTAAATTTATAATATATGATATACTCTACACTTTGACTGATAAATACATTTTCCTGTGTGTAAATAAGTTACTTTGTTCCATCATGATGTTCAGAACACATTTTATAAGGAAACAGTCTTAATGTTCCTAAAAATGGACATATGGGTGTGATGACAGCAGTCACACAAACATTCCAATGAAATGATAAGGAGCATATGAACTTTAACAATTGGGCCCTAGCTAAGACTCTTCCTCCTCATCACTACTGTTACTGTGAGTCATAATCCATTCCCTGTAGGCCTGAATTTTCTGTCAGCATGGTAAAGGAAAAAGAAGCATAAAGGTTAGTTAAGTATGGAAAACTGCAGGGAAAACATGTTAAAATTATGAAATGTTTAGGTGTTATAGTAATTTTAAAGCAGAGTTTTCATCTGTGATTCATGCTGTAACTATGGATATAATACTTTATAACTTAACAGGCTTAAAAGTAACTTCCACATATACACTCATGTCAGACATGGTTTCATTTATCAATAAGGTGTTTTAGGAATATATTAAGAGTATTCTACTTCTTCACAAGTCATTTAATTGACCTCTAGGAAGCAATGAAATAATAATATCCTACTTTTTAGATAGAATGGCATAAAATGAATATTTTTTATATCTAACTATTATGCATAAGCATATGTCAGTTAGTCAACACAGATAACCCTTTTTTGTAGAAACACAGAAAAAAGTATAAACATTAGAAACTAGGAAGTAACAAGCATCTTATAAAGCTCTGTCATTAAATCATTTAGGTGAAATCTAGGCAGATTACATTCCCATGTTTTAAGACAGGGTGTCTCATTATCCCAGGTTGACCTCAAACTTGCTATGTAGTTTAAGAAGACCTTGAAATTCTGATCCTCCTGCCTCCACCTCCCAACCAATGGATTACAGGCATGCACCGCCATGCTGGATTAGGCAGTGCTCAGGATCAAATTTAGGGATTCCTGTTTGCTATAGAAGAAACCTACCACTTTTATTCTGTATTATATTATATAGTATTTTAACAAATGTGCTAAAAATATAGCAGTTTTATTTTAGAAAAGCACTATTACTATCAGAACTAACTTTTTACATCTGTAAACAAACAATGCTAACTGTAAATATTCCAAGACAGCTTATAAACTTTTTGTAAGTATTCAAGTTAATAATTTAACACTCTTGCTGAAAAATATACAAATCTGACAAAGATCATGAGATTTTATTTACAGAAACAGAACCTTCAGCAAAGACTGGTCTCCTAAAAATATATGTATGTTTAAATATGAGTAGAAATTCATGGTTTTAAATTCAAAAGAGGTGTGGAATAAACTTCCTTGCCAATGAAATCCAATTATCAATCATGAGAAACTTTCGGTATAATCTGTTCCTGGATAATGAGGATAGTTTATTTTTAAATTCTCCTCACTACAAATCCCTATTTTGTAAGCAACTGTATTAAATAGTTCTTGAGTAATATTCTTATTTTCTAATTATGTTTTGCAAACTATTCAACTTTCAGATAGTAAAAAGTTAACATGTTAATTCTTCTTTAAAAGAGGAAGGCATATATAGGGTGGAAATGCTTCAACTGGATTAGCCAGAGGTTAATGTCTACAACATTTATGTCTCTAAAGAACAATAGGATCTTGTAGAGATTGCAGAACATGTCCTTTAGGTCCAACCTCCCAAGAGACTGCCAATTCTATTGTAATCTGCAGTATTTTGGCATGTTAATAAGATTAAAATTCAAGGTAAGAGTTACTTTACTATATTTCAATGCTATAGTTACATTCTAACACTGAATAGAAGATCCAGAGAAGACATAAAGTACACTTAATGAAATAATATATACTCTACATGTAGTAGTAAAATAGTAAAAGTTTTAAATTTTTACCCTGGCTATTTTAAACTTGAGAAGCTCCATGTTTCAACAGTTTATTATTATCACGAATATTTTCAAAACTATAAAAACGCCAACTCCTTATTTTCAAATAAATGGCTTATTTTATTTGAAACACCAAACAACTTTACAACAGGATGGCCTGGGGTATGATCTGCTACTTCTACCATAATCTAAGTTTTAAAACTTGAGTTATCAAGGAATGAAGTTGTCTGAACTGACAAATCATTCCAGCCTCAGACTACTGTCCCCCAAATTGTATTTCCTTACTAAAAGACACTGCTTGCTGCAACTGTGCATCAAATCCCACGAGGCTCTACACATACTAACATGACATTCTCAAAAATGCTTAAGAACCACCGATGATCTACAGTGGCAGTGTTCCTGAGTTTTGCTTTTCCTTCCTTCATCAATAAATTTGAAATGATGATTATATTAATATAAAAACTAGCAGTGATATCAAAGAAGAAATACCCCAAACAGAAAAACCTAACTAACTAAGTAAGTACTATCAATGCTAAAGGCAAACAAGGCATATTGGTTTTCACCAGATCTAGAATACCCAAAGCAGAACCAAGAATAGTCTATGGAAAGGTTAGATTGACTCACATCCTAACATAAGTTACCCATACAAAATCTTTTCTTTATATTCAAATATTGAAACAGCTGCACAGAGTTTGTAAAAGTTTAAGACTAAAATCTAGTGTTGGCTTTCACTTGCAAAGTCATGCATTAACAGTTTTCATATCAAACTTTTTGAGGCCTGTAAAAAAGAAAAAAAAATCTTATAGTAAATAAATGTACTTTAAAGCCTAAGTATAAATAAAGCTAAATAAGATAAATAAAAGCCTAATTTATTTTTAAAGTATTGTGTAACTATTTTGAAACACCCTAAGTTGTGATATTTGATTTAGTTTGTGGGACATTTCTTCACTTACCTGTAACATTTGATTTCCTGTACCATCCCTCAGCCTGTAAGGTCGGATAACTCCATCTTCATTAAAGAACCGAGGAGGTCTCAGACTTTCTACTTCAAAAGTCTCTGTAGCTCTAAAAAATAAAATAAAATAAAATTTACACACACACAAACACACACACACACACACATTTTAAAAATTATCAAAAGCCTGCACATATGGCTCAGTAAACATCATGGAAGGAGATATGGAAAGAATGTAAGAGTCAGAACATCGAAAGTCTACTGTGTGACACAGTATCTCCTAGAAACTGCTGTAAAAAGACTGGAACAATGGCAGTTTCAATGGACTTAACATGGAAGAGGAAAGATTTCTCAGGGGGTCCCACTCCTAGACAAAGAATTACAGACAACTATTGACAGCAGGGGACTGCTGGGAGGAAAATTAACCTTTCCCAGGGATAAGCCCCTTTTATTGGTTATCCATACAGAGTGCTCAGCCTTAAAACCATATACATACAAATAACTGAATAAGTTCTATTTATATTTATTTGTTCCATACATATACATATGTATGAAAAAAATACAATCAAAGAAAAAGAAGTTATCAACTTGACAGTAGGGGGCATGGAAGGAGCTTGAGGGAGGGTAGCTATCTCAATTAAAACATTATCAAAAACCTCTTAAAACAGTATAAAACAATTACTAAAATAATCTTAATAAAATAATAAAAGTAAAATAATCTTAGATAAGAATACCATATAATTTCTCTATTTTAAATGTTTTTATGATACAATTAATGTAAATTTTCCAGAAAAATATAAAACTATTAAAAAAATCAATCCCCTTGAAATTTATTTGTAGTGATAATCAGAAAACATTATTTTTTTTAAGTGGGAGATACACGAGACCAAAAACCACATGGATGTTCACCATCATATGCCATTAAACAAATAAGATACTACTTTATACTTAAAAAGCATGCACTGAGCACAGGTGAGGAAGGCCAGGACCAGACAAAAATCAAAAAATTCTATAAGGAAGCATATCAAGGTCAAAAGACATAAGAAATCCTGCTCTGTACTGGTGACAAATGTCTGCTTCGTGAATGTGCCATGACAGAGCCAAAGAAACCCTTCCCTCCTTCGGTTGCTTTTGTCAGGACTATTTTATAAAAGAACAGAAAAGAAGGAAGTGACTGACTGAGTAGATGGATTTGTCTTTCCATGAGTTTGGGGATGTAACTTTCCTCAGTCAATGTTACTTGAAGGGAAATTTATCACCCTCATGTTGAAGTATATAATCCAGTTAATCTGTGGCTAGTTTCCTGCTCATAACAGAAATATTTCTGTCATGGTTTTAGGATCTACAATTTTGCTAACTCTCCAATGGAATTAATATATTATTATATAATCACTTACAGGTGTTCGATGTCTGGGGAGGGGAAACCTAATCCAATGAGTCAGTGTCCTGTACTTCCCTTGTATGCCCCTTCTTGCTTTCCCACACTTATCTAGCCCTAATCTTTTACCTCTGGTCATTCAGTCACTACCTCAACCGCCAAGCTCAAAATGTTATGGCATCTTCACCTACTCATCTGAGGGTATCCAATGGGGATCAAAGGCTTTTCTGAAAAGGGAATGTGCATCTACTTTATACAAAGAACTAGAATCCTTGTAGTGCAGTGTTTTGGGGGGAGGGGTGGTGAATCCTGGGCAAAATGGAAAATAATGAATATCAGAAAAGGGGTCATTCATGACAACAACTGCTAGGAACAGATTACAAAGGAGAACTCTACAATGCTGAAGTCGCATAATAACTTAGGAGGAATCAAAATTAGGAAGCTATATGCCATACCACAGAATTCCTAACTAAGAGCCTGAAAATCAATAGTAGATACACTTCATTGTTCATGGCTTCAGTATATTAGTCATCTGTCACTCACAAACAGTTTTTACCTTTTGATCCCCTGAAAGGTACTGCTGGCCATGTCTATGATGCCACCTGTTGGTCTTGCCACTGCTCCAACTAAACCTTTCCCAACACCTTTGAAGAAACCTGCTGCTCCTTCCTTTTGAGCACCTATAAAACATAGCCAATTTAAGCAATTGGATCAAATGAAAATAGAAGCAACTTGTGAGCTATGTGACAGCCAAAACAACTACAATACTTGCCTTTAATTGGTTTTGTAACAATCCCTGTAATGCCACTTACAAAACCCTGGAGGGAAAGCACATTTGAAAAGTTACATTTCCATATGATGCTTACAAGACCATGTTGCTTCAAAAAAATTTCAAGTTTTTTCTTCTTTTAGACGACAATAATTAACATACTTATTTCCTAAGTATTTTATTTCAACAAAATCTTTTTGGAGATTAATTATTTTATATGCCACATTACAATATTCAA
Source organism: Cricetulus griseus (assembly GCF_003668045.3). NCBI lineage: Eukaryota > Metazoa > Chordata > Mammalia > Rodentia > Cricetidae > Cricetulus > Cricetulus griseus. Next base: position 44,471,182 of record NC_048596.1, on the reverse strand, counting down.
AAGCAATTTAAATAGACTTACATGCCTACTTCTTTATTCATAAAATGTTGGTTTAAAAGCTATTCCCTCACAAGTTCATAACCCTATGAAATTTCTTACAGAAACCAGGCCTTTTCCTCCACGAGTAATGCCTTCTCTAAGGCCAGCTGGTTGCTTATTCATCGCTTCTCTTCTCTTCTGCTGGTAGTCTTCATCCATCGTCATGGCTGCTACCCCTTTAGCCATAGCGCTGGTGATTTTGGAGGCAGCACCAGCTAGCCCACCTAACAGACAGAGTAATATGTTAAGAGAAGGCTCAACTGTCATTGGTTTCTAGCAGTGCCACTGTGCTTTCTGCTGCTTACCAACTGCTCCGCCAACCAGTGCTTTCAGTCCTAGTGCCATTCCTTCCACAAACTCCTCAGGACCCTGGATGGCCCCCTAAGGTGACAGAAAGAGTGGTAATAAAAGGATGAGCTCACTGATATATGGAATGTGATGGCAACTGAAAGAACAAAGGGAATGATACCAGCAAAAACTTCACATTCAGTTCTCAGAGTAATTTCATGACACTCAAAGTCTAAAGGGTACAACAGAACTGGTTCCAGATGAAGAAAGGAGAACAGAAAAGATGTTTGCACTGTAAACTGCATGCACAGTTTACATAGTATTCTTGATATATTTTTAGAAAAATAAAATTGAAAATTTTTACCATTTCTGATTTTATATCACACGTACAGAACAAAAATTAGTTCTACTTTGTTTTAGTTATGCATTTCATAAATGGGTAAACTCTAAATGTGCTTATGGAAATTATGAAAAGATGTAGAACAAATTCTTCTTTTCTATTCCTTAAGACTGCTATGCACAATGACAACTTATATGGTTATTTTTACAGTCATACTTTTGTGCAAAACAAAATTATCATACATGTTGAGAACTTCCTTTTCCTACAGTCTAAACTGTATTCACAGTTTTTACTTCAAAACAACTCTTAAAGTTAGGGATCTTAACAAAATCTTAAGTTGAAATTTTGAAGGAAAAGGTAGAAAGGTGTAATTTTGTGGGTCTCAAAATTTGTTACATGTACAGCTCAAGTTAACAATTGCAATGTTTTATAAATTAAGAAATCATTGCATTATATTATTCATTACATAATACAAAGATAAATATTTTACCTGGTAAGGTTCATAAAAAAATGCTTCCACGCCTTCTGAAAACTCTCTAATTAGGCCAAAGGGATTTCCCAAAACATCAAGTCCAAGAATAAGTACATACATTTGCTTAATAGCCTAAAAATGAAATATGAGTATCAATTAACATCATGAGACTACTATACATCCTTATACATCCAGTTTGCTCAGGCTAACATATTTACTACAAATTACAAGGCCCAAAGCTTATCATTATTCCTTTTGTTTTCATTTTATTTTATGTGTATGGGTGTTTTGCCTGCATACATGTTGGTGTACCACATGCAAGCAGTGCCCTAAGAGACAAGAAGAGGGTGTTAGATCCCCTGGGCCTGGGGTTACAGAAGGCTGTGGGGCCTGAGAATAAAACCACAGTCCTCTGGAAGAGCAGCAAGTGTTCTCCAGCCTCCTTATGTCTAGTATTCATTTAAAAATATAATTATTATTTTTAAAAATACATACTTGTGTAATGTGTGTGGAAGTGCATACTGTATTTGGGTAACTGTAGAAGGCAGATTTCAACCTCAGGTATCATCTCGAGGAACACTATCATTCTTCCATGAGACAGGGTCTTATAAGCCTAGAATGATGGCGTGTAAACCCCAGTGATCTGGTCTCTGACTACTCAGTGCTGGGATTATAAGTACATATTAGCATACCTGGCATTTTCATATGGGTTCTGGGGCTCAAACTCAGGTTATCAAACTTGCAAGGCAAGCACTTCAGTGACTGAGCCATTTCAGACAGCCTACTATACTTAGGTTTTGCAAAGCAACTTGGCCTTACTGTGAATGAAACTCTAGATTCTAGAATACAGAAAAAGTCTTCAGTGTTGCATTACTTTTGAGTTACTACTATCAGCACCTTATAGATTTCCCAGTGTCACAAAGTACATGGCAAAAGTGGGATGCAAGCCGGGTGCTGGTGGCGCATGCCTTTAATCCCAGCACCTGGGAGGCAGAGGCAGGCGGATCTCTGTGAGTTCGAGGCCAGCCTGGTCTCCAGAGTGAGTGCCAGGATAGGCTCTAAAGCTACACAGAGAAACCCTGTCTTGAAAAACCAAAAAGGTGGGATGCATGTCCAGAACTCAAGCACAAATCCTGACATAGAGGAATCTCTCTAGAGTTGAAAAGACCCACAAAAACAAGGTGTGTAGCTGACTCAGTAACTCCACACTAAAAATATTTGTGCTCATCAGTAATTGACAGTTTCAAGAAACTAAGTATAATAAATTAACATGTTATTAATAATCTATGTGTTTCTAATCCACACTGATTCAGAAAAAAATACTAAATGTTTTTTAAGAACAAGGACAAAAAAATAAAATGGTGGTTGGGCTGAAGTTCATGTGAATAAATCTGAAAATCTGAGGGGGAAAAAATGTTTAAAATTTTAAAACTTGCTATTTGCTTTCCTGATAAATTTATAGTACAACATGCATGGACATACATAAGGTTTGACTAGCTTATATATTTCCATGACTTTGTAAGGCAATCTTACACTAACCTGTTTTGAATAGTGTCTTATTACTTCAGATTGCAGTTCAGATGTTGTACGGAACTGGTAGTTGAGTTCAAAAAAGGCAAGCCTGAAAACACATATTAGCAAATACATTTATATATACATGTACATATACATATACGTATGTATGCATGGAGGGAAAGAATATTTTTTTAAATATTGATGACTGGCTTCATTTTCTTTAGAATTTTCTTCTCCAGATCTCTCCCAGTACATTTATCCAATCTAATTCTTGGCACATTCTAGTGAAAGAAATTCTCTAATAACCTCATAAAATCTGTAACTCTTATCAAAGATTGAAACAAAGATCTCAGTCATGGATCTGTAGAACCATTTCCCAACTTTGCCCTATAAAGGCCCCAAAACAAAATGTTTTGATAAGCTGAAATGATTGAAGGGGCTGCTTCTGTCTCTACAGGTCTTTCTTTCAGGACTATAGCAGAGGCAGTAACTGATTCACTAACGGGAAGGCTCTTTTTGCTGACTATGAGACCAGGAATGTACATTTCACTTTATTCTGATGCCATCAGACCCATGTTTTTGTGTTTGACTGTTTCCTAGTCAAACACTAGGATTCAGAACTGCCTCTGATTCTCATGTTGTTTTTACTAAGCAGGCAAGCTAAGACATGTTACCTGGGAAGACCATTCTTTTCTAAAGTAGTCTCTATTCAGACATGTTGAGTTACTGGCCAGATACTCAACTAGTTCCATTACAACTCCATTCAAATATAAATATGGGCTTTGCTTCTCTGCTTTTGAGATGAGTTCTCACTATGTTGTATGTGCTCCTTTTGAACTCCTGAACTCTAGTCATCTTTCCACCTTAGCCTCTCAAGTCCAAGGCTACATATGTGTCCCACAATGTCTAGTCTCACATAAATGCTTGATTATAATTCATTTAAATTGATCCCTTCATTGTCCATTTCATTGTATTCTGTCTAGTCACATACTCATTGAAAAGCTTTCATCTTATGGGCTTGAAAGCTCTATCTTTTAAATAGCATAACATTTAAGTATCCACTTCTTTTGGGGAATCTTGATTCAGCCTAGAGTTTCTAAAGTACATAAAACTGAATTATCTTACATCTTCTTTTCTTAAGGAAATTACTTAAAAATTATTCTTAACTAGGTCATTAAGGACAGATAAAATACTTGGTATTATTTTTGATTATAACACACTTAAAGACAGGAACAACAATTTGCCCATAATTTTCAAATTTACAAAAATTTTTGGTAAACATAAATGGTCCATTCATCTGTCTATAGATGTAAGTATTAAACATACTTAAAAACTACATCTTGTACATCTGTAAGGGTGGCACCAATACTCTTCAGCAAAAGATTGAGAGAATGAACAGGAATTAGTCCTCCACGTTGTCCTGAATCTTTAGCTTCTTCTCTTCCAGAGCTCAGTGAAACACTCAAATGCAACTGAAGAGATAAAGAAATACATTGAAACACTTTCCCCATAGTGGAAACTTTAACTTTTAGAAAATAGTTTAATACTAAGTTCATTAAAACATAGATAAGATCTCAAAGTTACCTGAATTATGACAAAACTTAGTAACTAACAGTTTAACAAAACTTAGTAACTAAGAGTTTAAGTCAAAATTAACATAGCAATGTTTAAAATTCAACAGTTTGATATTCATAATTGAATTCTACTCCTTTTTTATTTTTATGAGACAGTATCATAGCCCAGGCTATTTGGACTTGGAATCATTCTTGCCTTAGCATCATGAATGCTGATCTCACAAACACTATTACACCCATCTGCAACTCTATTCTCATGGCACTATGATGAACCTAGGAAAATGTTCACTTTAATATATGTGTTAGTATCATTAACAACCTAGATTTTGCAGTTGTTAATAATAATCACACATCTCCAAAAGTTTACAATTCAATTATCAGAATTAAGTTAGCACAATAAAGTCAGTTTAAAAGCACTTTTGTGTTTTAGTGCATGCATACACATATGCATATAATTGTGAGATAATTTAATGTGCTATTAAATAAGTAACTTGCAGAAATTATGTTAGGAACTTAGATTAGCACTAGCAAGATGGCTTAGTAATAAATTAAGGAGCTTGCTGCCAAGTCTGACAACCTGAATTCAATCCTTGGAAACCACATGGCCAAAGGACAAAACTGATTCCATGCTCACAGTGACAAGTACATGCACACACATTAAAACCAAAATCAAAACTTAGATTTAGGCTGGTGAGATGGCTCAGCAGGTAAAATTACTATGCAAGCCTACAAACTAAGTTCAAACTCAGAACCCATGGTGAAAGGAGAGGAGGTTATCCTCTAATCTCCTATCCACTGTGACAAAGGCAGGCATGTACTCATATATGTACAAACGATAATTCTGTGTGCAACTTTTTTTGTGTTGCAGTATGCCTGTGTGCATGCACACATGTGTACACATGTGGGAGTCAGTAGATAATATCCCTGTGACACTTAAGTCCACTTTATGAATTAACCTATAACTACATCATCCACGTTATATTAAACTTTGAAAATTATCACAATTATGAAAAAGATAAAGTTAAGTAACAAAAAGTCAAGATGTATAGGCCCAGGATGTAGGTGATTTCGATATTATTTCCAAATAGTAAAATATACTTTTTTAAAAAAAGTAAAGGATCAATTCCTCTGTTATTTCTATCTGTAACTGTAAAACTATACAACTACTATATTATTACAGAAAATAATTTAGATACTAATTCCCTCAAAAAAATGATCAATTTGTAACTAATTTATAAAACAAAAATTATGTATTTCCTTACCTTGATAGGAGATATATGAAAATATTCAAAGAGATTGATTTGGGATTGATCTACTGATGAAACTGTTTCATATTCCTGTTCAAACGTTTCTACATCCTTATTAAAATATTCAACCTATACAAGGAATATAAACACCAAGAGGACTTGTTTATGTAAGATATTTAAAGGCAATGCCTCACAGATTGAAGAAAACTATTAACACTTGGAGTCAGCATTATGCTTAATAGGAAATTACTGCTTCAGAAGTAACTTGTTACTGCTACAAAGTCTGTCACAAACCACATGATAAACTATCTTTTAAGTTTCTATTAAATGGTACCCAGCTTTTCTTCATGTGACTATAGATTCTATTTTACAAGAGCACCAATACATTCCAGCAACAAATTTTTGTGGATAATTTGCTTCTTTAAACACAATTCTATAACAGTCTGCTGAAACAGAGGCCAGTAATACAAATGTTAAAGGAAAAGGTACTAAATAATTTTTCATAGGGTAGTATTGACTTTATTTTTGGTAATCACCAACACTTCTTTTTCAAATATGAACAGACCCAAGTTATTTCTGTGTGCTGAAAAAAAGTCCTAAGAACTTGAAGTTACAGAAATTATGCAGCTAAAAAAAAGTAAAAACTGAAAAGATTCTATGATAAGCTGGATACCATTAAACATATTCACATGGTAATTATAGCTGTATACGAAAAATGAAAAAAAATCAATTCTCCAAATACTGCCTGAAACTTTTCCTAAATTACTGAAAAATAAAATACATATCCAGGAAATTTGTGAACTCAGTCTAGGTACAACAGATGCAAACCGAATTACAATAAAAATAATACTAAAAATGCTGAAAGATACAGAAGAATCCTAAAAGCAGAAAGCTCATTATATAGATGCCAGTAAGATAAATGTTGATTTTTGTAAAAAGATAGTAAGGTAACAAATACTCATAGTGCTGCAATGCCAAACAGACCAAAAACCCACATACAACAGAACTACTTTTGGAAGTGAAGAAGTTATAAAGAATATTCCAAGATAATCAAAGTCTGAGAATCTGTGGCTAGCCAACCTACTAGCTAGCTACAAAAAAGTAGTAATGGAAGTTTCTGAAACTGAAAGCAAGTGACCTGTCTTAGTTTTGTTTCCTGTTGCTATGAAACACCTCAACAAAAGCAATTTTAAGGGAAAGAGGGATTACTCAGCTTATAGTTCTAGGTTCCAGCACATCACTGTAAGGAGGCCAAGGCAAGAACTTAAGCAGGGAGTTACCTCCACAGACAGGCAGCAAGTTGACTGCACAGAGAGAGGGCATGCTCTCCGCTCTTACACAACCCAAAGATGGGAATGGTCCTCCTACAATCTGGCTGGTCTCCTGCCATCAGTCATGTTATCAAGACACCTTTCAAACCCCAGACAGCATAGGCCAACCTAATTTAGACAGTTCCTCAATTGAGACTTCTTTTTACAGGTGACTTTAGATTGTGTCAAGCTGACAAATTAAATTAGTCACCACGTGACTTCAGACTTTAATTTGAATCCATATGAAAAAGAAAAAGACCCAGGAAATGATGAGTATAAAATGACCAGACTCAGAAAGGTAAGCATTATTACGTTTTTTCTCATATACAGATTCAAGATTTAATATAACTATAACTTTAATTACATGTTATAAGTATATTATATAATTATATGTGAAAAGAAGAGGAATTATGAGGAGGAAGAACAAGAGGGGGCAATGAGAGGAGAAAGGCAAAACATCTCAAGTTTTTTTCTCATAAGTGTGAGCAATCAGTCATCTATTTGTCATAGATGTATATTTTTCATTTCTTTTCATACATGATTCAAGCAAGTAATTTATTATACTTAGATCAAAAGGAGACTGCTATACAAACATAAGGAGCTGAGTTTGATTCTCACAGAACCCAGGTAAAAATCCAAGTACGATGGTGTGTGCTTGGAATATCAGATCGGGGGATATTCCCTGGGTCTTGCTGGTCAGTCAATCTAAGACAATGAGTGAACACCACACTCACTTGAGATTTGCCAAACTCTGGCATCCACGGGTATGTGCATACACACCCTGCCACATCTGTGAAAGCACACACATATGTACACACCAATAACTAAAAATGGAAGTGAACAGATCTCAAGGCAATAACCTAATCTAGCTTAGAAAATTAAAAAGAACAAACACACGAGCAGGAGGAAGGGGGCTATGAATTTAAGAATAATTAAAGCAACATGTTAACAGACATTAAAAGACAATTTGATAATGCAAATTAGAATAGAAAGTAAATTAGGTACAAGACTGGACTCACCAAGATAGGATAGATAATGGAGTATTTTCTCTGAATTTGTCTAATCCAAATGGACTAGACATTGTTGATGTACTTATTGCCTGTCTATATTGTATATAGTTATTGTACTTATTGCCCATGGTTTTTCTTATATTAGTTATAGCCTTCCTATTGTATTACACAAAAAGGGGAATTGTGGTGATATAGTGCTGATGATCTAATAAAGCCACTGGAGATCAGAATGCAAAGTCAGCCAGCCACACTGGTTAGCTATAGAAGCTGGGCAGTGGTGGCACACACCTTTAATCCCAGGACTCAGGATACAGAGACAGATGGATCCCTTTGAGTCCAAGACCACCCTGGGCCACAGGAGAGTGAATCAGTCTAAAAGAGTAACAGAGCTCACACCTTTAATCCAAGCACTAGAAAGGTATATATGGAAGAAGCAAAGGGTCTCATGTGAGATTTAGTTTCCAGTCAGGGAAGACAGGAACTCCATTTCTGCAACACAACAGTAAAACAAAAGAATAAACAATGAAAATGATAAACTGATTCTTTGAAAGGACTACAGAGGGAACTTTATTTCTGACTTTACCAAGTAGATGGCTTATAAAGAAATGCCATCCATAATTTATGCCAATAAACTAGAAACCTCAGATGAAAAGGACAGATTCCTAAAATCACAGAAAAGTGGTGAAACTGACTCAAGAAGAAACTGATCATTTAAAATTATCTCTAAGAAGTGAAGTGTGATTCCAAAACTGTCTGGAAGGGAAATGCTCATACAACTCTACCACCACAGAATTCTAGTAAACATTTCAGAGTATCAAAATTCACAAATGCCTCCAAAAAAATAGAGGAAGAAGGGACATTTCTCAAACCATACTACAAAGCTATTACTATTCCAACAGCAAAACCAAACCAAAAAAGGCACAAGAAAACCACAGATTAGTATCTTTAATGAATATGAACATAAAAGTCTTTAGCAAAATAATAGGTAACCAAATCTGTCTGTCTAAGGTATAAGAACAATACCATATAAATGTAGGTATTAAATATACTGTCAAAAAATAGGGAAGAATTCAGGGTAACCTATACTGAAAATCTACCCTATAAATCAGAAACAACCAACCAATGCCTGCTCTCATGGCTGTCCAACATCTCACTAGCTTCAAGGAAAGCAAATAAGGATGAAAAAACAAAAGCACACACATCAAAACCAAAGAAATACAACTACTTTTCTCAGATGATCTGATCTTACATACAAAAAGCCAAAAGAAGATACATAATTAGAGGCAACAAGTGAACTCAGTAAGTTGCAAATGACAAGAGCAAATATCAAGAACAGTTAGTTGTATTTCTGTTTATAGTAGTATTATAACCCCACACTGACACTATATAATATGAACAATTTCATGCATAATAATCAAACAAAAATAAATACCTAAGAATAAAATGTAAATTACAAAATCAATACTCTGGAAATTACAATGTATTGTTTGAAGAACTTGACAAGCTAATTTAAAAATTCTTATTGAATTTTAAGGGCTCAAGTTAGCCTAAATAATCTTGAAAAAGAGTGAAGTACTGGATCATACCTCAATTATAAAATTCACTGATGATAACAATTAAGGTTGGCAAAAAAATACATACACAGGTTTCAGGAGTAAAATTATGTATTCCCCCTAACCTCCCCTCCCCTGCCTCCGCAAAAGAAGCTAGCTATGCAATAGAGGAGTGAACAGTGTTTCATGCTGCTGAGACAGCTGACAACACTTCCAGAAGAACCGAGGTCTTTATGTTACACATAAGAGAAATGAGACAAATGGATCAAAGACCTAGCTGTAAAAGTTTAAGCTTTAAAGACTTAGATAAATGTTAAAATATTCCTAACACAGGATTTGACAAATGATTTAGAAGCATACTAAAAGCATGAATAGTAATAAATAAAAGAAAAAATAACTTGTACTTCATTAACATTAAAAACTTCTATGCTTCAAAAAACTACCAAAACAATTGAAAACATTTGAAAATCATATGGCTTGTCAAAGACCAATTAGAATGCACAAAGAACTTTGGAAATTCAACAGTAAGAAGACAGCCTGGAGAGCCTGAGCAGACACTCTCCGCTAAAGATACACACATCTCTAGCACATTAAAAGATTCTCAGCAGTGGACTAGGTTGGCTCAGTGGGTATAGTCACTGCAAAGCCTGACAATCCAAATTTGATCTTAGCACTCACATGGAGGAAGGAGAAAACCAACTCCCATGGGCTGTCCAGTGACCTCCACATGTATGCTATGGCATACTCCTATTTCCCACATGTAAATAAAAGTTTAAAAAATAGCATTCTTATCAGTTGTACAAACCCCAGTGAGAAGCCAGTTCATACCCACTAGGATAGTCAGAAAAAAAAAAAAACCAAAAAAACCAAAAAAACCACAAATAGTAATTGTTGTAGGGAAGGTTGAGAAATCACAATTCTCACACATGCTAGAATGAAAATCAGTAAGAATGAAAACAGGTAGAAATGATCAAACATATGAAAATATTAGAGAGTGAATTTTTTAAAAGACTCAATTTGATTAAATATAATTACCATGTTACTTAGCAATTCTACTCCTAGAAATGTATATATAAGAGAAATGAAAAAGCATAAGGTAACAGAAAAATATGTACACAATAAACATCATCATCCTAGTCCATGTGCAAAAGCAATTCATATTTCAATTGATTGACAAATAAATAGGTACAGTGTTCCAAACCTATGTAATGAATTATTACTTGGCCATAAAAAAGAATGAAATGCTAATATATATGTTACAACATGACGAAGCCTTAAAAACATGCCAAGTGACAGGAATTCAAGGGGAGTTAAAGGGGAAATGGGGATGAATATATTTCATTGTATACATGTATGAAATTCTTATAAATACTTAAGAAGTATGTCCTTAGCCAACATTATATAGTATGATTTTGTGGATATAAATGTTAAAGACAGAAAGCACATTAACATTTGTACAAAATTAAAACATTTAATATGTAATGAGAGATTCTTGAATTTGACCAGGTAATGACTACAACTTTATCTACAAAGTTTGGTAATATTTTCTTAGACTGTCTCTTTTAATATCCTTTCCTGTCAAATGCTGCAAGTCTTACCTCTGTTTTCTCAGTCACCTCGGCTTTTGGAATAAGGTCTGCTATGGCATACACAAATCCAAGATCCAATCTGAGATCCATTTCTTGAATCAACACTTTGAAATACCTACATTAAAATGTAGGAAGCATTAAAAACCTTTTTAAGTAAATACATTAAGGGAATTAGATGAAATAAATTAGAACTTTGAAACTTGGGACTAAAGGAATGAAAGCAATGAACCATGCTATAACAGCAAGAAACTCAAAAATAGCAAAGTGGCCACAGAAAAGAAATTGACTTGTGACAAAAAGTTATGAGACAGACCATTTCATAGCAACAATGATGAGCAAACAAAAACGATATGCAATAAAACATTATATTTAAATAAAAATTTTAATTAAAAAAAGCAAGTCCTAAAAGTCTTTTATAGTTTTAAAATTTCTGAGAAAATTAGACATCTAACTAGCTAGAGAGATGGCTAAGTGGTTAAGAGAACTCACTGGCTGCTCTTCCAGAAGATTTGGGTTTGATTCCCACCACCCACTTGAGGGTCTGTAACTCTAGTCCTATGGAATTCCATGTTCTCTATTGACTCAGCAGGTACCTGGCATGTATAAAGGTATACAGACATACATACAGGCAAGACACTCATACTTATAAAGTAGAAATAAAGGCAAAAAAATTAAAGAAAATCAGAAAATAAAAATAAAAGCAGTTTAACCATACATACACAGTAACAATATATTATTTATTTTTAAATTTTATCTTATTATCAGTGTGTGTGTGTGTGTGTGTGTGTGTGTGTGTGTGTGTGTGTGTGTGTGTGTGATGTGTGCCACAATACATTGTGTAGGCTGTTCTTTCCTTCCACCATTTTGAAGGTGCCAGAGATAAAACTCAGGCTATAGTAGACTTGTGTTACTGTCTTTATCCACTAAAACTTCTGATCAGCTTTATAATACTCCATTTTTTTAAAGCAGGAGAATGAATATTATTTATCTCAATGATAAGAAGGAAGAAATAAAGGAGGAGTATCACTTAGATTGATGCTGTGGTCCATAATCTGCTTCTGGGAATGAGTAAGTTGTGGGTAAAGATGCAAATCTTACTTTTATCGCTGTTTCCAAAGTAATGTATGGTCATTATATATAACTTAAAACAGAAAAAAATGCATATAAAAATAAAATACCCAAGATCCAGAAACAGCTATTGTTAACCTTTAGGTAGATTATAATTAAAATCTTCTCACTAAGAATATCAAATACTCAATAGATTTCATTTTACCTTTAAAATTTATTATCCTATACTTAAATATTTTACTCACCTGAAATTTAGGGGTTTTTTTTGTTTTTGTTTTTTTTTGTTTTTTGGTTTTTCGGGACAGTGTTTCTCTGTGGCTTTGGACTGAAATTTAGTTTTAACAAGAACAAAAATATTCAAATGTCAGACATAAAAAATTAAACACACAAGAAATATCTGAAACACTTACTTAATGCGTGATATCTGGGAATGTCCTGCAGATCTCATAACAATACTAACATCTGTAAAGGGCTTTGGTGCTGTGAAGGTTAAAAATATAATTATGCTTATCACATTTTAAGCCAAAGATTAGGCATTTCCCTTCAATTTAATATACACGTCAGTGGAAAATCAATCAATGTAGTAAATCAGCAGCATCAATTAAAATTAATGACATCTACAAGGTCATTTAGTCTTAATTTCAGATCCCAGAGCTACCTTTTCAGTTATCTGCAGTCACTTTAAGGATAACTAATTACAAAAACTAATGACTTTAAGTTAGAGGTATGGACTAGAATCATCAGCAAATTGTGAAAACATATTCTAGAGAATGGTTCATGCTTCTAAGGGAATTAGCATATACAAGTAAGGTGGTTAAAAGATTTGCAAGAAATTATGAAGAAAAGCTACTCAAAAGTGTGAAGTTCATGATATGGGGTGGTCTGTGGTGAGAACAACAGAAAAGGGAGGCAAAGAGAGGTGGATGTAATGGTGGTAGGGAGCAAAGACAAAGGATGGTAAAGAAGGATCAATAAGGAAGACAGAAGAAGCATAGAAGAGGAGAGAAGGGCTGAAGAAAGAATGTCAGTTATTCTCATTTGGAGAACACAGAACCAGTCAGAAAAATGCTGAATCCGGGGGTTGGATAGATGGCTAAGGGGTTAAGATCATTTGCTGCTCTTCCCTGCACCAATGCTACGCAGCATACAATCTGTAACTCTAGTTGCAGGGCATCTGATGCCCTCTTCTGGAACCAGGCATGCACACAGTACACATATACACTCTCAGGCATACACATTCTCATGCATACACATAAACTAAACAATAAAATCTTAAAAAAAATTAAATCTAAATTTTCTTATTGTTTAATTCAGTTTCTAATATTTTAAATATTTAAGGTTATTATTTAGTTTACATATCAGCAATATGGTTTAAACTTCCTATTCCTAAATAAAACGCCAATACATACTTTTCTAAGTAACCTTTCCCTCAGCATTCACAGGATGCTCTATTGAATAATTCCTAGTCCGTCAGTAAGCAGTTTTATTATCTAATGATCTTGAAAAACTAAACTTGAGAATGCTATCTTTATAGCCAAAACAACAATAAAACAATTAGCCATACAACTATACTACAATCTAAAAATAAACACACACCTGAGTCCATTGTGACAGACTTTGGAGGTTTAATAGCATAAAACACGAAAGGAAAAATAGCACCATGAATCTGGTTTTGGATCTAAGAAAATGAAACATGAATCAGTATATAGCAGGTCACATATACAACCCCACCACAATAACAGAATTTTAGAACTAGATTCAGACTAGTCAACACACAGCTGATACAAGAAAAGGATTCAGTACATCCCTCATGTCTCCAACTTCAGTCCCTCCCTTCTTTCATTCCCTCTTTCTCCCAAACTATCCCTCCCTACTCTGTGCCTTCTTTCCTTCTTAGACACAGAGTCTCATTCTGTACCCCAGGCTGGTCTTGAACTCATGGTGATCCTCCTGCCTCAGGTTGTTAAGTGCTGGGATTATAGGCATGTGTAACCCTGGCTTCTTTTCCAGTTTCTCTGTGTGCTTTCTACTCATTGGCTACCATCTTACCTTTTTCTTTGGCTTTGTGCTAGATAAAACAGACCAGGGAAATGTACTTGGACTTTCATTGTTTTGCCTTCATTTCCAGACTCACCTGTATTCTATAAATCTGAATTCTCAATGACGACTGGTGTGCTGATGTGTTATATTCTACTTTTAGTGCTGGGAGGTAATTTCTCCGTACAGCTATCACATGTGGTTGCAGAACTTTCATGTCATTGCCACTAGGTGTTAAGCGAACCTGAAAAAAAAAAAAAAAATCAACCCACTCCCAACAATGAGATGTTTCTTTTTCAACCATTGATTAAAACTATAAATTTATATGAAAATAACTTTAGGATACAGTAATTTAAAATGTAAAATCTACAGAAGAGAGTGGTAGGGTCAGGGGAATTAGCAGGAGCAAAGTAAAATGATATATTCATGGAATTCATTACTTTATATGTTAACTTAGAAAAAATAAATTAAAGCTGAACATGCTAGTGTATGCCTGTAATCTCATACTCTGGAGGCATACACAGAAGATTGCCATCCTCAAGGATAGCGTGGTCTAGATGGTGAGTTTTAGGCCAGCCAGGGCAAAACTAACTAAACCATACCAAACCCAAAACAAAAAGAAAGCTTTTAAAATACAGATTTAATATTCAAATTTTTCATTCCTATTAAAATTAATATAAATATTCACATAAACATTATAGTTTGGCTGTATCACTTTTTGTATGTAATTACTAAAACTGACTTTAATAAAATAATGCAAATCTTAAAAAAAACTTGCTTCTTGTTACTTTAAAAATAATTAGTAACTGGTATCTTGAGTGTTCATTCTTAATATAAAAACAGGTCAGATGAAGTATGTACATTAGTGTTAATTACATTCGATATGTTTGTAAGAAGTCAGTTTCTCCTTAAAGAAATAATTCAAATTAGAATGTAAAATTAAAAGTTCACACCAGTACTTTTTAAATTTACCGGAATGTTATTGTCCAACTCAATAACCTTGTCTTCCAAAGGTGAAGACTCTGTGTATTCCTTGAATTCCTTCTCCAGCTTCTCAGTGTGTTTTATACTCATTGGCTTCCACCTTGCCTTTTTCTTTGGTTTTGTCTCCCAAACAACATCAGAACTTACATATAAAAGCAGAAATCACAGTATTAATTTATAACAATTAAAGTAGTGTGTCACATAAACTACAGAACCTCTACCCAAGTTTTGCCAACAGCCTCAGCTATATGTAAGCACACAGATAATTTAAAACATAAATTTACTCAAATAATGCTTTTTAGTTTTTATAGTGTTGCAAGTTGAAGGAAAATACCAGTGAGCTTCCCTGTCATTCTTCATTTTCACTAGGGAGTTACAGATAATAGTAAACCTGAATAAATAAACCTGAATAAATAAAACTGCTAATCATGAACTAAAATCAGTTTGACTATGTAGGAAGGGAAAATGCTTTTGGTATAAGAAAATGTAGATGTTATAAGACAGATCTGCAGTCTTGGCTACCAGAAGTGGTAGGAAACGTCTTATTAAGATGAAACAGTCAGTAGGGCCGAATTGAGAAGTGTAATTTCTGCAACTTTTAGGGAGGCAAAGAGGTTAACAACATTTCAGACACGTTATCAACTTTAACAAGACCTAGAGCAGTAGACAATTGTGGTGCATGAAGAACAAAGAGACTACCATTATGGTAGGCACACACTAGGCACAGAGATAACAGAAGCCAGTGGGAAGCCAAATAAGGTAAAGCCTTTTAGGAACAGACTCTGAGATTTATTTCTGAAATATTATTCCAAACATTACTTCTAATATTAATGCATCTAACCTTGTAATGCCTATATAGGCTACTTCTTGCTTTGTGTAATTATTGACAAGTGAAATCCCAACATCTTGTAATGCCAATACAATTTCTTGCTCTGCTAACTCTGCTTTTTCACTTTCGTACGTTACTTTAAACACTTTTGGATCTTCAGTGAATAAAATAATACGCTGCAAGCCTTCAAAGAATGAAACTAAATAAATAGTTTTTTTCCCCACAGTTATAGGTGTCATCATATCCTAAAAGAAAAGAACCAAAAAATAGGGAATCAGTTTGTATCCAACAAACATTAAGTCTATACTTGACATTTATATGAGTATATGAATAGCTTTTCTTCCTAAAGCTGAGGCAACAAACTAAATGAACACTTGTATAACACTTGGAGAGAGTTATTACTCATATGAGCAATTTCAGACAATTCATGACAATCTACAGAATGAATATTTGTACAATACCTGGAAGATTTCCTCACTAAAATAACCTGATGTCAGCTGCTACATGATAATGACACTGCTAATCATGAACTAAAATCAGTTGTTAAAGTACTTTTAGATCACAATAAAAACTAGTTTAAAGTCCTATAAGCTAAACTAACAACACAAAATATAGTATTTTTTTTCTACTGCATTTTAACTCTATGGAAAATGCAGTACATATTAAAGGTTGTTTAAGCTTCAACTTCACATTTCCTTCCATAGCAGAGTAAGAAAAAGGTATTTGTAATCTCGATTGCAAGCCTTATGAAGCACTGAAGCAACTGAGTGCAATAACTCACATCTACAATTACAGGACTTGAGAGGCTGAGGCAAAAGGATTGCCATGAGCTAAGCTAACCTGGGCTACAGTGGGATCCCTTGAATCAAAATATAAGACAAATAAAAGTCATATATAACAACAAAAAAATAAAGCACTGATTTTTCAACAATTACTTAGGAATCTCCTTTATAAACACTGTGTTAGGCACCAATGAGATGATTCAGCAGGTAAAAATACATGTAGCCAAGCCTGATAACATATATGGTAGGAGAGAACTGATTCACACAAGCCATCCTCTGACCTCTACAAGTTTGTCTGTGGTACACTTTTACTCATGTGTGCATGTATGCACATATATACAAATCTACACATATAATAATAATACATAGATAAAAAGTAAAATAAGGGGCTGGAGAGATGGCTCAGTGGTTAAGAGCACTGGCTGCTCTTTCAGAGGACTCAGGTTCAATTCCCAGCACCCACATGGTAGCTTACAACTGTCCAGTTCCAGGGGATCTGACACCCTCACATTAATGTATACAAAATAAGTTATTGCCGGGCGTTGGTGGTGCACGCCTTTAATCCCAGCACTCGGGAGGCAGAGGCAGGTGGATCTCTGTGAGTTCGAGGCCAGTCTGGTCTCCAGAGCGAGTGCCAGGATAGGCTCCAAAGCTACACAGAGAAACCCTGTCTCGAAAAAACCAAAAAAAAAAAAAAAATGGACTCTAAGCCCATAGACAGGAATTATCTTTGATGTTCTTAGAACATGGTACATGCCAACTCTTGCTATGGCCTTGCATACTCCTTTAGAGAAAGGACAGACTGGTCACTGGTTTCCATTTCTACTTAGCTTCTGATTAGAATTTGAAAAAAGATAAACCTAAATAAAATTGGCAAAAGTTAAAAATAACTTTAATACCGCTTTAAAAAAATCTTTGTTAGGTTTTACAGAACAGCAAAAAAACAGCCCTTAAAATCAACTAGGAGTAAAAGAACACCTGCATAAAAAACAGAAAGGCAGCTAAGAACTCCATAATGACCGACTTAGTACTTACATCCTTATGTGTTACTTCACCATAGCTTTGCCCACAACTCCACTTCAGCTTTCGAGAGCCCACTGGATCAGCCCATGTATAATATACTGCTTTTCCAGGAGGAAGGGAATCTTCTATTTCATTGAGAGAACTGACAGTAAGTAATAAAAATATGAATAAGTTAAATGCAATTGACAAAAACATAAAAATCCTAGATAATATTTCATTGTTATCCCATTAGCTGAGATTTGTAAAAAATTCTAATTAAGACTAGAAAAGGTTTTTTCCCCTTACACAATGAAAAGAGCACATCTATATTTCCTTTCAGAATGATATACCTCTTCCAATGAAAAATGTATTCTCTAAGAAAACAAGAATATTTCACTGTAAACATTTTTCTGAGGAAATTACTTCTTGTTTTACTTTAAATTATAGAAAAATATTCTAAAAGTACTAAACAGGGGCTGGAGAGGTGGCTCAGATGTGAAAAATACATGTCACTCTTCTACAGGACCCAGGCTCAGTTTCCAGCACTCACCTCAGGAGACTTACAACAACCTGTAACTAGTTCTAGAGAGCCTGAACCCCTTTCTTGCCTCTGAGGGCAATTGTACAAATACGGCATGCACACCCACATACACACAAAGATAAAGTACTTGAACTCAAAAGTAGTGCAGACCCTGGGTTTAATACCCAGATTCAAAACTAGTCAACAATAACAAAAAGTGAAAATTAATTAGATATGATGCTAATTTCACATATCCACAAGCAGAACAAGTTATTTTCCAAATTATTAGATAATATATATGATATAATATTATGGTAAAGGACAGGGATATAACTCCATGGATTAAGTGCTTGCAGCATTAGTGTAAGGAACAGAGTTTGGATCCCCAGATAAGTGTTTCCTAAAACCCAGACTCAGAATGCAGAGACAAGGGATCCCGGGGACAAGACCAGCCAGAATCTATGAGCT
This sequence comes from Cricetulus griseus, assembly GCF_003668045.3. Taxonomy (NCBI): domain Eukaryota; kingdom Metazoa; phylum Chordata; class Mammalia; order Rodentia; family Cricetidae; genus Cricetulus; species Cricetulus griseus. Next base: position 44,452,555 of record NC_048596.1, on the reverse strand, counting down.
CCTGGCACAGCCAGAGATCCACCTCAACAAATAAAATGAAGAGAAATTAAAGACGCCAAGCAGTACTTTGGGCCCATATACACACACTGTATACATGCACTCACACTCATGAGAACACCACACATACACGCATGCACTCATAGACATCCACAAGCACAAAAACAAACAAGGCAAAGAGATAAAATTCAGTTATAACTACTAAAACAGGTTAAATATTCCTATTAAAAGATAAACAACCAAACCTAATGGCACTCCATAATCCCAGTAGTTATGAGGAAGAGGCAAGATATTTTTGAATTTAAGGTTAGCTTGGGCCACTAAATAAAACTCGTGTTTAAACACCAGGAGAAAAACACTAAATAAAAACATTGACATTATAGACTTGGAAAATGAACAAAATTCTAAATATATGTTCACGAAAAAATCATGTTTTGAAACAATTTATGTTTGCCATAGTGCTAAAAATTAAATCGGTAAATGGGTAGGTAAAAGAGAAAAGGAACATGGAATGGAATACATCAAAATACGGAAGTGCTGTGATTAGACAGATTATCTCTTTTTAAAGCTAATTTACTAGAGAATTAAAATGAACAATTATTATATTATATACAGGACATAATAGCCTTAAGTATTTAACAAATTCCTAAATATTCATAAATCTATCTTACCACTTTTTAAAAAGGAACTGAAGACACCAAGAGGGAACCCCCACTGGTGTTTCTCATATAACAGAGAAAAAAAACAAATGTAAATGTGCTGATTAGCTGATAACTTTGTCTTTAAAGGAAAGATTTAATGTTTAAATGCAAAACATTCCTTATAAAAATTTAATCAAGCCTTATCTTTGATAGTAATGAGGATTCAAAGAAAAAGAAAACTAAGAATGTTAGCTATGTATTTGCATATATCTTAAACATGGAGAAATGGACCTTGCAAAGGTGCAATAAAAGCCTATGCATAGCAATTATAAGGTCACAAAGAGCTTCTTCAGCAGTCAGGCTCTTCTTACAGGGAAATAACCAGAGACAGACTCTGAATGTTGAGGAAATAAAGACCGTAGCTTCGTAGTGTAATAGCCACACCAGGGAGAGAAGTACTTAGAAAGGTAGTCTAGAAACACTTTTTTATTTAATCAACAATTAGAAATAAACATCAGAGGAAGGACATGTGCATAAATGCACTGAAACTAATTAAACAAATGAAAATAAAAAAAAAACAACAAGAAAAAGCAAATTTGAGGTAGCCTAGAGTCATTAAGTAGAGGAAAACACAGTTTTAGAAACTTCAGCAGCACTAAAAGACAAAACTTCATAGAAAATCAAAATAAATGATGTTAATAGCCATCCTAATTGACTTATGTTTGGTTATGGTATTAGGGAGCAAGGAAAAGACAGCATCTATTGTTTGACAAAAATTTGAAAATTAGGCACATCATATTTTTAAAAACTATAAGAAACAGTTCAGGACTAGGGAGATGGCTCAATTGGTAAAGTGCTTGCTACAATCATGAGAATCAGTAACAGATTCTATCCATAGGGTGGAAAGCCAGAGAGGAAGATAACCAACATCTTCCTCTAGCCTCTAGGCAAATACAACATCCATGTGTACAGACACACACACACACACACACACACACACACACACACACACACACACACAGAGAGAGAGAGAGAGAGAGAGAGAGAGAGAGAGAGAGAGAGGACACAAAATTTGGGGACTCATGACTGGCTTTGATGTATTCCTCAGCAGATTTCAAAATGACTAATATGTGTGACACTGGCTTTAGTTCTTCCATGTGTCTTTAAAAATAATTATAAATACCAAGTCAGTTCTACTCCTGTATAACTGAGTGTGATGTTTTGAAAAGAGAATCGCTTTAACATAAATTCAATAAAATTAACGGCAATTTCTTAAGGAATTATTAGAAGGAATTTACATTTCCTCAAATAAATCTGCTAATCATATTGTGACAATCACTTTACCTTTGCTTGTACTGAACAAGGTCATTCTTAGTATGATTTATTATTAGGAATGTAGCTGCTCCATCATGGTAATCTGAAAATGTGATAACTGTAGAGTGCTCAGCCAAATTAACTTCCGCAATAATTCCTCCAAGCTTAAAGGAAAGAAAAAAATTTAATGTGATCATCTTGCTAAGAATATTAACTGATAACATTTAATACTAAAACTACTCATAGGATAGTTTATGCCACATTGGGTGCCAAATGTAGCAGGCTTTTTCTTTTTTGGGCCACCAGCCAGCTCTCAAATCATGACATGGATATTTAAGATTATTAGTTATAAATGCTCGTTTCTGGCTTTCTTTCTTTCTAGCTATCGTATACAAATGAAATTTGAGTATATTCCAGTGTTTATTCTAAACGTGCCCACTAACTTTCTATATAATGAATTATTTTATATTTGTTTCACTTTTTTTTCATAAAAAGAAATGGTGACTAATTTTTAATAAAGGAGGAAAATCACTGGGAAATTATTTGTTACAAAAAGAAAAGTGTAGTGTGTGTGCACACACATACACTCATTTTTCTGATGATACACACAAGATAATGAATATGAACACCAAGAGAAAGCACTCACCTCATTATTCAGTCGCAATAAAATACAACTTTCTTGCTTGTTAAAATGTATCCTTTTGGGAGGATCTTCACTCCTTTCAACTCGAATAAGAAGAATATTGGAGGCAGTCTCAGGCCAAAAGGGGATACACTAAAAATGTATTACACGTATTTAAACAGAACTCATCATAAATACTTATGTCATTTAATAGTCTTAGAGAGTAGCAAGTAAACTATTCTGCTCTCATTTGCTGTCATCACCCTAGAAACTACAAGGCTCAAAATAGCAACAATACTCATAGAACCTTTTCTCAATGAGAAACCAACTATATTAAAAAATGATGCCCATTCTAAACACCCCAAGCCTGAAGTTCCTTTAGAGTCCCAGTTTCGGACCATATTTTTAATGTTTAATTACATAACATATAAAACAACAATACAGTATCTTTTCTAAGTGTTATGTATGGGATCTCTGGAGACTGGAAAATACACCAAGCTTCTTTTAAACTTTTTAGTTGGAAAGGGAGTCTAAGCTTAACAAGACATAATGGTCATGATCAAACATTTTAAAGTAATTATTATACATCAAATAAGAATGAAAAATTTTAAGCTAGCAAAAGAAAATTTATCTTAGATGAAATTGAAAAAGAAAAATTAAAATTGAAAAAATGTCTACAGATGTAGTTTTCAAAAGATAATCAGGACTCAACATTATCTGTGAGTGATAAAACATACAAGATAAAAACGTTAAAAATGAGCCGGGCGTTGGTGGTGCACACCTTTAATCCCAGCACTCGGGAGGCAGAGGCAGGCGGATCGCTGTGAATTCGAGACCAGTCTGGTCTCCAGAGCGAGTGCCAGGACAGGCTCCAAAGCTACACACAGAAACCCTGTCCCGAAATGCCCCCCCCAAAAGAAAAAAAAAACCAACAAAATAATAGAGTATTTAAAGAGAGATTAATTAAAAAATAAATAAGCCATGTAGAGATGGGAAATACACAGGTATGTTATTGTATTGTCTTTGAATTTTTTGAATGTTGAAAGGAAACCACAGATTCTGGGACACATGGGATTGTGAAAGGGACTGCTGAATTAAACCAGACTAGATACTTTAGAAATGCTGTAACTTTAAAATATAAGTCAATTTTGCTTTGGGGATGATGTTAAACTTTTGTTTCCACAGAAAATGAAAGGCTGTGGATTCATTCAAGGTTAAAGAAGATCAGGTTTGATCAGGTGAGACTCCCCAATATCCTGGCTACATAAATAAATAAACCTAAAAAATTATAAAAGACAGGTAATGCATATTTTACCTGCTCAAACATAAAAAAAAATCATCTTTGGTTGGCTTGTGTAAATCTATGCTTTTATTAATGTATATATATATATACATTAAAAACATATATAACATATATAACATATATATATTTATAATATATATGTTACCTTTGAAAGTTTGTGTGTTTTCAGAGCAAGGAGACTGGATACCAATAAAACGGGTGGCCAAGCCTCTCAAAGTTCGTCGTTTCCTCAGAGTTCTGCATCCAGAACAGTTTCAAGGCTGCTAGCTGAGATGGTCCAGCCTCACGGATTATTCTAGCCAGGCCTTAACTATTATCATAATTTTCTCAGAGTCCCCAAAGATGCCAGTGCCCCCAGACAACACTAAGCAATCTAGAGAACACAACACCCACAATCCCAAGGAATGGGGGGGTGTTTTTTTTTTTTTCTTCTTTTTGGTCATTTAGTGGGTTATTGATGATTGTCATCATTTAGGGGGTTTGGTTAAAACTTATTACTGGCCATAGTCAGGAAAAAGCTAAACAAAGGAGTTAGAGTCAAGGATCTTTTTCTGAAGGGGGATATAGTATAAAAATGAGATAAAAGGGTGGATTGTTGAGTCTACTTTTAAACAACCACTAGTCTCAAATTATTTTACATTGATATGGATTTTTGTATATTGATACAAATTTCAGGTTATTTTTGTTATACTGTAATATATGTCTACTCTTGTTTAAAGTATTGTACCTATGCAGCTCATTTAACAATGTAATATAAATTTCTAGTCCTTGAAACTTATTATTACAAACAATTTAGGATAATTAAGAAATACAGGTTAGTAGATAGTCTTCTAACAAATTTGTGGCCATGTTACGTATGTTTTCAAGGTAAAACAGAGATATAGTTTAGATAGACAGGTGCTCTTCAAACACTTCAGAGACTGCACTAGTTTACTGCAGAGAAGATGATAGGCATCAAAGAATCTCCATATGGAGTTTCCTTTCATTGTGGCAAGGTTAACCACTGCACAAAGAACTGTCCTTGCCTCTTCTGCTGACAGCATGCTACACAAATGGACAAGCAGAACACACAGTAAAGTGACTGTCAAACTTTGCCAAAACAAGGTGGGCCGGTCCTTTAAAATTCCTGCTTCACTGAAGAGTCTGCCAGATATTCTAGGCCTATAAGCCCAAGATTGGATGCCCCAAATTTACAGAAGAACCTTGGGTGACTGTCTAGACAGATAGTTGTTTCAGTCATTTCTATAGTTTTGGAAGTGGCCTGCACTACACTTCTTTTTTACACAGGTAATACATCCTTAGGGGTGTTTGATGGAGTTGAAGACTAGATAATTATAGTTTTCCTTAGTTATGATAGAAGGCAACTTAGGTACAAAACTTTAGATTCATCAAGAGAGTATAGATAATGAAATATTTTCTCTAAATTCTCCAAATACTAATGGGCTGGATATAATGAATGTAATTCTTACTTGATAATTGTTTTTATTGTATATAGGTTTACTGTACTAGAGTTAAAACCGTTCCTTTTTATTTATTATGTGGAATAATCCTTTACAATGTGTGAAGACCCATTACTGGAATTGGTTTAATAAAAACCTAAATGGTCAATAGCTAGGCAGGATTTCTGGGACAGAAAATGCTTGGAAGAAGGTGAAATGTCAAGGGGATGCTAGGGATGCAGAGCAAGCAGCATGGGTTTTACAAAGTAAAGGTAACCGAGCCACATAAAAGTAGTAGATTAAAAAATATGGGTTAATTTATTTTACAAGAACTAGTTAGAAATAAGCATAAGCTATCGGCTGAGCTTTCATAGTAAGAAGTCTCTTTGTCCTGGTTTGGGAGCTGGCAGGATGTACAGAGAGAAACTATGAAGAGACTTACTGAGAATTTGTTGAAAACTTACAAAAAAGTTAAGTTGGAAAACATTTACTGAGAATCTACTAAGTTTAATCACCGATCAAAATCTTTTTTGTTTTGTTTTTGTGTTTTAAGACAGGGTCCACTTAGTCCCTGCTGTTGTAGAAAATGCTATGTAGACCAGGCTGGCTTTAACTCACAGGAACCAGCCTCTGACTCTCAAGTGCTGGGATTAAAGATGTCAATCATAACTCCTGGCTCTAATTTATTAAAATTGTTTTTATATCTTGCTAGCCATTACAGTATACTGCCAGAAAATTCTAACATTTTTAATCACTGATAAAACCTTTCTAACAAATCCCCATTTTATTTTAAGGTAAAATATTTTCGACGGCTACAAAAATCTACATAATTACCCCTTATTCCCATTATGGCTTTGTCTTCTAATTTTCCCTTCTCCAGTAATACTGGTCTTTTTGACTATCTCTCAAAAATCTCAAAAACTCCTCCATTAGAGTCTGTTTATATTCTGTCTCTCATGCTCACTCCCTAAATAACCACATTGCTGAGAGGTCAGTCCCAATACTTAACATAAGTTTTCAGGGAAGATTTAGGTAATAGAAAAGCTTAACTTGGTACACCTTAGAATGAAGCAAAATTAATTTTTAAAAGAGTCATTAGTTTCAAGTTTTATAGAAAGTAGTAGTAATCCACAGATATATAAGTACCTCAGAAAATAATCAGTAATTCATGTACTGATACAGTTATGTGATACCAATTAATAACAGAAAAAAAAGACCTATAATGCAATTAAAGAAGAAAGACCAGTCACTTGCAAAGAAATGACAGAATCGTAACATAATTTTCAAGAAAAAGGAAACCAAAGATATTGGTGGGAAAGATAAGACATTACAAACCAAAACAAAGCAGAAACAAAAAAATAACACCCCCACAACTTGACATAAAAACAAAACAAACAAAAAACACTGCTATAGAAATAATGATTAATGCAGAGATTCACAGCTAAGCCCTGGGCTAACCTCCCAGAGTCCAGTCAAAGAGAGGGAAGAATGATAATATGATTTAAGGGGTCAAAACCATTTTGGGGATATCCACTCAGACAGCTGACCTGAGCTAGTGGGAGCTTACTAACTCTGGACTGGCAGTGGAGGAAACTGCACAGGACCAAACCAGGCCCTCTGAATGGGTGTGACAGTTATATGGCTTGGGTAGTCGGTAGAGCCACTGGTAGTGGTACCAGGATTTATCCCTAGTGCTTGACTGGTTTTTGGAGCCCATTCTTTTCTTTGGAGGGATACCTTGCTCAGCCTAGATATAGGGGGGAAGGGCCTTCCTTTGGTCCTGCCTTGAAGATGTGCCAGATTTCCTTGACTCTGCATGGGAAATCTAACCCTCTCTGAGGAGTGGATGGGGGTTGGGGGATGAAGGTGGGGAGAACAGGAGGAGGAGAGGGAGTGAGAAATGGGATTCATATGTAAAATGAGAAAAGATTGTTTTAAATAAAAAATGATAAAAAAGAAAAAATATTTGAAGATGACTGAATAAATAAATTTAACTTTCATCAACAATGAATAAAATAAAATAAAATGAAACTTCAGTGGACAAAAATCTGATGTCATTTATTTCAAAATCAACCCTAATAGAAATTCTAAAACTAATAATTTCTAAACTATTAAATTATTAGTTTAAATTATTAGCTTAAATTCTAAACTAATAACTTCCTGCTCTTTAATGGTATTTATACTACTAGTGCTGTTATTTCCAAATTTCTAATACAGTTATTTAACCAAACTTGTTAGAATTGGCAGTATGTATTATCCTGATTAAGCTAGAGAGCAAAGGACTAGTTTTAATAATTAAAAAAACCTAGAAGAAACAGTCAATAAAATTTTATGGAACTGAAACAAAATTAGGACATGAGGGAATTAAAACAGTGTATTTAAGGAATGTAACATCAAAAGTAAAACACAATTAAAAAGTACATTTTAATTAGCATATATTAACTTTACAAATTGGGTTTCACTGTGGTATTTTCACATATTCTATCATATACACTCAACATAGAAATACAAATACAGTGTGAAGTTTATTTACATACCTGCTCTAAGTCAAGAGAGAGCCATTTATCACTTCCTTCTTCAGCCACTGATATATGGTATTTGCTTTTGTTTTTAATCATATAAAAAGGAGTAAATATCACAATTCTAGTAATGTTAAAACTGCTGAGGTTTATAGTAACACCAACCTAAGGAAACAATTAAGACTGTTTGAAAACTATTACTATTGTACACTTATAAAATTTAAGTATCCAACAAATATAGTTTTGATGAAAGTTTCTTTAGCACAGAAGAAACTCACTTGGTATTCCATTTTCAGACCTTTGCATTTAATGGCTCCATGACTACCAACAGTATCAATTGAAAACTGATCAGAGAGCTCACTATCGGTTACCATAAGCTGAACCTAGGGGGAGAAATGAGATAAATTACAATTTAGATACCATCTCTCTGTGTATGGTATGGAAGGTCAAACTCAAAGCTTTGCATGTAAAAAAAAAAAAACAAAACTATCTAACAATGTAATAAATCTTTAACATTAAATGGTTACTGTTTTGGCTAGATGTTTCCGAGACAGCGTGTAGTGAGACAGGGTATAGCTCAGGTTGGATGTAACTTACTACGAACATATATAGGCCTCAAAAATCAACATTCTCCTGCCTCCCAAATGCTGGGATTATAGGCACATGCTACTGTAGCCAGCTATACTAACCTTTTAATCTCAAATATTTAACAAACGTTATTTCTATCTAAATTTTATATTTTATTGTTTAGAGCTCTAAAAACTGAAACAGAATTGTTTATCTAAAGAGTAAAAGTTAGAAAAAATGACACATACCTTATTGTTGTTAAAAAAGTGATTTGGCTGAAAGGAAAAGAGAACTGGCTTTTTATAATTAGGTGGATGCTTTCGGTGTATTCCATCTGCTTTGTACTGTAACATCCGATCAGTTTTATTGACCATCCAATATGGACTATGAAATGCAACAATTGTCTGACCAGTATTGTAAGTCATATGGATAGCAATATCCAAATCAGTCTTTTCCATTTCTGTGAGACAGGTAAAGTTGATGAAACTGATGTCTTGTTGATTAGGTTTTATATGAAATTCACTTTTCCAGTCATGATTAAGATAGTCAAGCAACTTTAAATGCAGCTTAGCTTTGTCCATTTCAACATTATAAATCTGTGATGAATGTCCTTCACTTAGATTAAAAACTGTGTTTTCAATGCCCTAGAATAAGAAGCAAAAACATAAACAAACTTAAACATGCTTCTAAAAAGTACACTCCCAAATACACTTATTCTTTCCACATACTACACAAAACTCTTTTGAAGTAACTGTCATCTAGTCACCAGTGTTCTTCAAGCTTTAAGTCTACCCTAGTGCTTGGCCTACATTTGAGTAACTGTCCTTATTAAAAGGCTCTAGATAAACTCCTATAAAAGGCTAACATTAAATGACAAGAGAAACTTCATAGAAAGTTGTAACTATAATGCCATAATCAGTAAAACTAAAATAAGCTCCAATTTATCTACTAGTTATTGTAGTTTTAAAACTAAAAATAACAAAAAATATATAAGAAAGCTGTTATAGGGGGCTGGAGAGATGGCTCAGAGGTTAAGAGCACTGACTGCTCTTCCAGAGGTCCTGAGTTCAATTCCCAGCAACCACATGGTGGCTCACAACTATCCCTTATGAGATTTGGTGCCCTCTTCTGGTGTGCAGATATACATGGAAGCAGAATGCTGTATGCATAATAAATAAAATCCTTAAAAAAAAAAGAAAGCTGTTATAATCCAAAAAAAGAAACACATTGTCTGCCAGTTTTAAAAACAATGCCTTTATTCATTCATCTATTATCAGTTCATGTTGTTTATTTTATTATTTTTTATAATTTATTTATTCTTATTTTATGTACATTGGCATTTTACCTGCATGTATGTCTGTGTGAGGGTGTCACATCTTGGAGTTACCAACAGTTGTTAGCTGCCATGTGGGTGCTGGGAATCGAACCCAGGTCCTCTGGAAGAACAGTTAGTGCTCTTAACCACTGAGCCATCTCTCCAGCCCATGTTGTTTATTATATCTCAAAAAAAATCACTAATTTTTTCCACTCACACCTTCATTACCTGTTCTTATCTCTAAGACTTTTCTATTGTCTTTTCCCCAGATCCTTCCTACCATTACAACAGAATTTCTTGAGTTTTAAATAATATCAATTAGTGAACTTGTACATGGAACAGACTATTCCACAAAACAATGATGGTAGTGTTGGTGGTGCTAAAGCGGCTAATAAATGACAACCATGTACCTGTGAGGCATGGTAGTAAATTCTTTATATACTTGACTAATTTGATTTTTCCTACGACTTAACCATATAAGTTTTTATCACTATTTCTATTCAATAAAATATAAAAATGTTTAATCTATCTAAAAACTTAGTAATTGGCAGAGCTAGGATACAATTCCAAGTCATGATGGCCACGTACCAACTACTTATCATTATGTTAAAGCATAACCACAGATATGTTAATTCCTCCTACTTCACAAAAAGACAAACATGGTATGTACTCACTCATATATGGATTTTAGACATAGAGAAAAAGGATTACCAGCCTACAATCCATACCCCCAGAGAAGTTAGGAAACAAGGAGGACCCTAAGAGAGTCATACATGGTTCCCTGGAGAAGGGGAAAGGGACAAGATCTCCTGAGTTAATTGGGAGCATGGGGTGGGGAGAGCTAGGAGAAAAAGAAGGGGAGAAGAGGAGGGGAGAGGAGGACATGAAGGAGCAGGAATATTGAGTCAGGGGAAGAATAGAGGAGAGCAAGAAAAGAGATACCATAATAGAGGGAGCCATTATAGGTTTAAAGAGAATTCTGGCACGAGGAAAATGTCCAAAGATCTACAAACATTACCCCAACTAAGAATCTAAGCAATAGTGGAGAGGGTACCTTAAATGCCCTTTGCCTATAATGAGATTGATGACTAACTTATATACCATCCTAGAGCCTTCATACAGTAGCTGATGGAAGCAGAAGCAGATGCCCACAGCTAAACACTGAGCTGAACTTCTGGAATCCAGTTACAGAGAGGGAAGAGTGATGAGCAAAGGACTGGAGAAATCCACAGAAATAGCTGACCTGAACAAGGAGGAGCTCACGGACCCCAGACTGATAGCTGGGAAACCAGCATAGAACTGTTCCAGACCCCCCTGAACATGGATGTCAGTTTGGAAGTCTGGTTAATCTATGGGGCCCCTCTGGCAGGGGATCAGTATTTATCCACGGCCAGATATTATATAAATATTTATCAGTATTTATACATGAATGGACTTTGGGAGCCCATTCCACATAGAGGGATACTCTCTCAGCCTAGACACACTGAAGAGGGTCTAGGCCCTGCTCCAAATTATATGAGAAACATTAAAGATTCCCCCATGGAAAGCCTCACCCTCCCTGGGGAGCAGAAAGGGGATGGGATAGGAAGGTTGGTGGGGAACAGGAGGGGAGGGGAGGGAGAGGGAACTGGGACTGACATGTTAAACAAGCTTGTTTCTAATTTAAATTTTAAAAAAGGAAAAAAAAATCACAAAACCATAAACATATTGCAACTTACAAAGTTAAATAAACCCACAATGAATAGATTACAGTGAAGAATTATTTTATATTGATAAGCATTGAAGTAAAAATATTTACAAAAGTATCTTAGAAAGAGAAACCCCTTACTTAATCTAAAATTGAGCACTTAATAGAAAACAATACAAACTTTAATTATATAGGTATTGTACTTGAATGGTATTTCAATACCAGTTTCTGTGCTTGTTTCATAATTCATTATCCATCATTCAAACATACAATATATGAACTGCATATGAAGAGAAAGGGCTATAAAATAAATGGTACTATCAGATGGTGACTATATATTATTTATTGTATAAGCCTATTTATAGTTATGCAAATAATATATTATTTGTATATAATTATATACAGCTCAGTAGACTTCTAAGATAAATTAATGAAACATTTTTTTTTAAATTATCTTCTTTGAAAATTACTTCTTTTGTTTATTGTATGTGGTAGAGAATGCTAAGGCTTGCTATGGAGGTCAGAGAACAACTTATGGGAGTTGTGAGTTCTGGAGGTGCAACTCTGGCTGTGAGGGTTGGAGGCCCGAAATTATCTTTTTAAGCATGATATTAAAATTTTCATTTTGATAAGTATTTATATTATTTTTAAGTAATGCTATAATCTTGGTTACAGCTTCAAAAAATTTTGTTTATAACTTTAAATAAATCAAGCTACAAAGACAAGAAGACACTCAGAAACTGTTAAATACCTCTAAATAATAAGCAATTTTGTAGGGAAGAAGATTCCGAATGAGGATAGGTGGCCACAAGTGTATTACATATGGTAAGTCCCAGCCGTCTTCTGAATATACCGACAGAGAAGTCAAATTATCTTTTTCTGGAACAATATTAATAACAAACGATTTCTTAGAAGGGTATATAGATCTACATTTCTTCTTTAGAAGTTGTCCATCATATTCTATGATTTCTTCAAAGTCAATTCCTTCACACATCTGATAGTCCTCATCTTCTGGCTTCAAAGAAAGGGATGATCTGCGCAAAAAATTAAATATAATTTAAAATCATTTTTAAAAACCTTAAACTAGAAGACAACTGCTTATTACTGTAAAGAGTGCTGATTTTCATATGTTATGTTTCAGAGCTATGTAATCACAACCCCAGTTTTCCAGAGGCTCACCAAGTTTTATTTTGATCATGATTATTCTTACAATCTTTAATACATATATCTCAATATGTGTTTAAATTTCAGTATTTTTGAAACATACTGTTCTATGTGGTATGTGAGGGCTCATGCATTTGCATGAGAAGACTATAGTCTCTCACTAAATTTGGAGTTTTAATTCGGCTAAATTAGTTGGTCCACAAGCCCCAGAATCACCTCTGTCCTCCCCAATGTTGTGATTACAGGCATACTGCCATGCACAGCTTTTACATGACTGTTGAGAATTCAAATCTTAGTACTTCACCTACTGATCAATCTCCCTAGCCCTAAGTGTAATTTTTTTTAAACTAAGCTACATCCAAGAATTATCCTTATGAAATATTTATCTTTCACATGCCTGAGTGACAAGGAGCCAGACACGCATGTGGATGCTTCAGTCAGGCGAGACTATAAGGATCCAGGATGCTCTGTGGGTCTTTCATCTGCCTGAGCCACATGGCATCAGGGGGCATGTGTGGACCCAGGCTACCTAGGCTGCATCCTTTGGTCATGTTGGTGTCTGAGGGCTGTGCTAGTGCTGAGGTCATAGTATCATCCGGACCAAGGCTGCTGCTGAGGGCCATAATGGGTCCATGGCCCTAACACAGCCTGGGTCATTGATTTCAATGGCCATGGTACCATGAAAGGCCACACAGATGACTGGGGTCTAGGCTGCAACCCGTGACCATGTTGGCACTTGAGGACCAGGCCATTCTGAGTGGTCCCTGCTACCACCTGGAGCCATGGTCTTATACAGGCCAGGGCTACTGCTGAGCGCCATGTCTGAGTCTGTGGCCCTGCTGTAGCCAGGGTCTGAGTTGATGTCTGTGGCTCCCAATACCATTGAAGGCCATGCTGATGCCAGGGGTTTGGGCAGCCACCTAGGGTCATGCTGGTGTTTGAGGGCCACTCTGCTGCAGGGGCCATGCCAATCTGAGAGGCTTGTGCTGCCACCTGGGGCCATGGTGACACCCAAGCCTGGGCTCCTACTAAGGTCTATGTATGTGTGTGTGTGGTCCTATCACAGCCCAAGTATATGTTGATGTCTGTCTCCCACGTACCAAAGGCCACGCAGATACCTGGGGTCTAGGTTGCAACCTGTGGCCATACTGGTGTTTGAGGGCAGTGCTGCCACCGGGGTCATGCCAATATGGGTGGCCTGTCCAGCCATACAGGACCATGGTGTTGTCAGGGCCTCGGTTACTGCTGTAGGCCATGTCTAGGTCCATGGCCAAACAGCAGCCAGGGTCTGGGCTGATGTCCATGGCTTCTGTTACCACAAGGGGGTGGGGGTCATAAGAACCATGCGTGTTAAAATTTGAGGGCTATGCTGAGCCACCCCTGCCCCTCACTGGCCCTGGGATAGCTGGTCCTGCCTCTTGCTGGACACTGCAGGAGAGCTGGCCCTGCTCCCCCATGGGAGAGCTGGACCCCACTCCCTGCATTCACAAGAGATGGCCCCACCCTTCACCAGAGGCTTACAAGAACTGGCTCCAGTAGCATAGGCATAGGAGAGCTGGCTCTGCCTCTTGCCTGAGGAACAGTCCCAATGGCCAGGACCGACCAACTCAACTATCACCAAGATCCACATCCTGTGCCCACTCTAACATCTGCCCCATCTATGACCTGTTGGAGTGCGTGAAGCGACTGATATGGTGGAACAATAGCTGCAGGAGCTCCATGACTCAGGGTGGAATATCTGAGAGGGGTTTCAATAAGAGTCCAGTGATGGTGGTATGCCAGAGGCACTGAACTAGACCGATGACTCAATGCAATGAACATTTTGGCAGATAGGACTGATTTGACAAATGGGTATACTGAATGGCACAAGGCAGCTCCCAATGCTACTGGATGTTGAAAAGATGGAGGATCAAGGTGGGTTTATTATTTGCTTTGTTTTGAATTAACTTTGGAGGGCATGCTGCAGGGGTGGATATGGAGGGGGACGTGAGTGGGATTGGGGTGCATGATGTGAAATTTCTAAAGAGTCAATAAAGAATTATGTAAAAATTTTAAAAAAGAAATAGTCTTTGTATGGACATACTGTTTTTAATTAACTAACCATTTTTCATTGTTGGGGATAGACCCTCACACTTTTCAGGCAAGCACTTTGCTTCTGAAGGAATCCTCTGTATGTATCTTTTATTTGCAAAACTAGTTATAATTCTAACTACCTCTTATAGATGAACTGTCAAAACAATCTTTTTTTTTGAGACAGGGTTTCTGTGTGTAGCTTTGGAGCCTATCCTGGCACTCACTCTGGAAACCAGGCTGGCCTTGAACTCACAGAGATCCGCCTGCCTCTGCCTCCTGAATGCTGGGATTAAAGGCATGCACCACCAACGCCCGGTGTCAAAACAATCTTTATCCCTTAGTTACTTTCCTAACATTTAGTCTTAAAAGTTTACATATCCTCTGTGAATTTCTGTATTACATGTGATGCTACTGTAACTTGGCTCACTTGGACACTGACCCTTTCACACCTATTGTCCTTTCTTGTGACTTTCAGTTACTAGTGCTCTGGAGTTAGAGATAACATTAAATGATGGTCTTCTGACCAACACACAAAACTAATGTGAAAACAGTTTATTTTGCCTTTGCTACTTCTATAGTATCCATATAAGTTTTATTCTACTTTACATCTTATTTCTACTATTACATAAAATTAATTCCCCTCAAATTAAGGCCAACAAACTCATGCAGCTTGTCAAAGTAAGTGTTTCTTTTATTAGCTTATTTAAATTAAGTTCTGTTAATATAGAAACCGGTTTTCGTCTGTAGTCCAGGCTGGCTTAAAATTCCCTGTGTACCCTAAGCTGCCCCCATACTTATGTCTTGAGAAAGACATAACAAAAAAAATGTATAAAGCTAGCAGCAAGTAGTTCACTGAGAACTGCAGCTCTTTCAAATTCCACCTCCCCTAGTACTGTCTAGAAGAAATTCTCACTCCTTTACACAAAAGCCTCATCTTGTTAAGCGGAGTCATCTTTATTCACAAATTCTCCATGGTAAAATGTTCCCCTTTACCTATTATTATGGCTGTTCTTGGTTGGCAACTTGACTCCAACTGGAATTAACTAAAACCCAAATAGTTGGGCATACCTGTGAAGGCTTTTTTCAAAATTAATTAATTAAGTCATTTGAAGTGGGAAGACCCACTTCTAATCTGGATCTTTGTGGTGGGAAAATACACCTTTAATCTAGATGTTCAAGGTGGGAAGATCCACCTTCAATCTGGGCCACACTTTCTGCCCTTTCTTTGCCTGCTTTCTCTCCCTCTCATGAGTAAGTCCTTTCCTTCACTGGCATTAGAGCCTTCTTTGGCATTTTTTGGATCTTTTGTTGGTAGACAGACATTGTTGGGAGTAGCTGGACCACAGCCTGTAAGTCATCCTAATAAATCACCTTTATTACTACTAACTATATATTAAAACATAAGTTATATATAGAAAGAGAATGAATATGTATGTATTCATTCTATATGTTTGTAGAGGTAAAAAACCCTATTTAACTAAATTTCATGTACCTTCATCCAGAGTCAGTCATTCTTTTTGTGTTTTCATGCTTTCCTGTAATTTTAATACTGTTTGTAATTCTTTACAACTGTCTCTTATCTTACATATTTATCAGAGTTTCAACAGCAACAGAAAAACTCAATTCATTTTGGTACCATACAGTGTCTTATATATTAAGAAAGTAGTTGCCACTCAGTAAAGAAATTAAAGAATCAACATATTCAAATTATACAGAGAAATAACCATGTTCTACTTTAAGATCTTAAAGCTTAAATAATTAAGTGTACATCTACCTGAACACTAGATCAATGTAAAATTCACACATAAGAGTCATATAATAACTAATTTATAAAGATTTTTTTGGCTGGTAATGAACTAATTGAACAAAAAAGTGTAATTATACTGTTTTCTTTACTGTGAACTATTATAAAATATAAAGGAATTTAGCAGAATGCTATTAATTTCCATCATCTAAGACTACAATTAAAGTTTTAAACATATTTTACATTTTACCTTTTAGTGCAAGTTTGTAATGAAATCATCTTTAAAACAAAGTCAGATATCATGGTAATTCTGTTGTGGCTGTAACAATATAATTCTTTTCCCTAGCATGTCTAAACTAAGATAAATGGATCATAAGAGTTGGCCAGTCTGTTTATGTGAAAATATGTGCCACAAATTGCTAACCTGTTTTCTCAGTTTTACAAATCTCATATTCAACTTCCAACCACAGATCAGAGTGACTAGAACTAAGGGACATATGAATCTGCTTACACTATTGCCTCTCTCCTCCTGTATCACTGCTCTGTCAACTTTAGTGTGCCTTCTGAAATAGTAAACTAGAGTGCTGAACTCTACAGAACATTTTATCCCCAGTTAAAGTTCAATCTCCATAAAGGAATACTTTGAATTAAATACCCTGATCATTGTTTATGATGATATAAAAATAATATGTCTTAATTGACCATCATTTCATTTATCTTTTCTTAAAGCATAATATTTGTATCAAGTTTAATTATTTCAAGTATTTTAAATATTTAAGATTACAATTCTACCCATAAATAAATAAAATACATATACACAAAAGATGACGCTGTTTTCTAAAACAATTTCTAAAACTTGTATTATAAAACAATTCTATAAATGCAGAATCCAAATAATATCCAATTAGATATTTTAAAACACATGAACATGTGTGTAAGGTCCTGATGGGAACACTGTAAGCATGTAATAACTACATTAATTATTAAAAGTATAAATAATACACAGTTTAAAATACAATAGTTAATGTTTAGTTGTGAAAAGATGCCTAGATACCTTGAAATCTAGAGTACATGAGATACTTAACAGTGTAGACTGGATCAAAGTTTGATAATTTAAAAACATTACCTATAAAGAATCTGAAACTAAAAATCTCTAACAGTTCAGGGCAAGTAAAAAGATAACAAAATAAAACCTTACCTGTAAGATTCTAAAGGTATGTTGAATTCATTTTCAGGTGAAGCAATTCCCAATAAAGTATCCCCCTCAAAAACGGAAATTGGGATTGAAAAATGATTCTTAATCTGAGAAAAAGCAAACCATATTTAATATTAATATAAGAAAAGTATTTTAAAAATATGTCCATGTACATATATTAACATAGAATCTACCAGGCAACATTCAGCTTGGTCATATAAATTAGAAGAAAATCTTTAAAAACAAAAGGAAACTATCCAGGTTTATATTTTATTGAAAAATACAACTTTAAGTAAGCCAACATCCCAGCATAGATGAGGGAAGGATGTGTAAGGCACCACACCAGCTAGGGAGCAATTTGCCACTGATGGCTCCTGGGGGAGGGAGAGTCAGTTTTCTTCAGAAGGGTTTTCCCTGGTAGGTTGCCCATCTTCCAGTGGATGGCCCCACACAGAGGCATTAAGGGCACCATTACTTGGACTCGGTGTGCTATTAAAAGATCAAAAAGGCATGAAATTGGGAAAAGGATAAAAAGGCAGAGTGTTTAGGGAGCTACTGACCAGGAGAGGGAGTCATTTTTTTTTTTTTTTTGAAAGGTGGATACTGGCAGGTTCTCTGTTCACTAACGAGTCAGTGGATGTTTAAAAAAAAAAAAAAAAAAAAAAGGACATTAAGTGGCAGGGAAAGAGGAAAGAATAGGATGCAATATGATTAAGAGACAATTGTGAATGGTTTCAAAAATAAAAAGCAAATCAACTATGTCAACATACAGAATGTCAGACTGGGAAATGTTATTACCACAGTTAACAAAAGGACTAGAAGAATGCATACACAAAAATTTTTGAATATCATAGAAGTTACAAGCACAATGAAAATGGAACAGAATAAACAGGGAATACACAGACGGAAATGCTAACTACTAACAAAAAGAGAAAAAAGATATTCAATATTCCTAGAAAGCAAGAAAATATAAAGTATAACCACAGACAAACTTTTCACAACAAAACTGGCAAAAACAAAACAACTATAGTTGTAATGAGTTCATATCATTATCCAGACACTGACATTTCACAAAACTCTCCCTCCTCCATTTCTTATAGTCTTTCTGCCTTCCCTTTCACTGGTTATTTTTATCATACTGTATATATGGTTCTATTCTTAACATATTGTACTTATGCAACTCATTTAACAATGTAATATAAATTTCGAATCTTTGAAAGTTATTATTACAAACAATTTGCAATAATTAAGGAATACAGATTAGTAGATAGTCATCTAACAAATTTGTGATCATGTTAGATACGTTTTCAAGGTCAAACAGAGAGATGTTTTAGCTAAATAGATAGATGGTCTTCAAACACTTCAGAGATCTATAGAATATGGCATTTAAGATGGTTCTATAACATAAGGCTTTTTATGCTCCTAGCAGTACCAATCTACTTGAATGAAGATGATGGTCATAGGGGCTGGAGAGATGGCTCAGAGGCTAAGAGCACTGACTGCTCCTCCAGAAGTCCTGAGTTCAATTCCCAGCAACCACATGGTGGCTCACAACCATCCGTTATGAGATCTGGTGCCTTCTTCTGGTGTGCAGATATACATGGAAGCAGAATGTTGTATACATAATAAAAATAAAAATCTTAAAAAAAAAAAAAAACGATGATGGTCATAGAAGAATCTCCATATGGAGTTTGCTTTCTTTGTGGCAAAAGTTAGCCACTAGGCAAGAAACCTCCCTTGCCTCAACTGCTGACAGTATGCTGTGCAAATTGGACAAACAGGACACAAAAGAAGACAACTGCCAAACTTTGCCAACACAAGGTAGAACAATCCTTCAAAATTCCTGCTTCACAGAAAAGTCTGTCAGATATTCTAGGTCTGTAGGCCAAAGATGGATGCCCCAACAGTGGAGAGAAACCTTGGGTGACTGTTGAGGCACACAGCTATCTTTAACATTTCTACAGTTTTGGAAGTTGTTTGCTTTGCACTTCCTATTTACTCAGGTAATATTTTAACCTTCTTGGGTATCTGATGAGGACTGAAGACTAGATAGTTATACTGTTTTCCTGCACCCAATTAATACATTTATAACACAATGTCCACCTAAGGCCCAGGAAACTTAGAAGGAAAAGGGCAGAAAGATTTTAAGAGTAAGAGGTTCAGGACATTTGCTTCAAGATAGTCTCTTCTTAAAAAAAAAAAAAATAGACACAGGGGAGATTATGAGAAGGGGTGGATCAGGGAGACGATGAGAGGAGGAATGTGGATTGAATGTTATCAAGATACATTGTATAAATCTCATAGGACTAGTAAGAATATTATATTATTCACAATAGATATAAAAATATTTTAAATAGCTGAATTACTTCAAATAAAGTAAGTGATTTACACTCATTATAAATTTATACATGTTTTAAAAAAGGGGACCATAAATAGTTAAAAAATAAATTCAACAATTGGAAAAATTTCCAAAGAAGCTCAGAATTAGTGTAAGTACTCTTTTAAATGGAACAGTATAACCTTAACAACCAATTTCTTAGATCAACTCAAACTATAGTTTAAAACTTTCCCCAAACACATTAAAAATTTAGATCAAGATCTTTTATGAATATAAATGCAAAAATCTTAAACATAATTTAAGTCATATCTAACAGTTTTCTAGAAGTTTAACAATTTTAAGGCAAAGATTTATACTAGGAATAGTGTTGCTTAATGTTTGAAAACCAAAGTCATTCATCACATTAACAATTTTGTTTATATCCTTTCAATAAAGATAAAAAAATTGCAAGGAAAATTAACTAAAATATATAAAGTACAATGTCTTTTTTTTTAAGTATAGTTGTTGAAATCTATTAGAACAAGCACATGAGTCTAATAAAATGAAAAATAGTGAATGTTATAATAATCTGTATTCTAAAAGATAATAATGGTAATCAAAAATAAAGTTATTTAATAAGAAGAATCATTTTATTTTTAAAAAATGAAACACTTATAACAGTTAAAAACAAACAGGAAAAAATAAGGAGGGATACCATGATTAATGATTTAGACGCAGAATAATCAAAAAGAGAGTTCAGAAATAAGCCACCAATATACAAGGACAATGAGGACAATCTAAGGCGAAAATATCATCTGGCTTGCAGCAACTGGATAACCAAATGGAAAACTTTGAATCTCAAATCTGGCCTCTACATACACAAAGACTAACTCAAAATGAAAATGTGGTATTCTCCATACACCAGATCTACTTCTCAGTAACCTTATGTAGCTACATACTCTGCTGATTGAATGGAAAAGTCAAATTCTGTTCTCTATTAAGTCTATATGAAAAACAAGACTGTGTAACTAATGTACTGTGGGCTAAGAGAATGTACAGCAAAGGAAAGCAAAAAGAGAATGAAGCTTTTGAATAGTAAACACATTCAATATCTTGGTGGCTATGAAAATTTCTTAAGTGTATCTTTATACCAAAACAAACTTTACATGCTATTTATTTACATGTATGTATTTCAATAAGTCTGTAATTTTCTTGATAATTTTACTACTAAAAATATAAACATGCTATAAGACTAAGTAAAATACGATGCATATATTTATAAAATACTATACGCACTGTATGAAGCAGTTCTACAAGAAATGATGAGATTCTAGTGCTCATGTCACAGGAGTACAGTTACTATTGATGAGAGTATTTGTTTCTGCAACACTTTGTATTCTTTTGGCAATGATTTGCTTGAATGTTTCTCTTTTCTTTTTTTTCTGAGTAGGGTTTCATGTATCCCAGGCTGGCATTAAACAGATGGTACAGGCAAGAATGATCCCTCCTGCCTTCACTTCATGAGTGCTAAGATTAAAAAGGTATGCCACTAAATATATATGTGGTATGGAGGATCAAGTCAGAGCTTCCTGCATCCAAGGCAGGCATTCCAACCAACCGAGCTACATCCCTGGGCCGCTTCAAACATATGCATAGAGCTTCTACCCATTTCTTTACTTCATACCTGCACTGGGGAGCGGATTGTTACTTTCTTACTTCCTTCAAACATGTCAATTTGACAAACGATAGATCTTTCAACTCCAGACTCTCTGTGTCTTACTGTGTACAGACGCCGTCCCACTTTTGTTAAAGGAATCTTATCAGCAGCAGAGTGGTTAACAGGCGCTAAAACAAATATAGACATTGCTGAGTTAATTAGAATTCATATGTAATAATTTCAAACGTATGTTAAGCACTAGATGATTGTCTTCTAAACAAAAAAAGTCTTTGAATATAATCAATATTATGGGATATTATTCACCTAAATCCTTCAAAGCATTTATAAAAAACATGGCTGAAAAAGTTTTTTCACTTAGGAGTCTAAATAACCTAAAACCATCAAAATTAAGAAAACAGACTAATGGGAGGAATATAATATTCAAGAGTAATTATTAGTACTGCCATAATAATCACAGAAGATACCAAGGTGAGTATAGACCTCCACTGTTAATTTTCTAACTCTCTATGTCATTTTAAAGATATAACTTAGATTTGATTAAAGAAAATTTCACATAAACTCAGCAAACATGAACATATTATATTGGGAGTGAAATTAATTTATATAAATTTAATTCCCCAGTTTTAAAATTAATTTTCACAGTGAGTAAAAGTAGTAAGTACACATCATAGACAATGTCCTGATAACACCCATCTGTTAAACTTATTATTTCAGGATGAGAAATGTATTAGTAGCCTTCTGTGTCTAGTTAGCTTTTCTGACAGTACAAACACTGCCCCCAGTATCTGACTAAAGTACCAGTGAATATGGGTAAGAAAACAAGATTTTATGGCTATTTAAAAAATTATAGTTTTTTAACCTCCAATAAATATGAAAAACTTGTGGAAAGCAGAAATGATTTCCAAATCAGTACTTTTAAGATTTAGAACAATTTACAAGGGGCTAGAGAGATGGCTCAGTAGTTACAAGTACTTGTTGCTCTTTCAAAAAACGTGGGTTCAATACCCAGCATTGAAATGGTAGCTCACAATCATCCAAAACCCAAGTTCCACGGAATCAAGCCAGCATGTGGTGCAAAACATTCAAAAAGGCAAACATTTTTACACATAAAATAAATCAAACATAAAATCAGAGAGAAATACAACATCTGCATTAATTCAAACTTTTAAAAATTCACTCACCTAAAAACATTTGTAAAATGCACTATTTAGTCAGACCAAACATGGTAGAAACATTTGACACACCTATCACTAATAAGGAAAAGCTGAGTAAGATCTAGTATGTTGCATCCTTACTCCAAGTTCTAATATTACCATGCTCTGGATAAGTGAAGTCAGAAATTAGAATACCAAGACTTAGTAACCAAAGAAATTAACACACTGGAGAGGAAACTATTGTTACCATGTTGGCTTGAAGAGATTGTCCCTCCATAGGTTCTAGCATTTGAATACTTGCTCCCCAGTTGGCAGAGCTGTTTGGGAAGGATTTGGAGGTGTGGCCTTTTGGAAGAAGTGCAGCACTGGGCATAGGCTTTGAGGTTTCAAAGACTCAAACCATTCTCATTTTGTTCTCTACTTCTTGCTTGCAGTTCAAGGTGTGAGTACTCCCCTTGCTATTCAAACCACCATGTCTGCTTCCTCAACTCTGCCATTCATAGATTCTAACCCTCTGAAACTATAAGTCAAACAAACTCTTCTATAAGTTGCCTTGGTCATAGCGTTTTATCTCAGAATAATAATTAATGTAGTCCCCATTGTACTAGAAAACCTATTATTATTTTTTAAAGCTATTACAGTACTACAAATTAATAAGACTGCTTTCACAGAACAACTTCACAATGCCCCAGAAAGTAAATGTATCACTTACTAAGTAGAATGAAGAAGAGTCTGCTGCTTAGGCTGGTCATTGCACTGAAATGATCACTGTCCTTAGTTCGTACATAATCCATACTTAAACTCTCTTTATCCTTCAGTTCATATGATTTTGCCAAAGGAACATTGAGTACATTAAAAGAATCACTTGGTGAAACAGATACAGTAAGTCCAAGAGAATTTAAAATCATAAATGGTGCTAGATCCCTTAGGAAGACAGCTGAAGATCCAGTAGCAGCTTCAGTAAATGCCTAACAGGGAACATTTGTAGTAAATGAGAATAACACTATAGTATATGAAAAAAGTAACTAGATGAACAACAACTTTACTCATATAAAGGTTAATGTAAAATATTTCAATATTTAAAGTGTCAAATATTTGTTTTTTCTTACCTCAACTAAATTATTTAACATCACAAGGCCACATTTAGATAGTGTAATGTTTAATTGGTCTTTAGAATAAAAACCTATGACAGTTTTATATTCTGGTACTCTGTAGTTTTCTTCTTCACTATCAGACTCAACAATGGACTCTTTTGCTTTCTTTTTCATCTAAAATGAAAAAAATTAGATATGAAAGAAAAGAATTTGTTTTTAATAGTATAACTTATCTGCAAAGTAAAAACAAACACACACACACTCTCTCTCTCCTCTCTCTCTCTCTCTCTCTCTCTCTCTCTGTAGGGCACACCATAGCTACATTGTCCCCTACAACATACAACACACACACACACACACACAGAGAGAGAGAGAGAGAGAGAGAGAGAGAGAGAGAGAGAGAGAATGAATTGCATGAATTACACTGCCTGATGTAGAGATCTATGAATCCCATGGGTTATATGGCCTGATGTAGAGAGCTATGAATTCCATGGGTTATATGCCCAATGAAATTTCTTGGATGTGCCAAGTACTGTCACAAAGCTGAGAAGAAGAAATACTAAAGGAAAGGAAATTCTATCCTCTTCCATAAAGAAAACCTTTGAAAATTACTAAGAATATAGGCAATTTGCAGGTAAATCAAAAGTATACACTTCACAATCAGTAAAGAAGAATAGTTTAGTGTAGTGATCATTGTTAACAGAAATAGAACTAGCTACTAACAAGTCCAATAAAAGTGGCAGAACAACACTATGAAGCAGGAATTTTTAAGAATAAGTACTATTTGCTTCTTTCTAGAATTCAGCTACTCACTGGAGGTATGGAAGGAAGAACAGGAAAGGAAGGAAGAAGGGAGAGAGGGAGGGAGGGAGGGAAGGAAGGAAGGAAAGGAAGGGGAGGGAGGAGGGAGGAGGGGAAGGAGTTGAGGGAGGGAGGGAGGGAGGAGGGGAAGGAGTTGAGGGAGGGAGAGAGGGAGGAGGGGAAGGAGTTGAGGGAGGGAGGGAGGGAGGAGGAGAGGGAGGGGAGTCCATTCACAGAACATAAGAACCTAAAAGAACATCCCCATAGTGTGAGGTAACAGTTAAGAATGGGATCTCTGATATTCAGTCTCAGGTCACGATTTTTGCTTTCACTTTTACATTTCTGGTACTACATGGGGTTGGAGCCATGACTCAGTGGTTAAGAGCACTTTCTATCTTGCAATGGACCTGAGTTTGACTATCAAGCCCCACATGGTGGCTCACAATGGCTTGTGACTCCAGTACCATGGGATCTGACGTCCTTTTCTGGCCTCTGTGGACACTAGGCAGGCATATGGTGTACAGACATACATGCAGGCAAAACAGCCACATACATACAAATAAATAAATAAGTTGAAGTATATAATGTAGTATGGATATCCTTAAGAACGCTGGAAAGCTTTTCTTCTAAACTCTTTTTCACACTTCAAATATACTTTGATTGAGGATGTTAATAATAAAGTTACACACACACACACACACACACACACACACACACACACACACACAAAAGCAGAGGATATATGGAGAAAGTACACATCATCAATTTTTCTGTAAACCTAAAACTGCTTTAAGAAAATAATACACACATACATACCTTGATTCCAAGATTCCATGGTCTAAAATCGTCAGTCTGATCAATTTCTAAGGGTTCCAGTAAAGGTTCCCAAACACCAAATATTTCATTGTAATAGTGAACCTAAAAAGAGAATTTTTAGTTTTTTTTTTTAAATAAAGCATTTTACTATCTAAAATGACTTTTTAAATGATGCTCTTACTACGATGCCTTTTAACTGTGCTATTTCTTCTGCATAATAACTATTCTTCATGTCAATTAATAGTTTTTTATATGTACTCCTTACATACTTTCTTCATCTGGCTTAGAGATCAAATTCTTTCTTCACATGTTAGTATAATTCCATTTATATATTTGTTTACAAATGTGTACACATATTTCAATCAGAGGGCACTTGTATGAGTCAGTTCTTTCTTTTTCTACCATATGGGTTCTGGGAATTAAACTCTGGTTGCAGGCATGGTAGTGAGCATCTTTATCCACTGAGCCTTCCTGCAGACCCTACAACCCTTCCTAAAGCACCTTTCCTTGGTCTCCTGAACCAAACAGCAAATCCTGCATTCATCTATCACATACTACTGACACTTGAAAACTTGTCAATCCACTACCAGTGACTAAAATCCCTTGATGGCGGGCACCATCAAACTTGGTGGTATCATGGTGAGCTTTCCTACATTGTACACAATTTTAGTGTTTGAATGCCTGGCACTTCTTGGATGCCTCAGATAAAGTCCTGTACAAAATACACATAATTCTAAACACAATTTGAAAATGTGCAGTAGTCAAAATCAATTACAATTGTGTTAGTACATAATTCTTTATCATTTCATGTAAAAATAGAAACTTTTAAATATCAACTCTCACTCTTTTAAGGTAGATAACCAGATTGCTTTTCAAAAAATATCAAGAACAATAATTTTATTTAAGTATCATTGGAGAAGATTGTATAGACTTTCTTCTGTTTCTGCAGTACTGGTATTAAAATTAGTGCTATACACACATTAGGTATACATCCTATTACTAACCTATATTCCCAGTCTCTTTCTTAAATTAATTTTATCTGAAATATCCATGGAAATAATTTTATAAATTCTGAGGAAAACATGTTTACTCTGATTCTTTTTTTTCCTCTTTAAAATTTTGGGAAAGTTTGGGATTTGAGTATAATGTCTCACACATTCTAAGCAACTATACACTTCAAGAACATCCTCATTAGAGACTCTTTAAAACTTGAAAGAGCTTACTCAGGTATTCATAAATTTAATCTACCTTTCCAAAGGAAAAAAAATCAATTTTAGATCTTAAAAATCAGAATTTTTAATTTTATATATGCATATATGTGTTTGACTGTCTGTCATGTGTGTGCCTGTGCCCAGAGGTCCAAAGAGGGAGTTAGATTCCCAGAGAGATAGGGCAGAGTTGCAGGCAGTTGTGAGCTGCCTGATATGGACTCTGGGAACAGATTCTGGTTTCTGGAAGATCAAGAAGCCCCTAAATGATGGGGGATGTCCTTCTGTATATATGTTTCTCTTATTGGTTGATGATCTTATTGGTTGATGAATAAAACATTGTTGGCCAATAGGCAGGAAAATAGGCAAGACTAGGAGAAGAGGAGAATTCTTGGAAAGGTAGGTAGGCACAGTCGCCATGTAGCCACCAAAAGAGGAGAAACAGGTCTGGACATTCTCCAGTAAGCCAAGACCACATGGAAATACTTAGAATTATAGAAATGGGTTAATAATTAAGACAGAGCTAGTCAATAAGAAGCCCTAGTCATCAGCCAACAGTTTCATAATTAATACATGTCTCTGTGTGTTTATTGTGGGGCTCAAGGGTAGCAGGATCTGCGAGACAAAGAACCTCTTGTTACACATACATACTAGGCTGTCTCTCTAGACCCTAATGTACCACCTTGGAGGTTTGTAAAAATCAGCTGAAACATAAAGCATGGGTATGTAATTTGAAATTTAAAGTAATATATAAGCAACCGCTCAAGGGCATAAATGTGTAAGCTTTCTTCTAAAAGGTATAAAGCCAGTATCAGTATTTACAATAAACTAAATTTAAATAGTGATATAAGATCCCAGAATATTCTGTGTGAAGCATCTTAAACCTGAAAAATTATATACACACTTACTTCCAGCTCAAGCTGAATGTGGAGATTTATTAAAGTACTCCAGTTTTTGCTTTCCCCCAAAAGGCGTGACTTTGCCAATAGCATCGGCACTGTTCTATGACCAATTCCAGCTTCGAGAACTATGAAAATAGAATCAATATTCAAGTTCAGTGTCTCTCCTCCTGGCATCAATTCACTTGTGGGAACTACTTTTTCTGTTTCATTTGATTCCTCTAGAAACCACATTTTCAGATTCTTAGTATCCTTCTTGTCCCATAAATGTGCTATAGAAGAAGTCTTTTCTTCTGGGATGGTTTCTTTAGTTGTATAAAGCACAGAAGTAATAGTTATTATGGTATTTATGATAACCGGTGAAACCTAAATAGAAAAAACAATTTTAAAATGGATTACATATATTTGCTGAATGAACATGAAGAATTAAGGCCAAACTAGAAAAGCACTACAGGACAATAGATAATTTTTTTTTTTTATTTTTTGCCTACCATAATTTTTTACTACAAAAATTTTTAGATAAATTTGTCAAAGTATTTGTAAATATTGTTTTTATTAACCAACTAAATATGACTACAATTATATATATCCTAGATATCCGCTACAAAAGTCGTATGTCAATAAACTATAGCATTCATCATAAAATTTACAACAATATCTTAGAAACTTTTCATATATATATATATCCAAATAATTATTCATTTTGTGAGACAGGGATTCTAACTTGGGCCCTGTGAATGCCTACAGAAGTGCTTTACCATTGAGCTCAGTCTTTTTTCTGGTGGTAATGGTAACGGTTAGACGGGATCTTACTAAATTGCCCAGGCTGGCTTACACCTCAGTGGTCTGTACTTCAGGCAGGCCTGGAACTTATGATTCTTATACTTTAGCCCCTTGAGCAGCTAAGACAGATCTACCATCAAATCAGTTTTAAATGTTTATGTTTTTAGCTTACCTTTAGTGTAAGAGATTTTACTGATATGTCAATCATTTGTGGATCTGTTCCAATCTGAGTAGCCTGATAAAATAAGTCACAAGGCTGTAAAACCTATAAAATACAAAATATTATTAAACTGATATTTAAGCTAAAATGTTTCCACTTAAAGTCTTTCCTCGTAATAGATAATAACATTTAAAAGTAAATAATCATACTTATAAGTGAATCAATACACTATTATTTGCTATAAAAAGAAAGTTTGGCTCTACAATAAACTATCTCCTATTCCCTTTGAGAGTCGTGGGTTTTTTTTTTTTTTTTTTTTTATGTATTGACAATTCCCATGAAACATCACTTGACTCTAAGAATTTTAGAGCTTTAATGCTGACATGTTTTTACTGGCAGGGTCCCTAGGCAGCACATGTAATCACATGTCAATAGATAAGGAGTGTACATATGTACACACACAAACACAAACCTACCTTAACATTTAAAAAATATGCTTAAATATTTGAAAAACATAGGAAGCTCTTAGTACGTCATTTTTTTTACCAAAAGTCTATCGTACTTTTTACATACAGTAAAATAAGTGTGAAAAGGCCAATATTATAGGAAAAGCTAAAACTGCAAAGCACTAAGAAAAATAATAAGTATAAATAATCACTAGGAAATTCTGAGATTATAAATGAACTTTTTCCTAATGATGGAAAGCAGAACTGTAACCACTAGACCCTTGATTGTCACTTCTCTGCCAAGTGATATTTCACCATGTTGGAAGTTTCCTAAGGGTCTCATTCTAACACAAAGACCCAAATCTCTTCAAAGATCTAATGATATCTCATTATATACCTTCATCTGTACCTTTCCTTTTACTCTAAATGCAAAATCTCAATTATCTTTTAATAATTCCTGGACAAACATTAGGTGTGACTTTGGGGGAATAACTTCTCTATGGAACTGTAACACTAAGAGTGGGTAATCTGCCTTAATTATTAGTAATAAACAATGGTGGAAAGATACAGGGACAATAGTTACAAGTAGTTCAATTCAAAGTGACTCTTATGTCAAACACATTTCTTGATTCAAATTCTAATCGTAGGAATAATTTTTCGTATCTCTGTTCTTCCCTCTAAATTATCCTCTATCCCCTTTTATTAAGAGGTAATGCAAAACTACAGCCTACTTCCCATGAAATCCTGAAGATTCCAGAGTCCCTCTTCATTTTGTACCCTCATCTATCTGTCCAAGGTGGCAGTGCTTCTGATAAAATAATTTAAACAGGAATCTTAAAGGCTTTATGTGTATTCCATGAAGAATCACTCCGTCAGTTAAAAAGTCCCCTCTACTGATCTTTTTGACAGTATGATAAGCTGAGTAAGGGAACATTTTACGCTTCTTGAAGGTTTGAATGCATTAGGATGTGTGCAAAACACCTTGAAGGGTTAATGACTAAGAAATTCAGGACAGGTAAGGTTGTTAGGTTGTTAGGTTCTGGGACATTTCTGATAATAGGATCAAGATAACTCCAGTGATATCTAACACTTTGAGATGCAGGCAAACTGCCCTGCATATGGAATCTTCCAGCCCAAATCACCCATTCCACCACCCTACAAAATATCCAAGCTTCCCTCCTACCAATATACATCCCAACACACATGCAGTAGTCTACTCTCAGAGAGACTGCAGCCCTTCAGTAGTTCGAAGTAAAGAATAACTCTTTTTGAAGATGCCTGTCCACTTTCTTTTATTTCCACATTGCCTTCAACAACACACACTAATATTCTAAAGGCAACTTTTGTGTGACTGAACATTATTGATCATTTCATATTTTATATTTTAGCAAAGGACTGCACAGTTATACAGTCATTTCTCTACACTATATCCTTACACTTTGTGCATCCATTTATGATTTTCAGATGTTTTTGCAACTTGAAAAAGCTGAGAATTATCTAAAGCATTGTCTTGTTTTTTTTTTTTTTCTGTTTAAATCTTCCCCACCCCTCAGCATCTTGTTGTTCACATCAAGAAACCAGGCAACTTGTTGGCAATTTCCCTAACTATAGACACAAGAAGTGTGTCACAAGTTATACTTAAAAGTGAAATATATATATATTGCAAGTTTTCTGCAATGGAGCTCATTCTCCCTGAATTTTCCTATACCATGTTCTTTATATACGTTTTTTTTTGTTGGGGGGGGGGGATGTTCTTAGTGAAAGTTCTACCAAGAGTGACTTTTGCTTCAGCAGTAAGCATCATTATCATGTTCCTAGAAAGAGGTGTATCTCTAGCATGTTTAATACCAGGGGAGGATGGGCTTTTTGATTAACAGCAGACTATTTTGTATCCTAATGTTTAAAACTCAAGCTCCACACTTCTGTAATGTCAAAATTATCTGTGATTCATTTATTGACTGGATGAGCAAGGAGTAGGAATGCAATGTTAGAATCCAGCTGCAGTGTGGATCACAGTATTTGTAGATGCCCTTCCCCTTTCACAGATACTAGATTGGTCCACAGGTATTGTATAAACATGTACCAATCTGGTCTTAAACTCACTGAATCAATCCATAAGCAGGGGGCTCATGTTTTTTGCTGCCAGGCTTTTGCTCAGGTCAAGAGGGTGAGGGCTACTCAGTCACGAACCCTCTTCCTATCTGCCTTCCTACGAGGTAGTCTGTCTAACTCCTAGTCCTTTAAGATTATACAGCTATATCCATGCAAAAAGGGCATGGTGAATAGAAGATTATGCCATAATTTAATGAGAATTGAATATGGACTCCACTTTCTGTTTTTCCTTTTTTCTTAGTGATGACTGAGAACTATAACAACAGTCTGTAGGGGAAGCTGTAGCCACGCCTTCTTAGGGGCTGGCTACAAGAGTACCTGAGGGCTTGTGAGGGCGTGGTCAGAGTGAGTAGGGGGACTGTGTTTTCGGTTTTGGTTTCTCTTTGTTTTTTTGTTGTACAGACTACTACCGGCTGGCTGGTTCGCTCTGTAAGTAAGGCTTTTCCTTATTAAATACCCTTATATTTTTACCTGACTCCGTATTGGTAATTTCTTACTATATCTGGTGTCAAAAGTGGGATCAAGGGGAAGGCTCTTCCTCCCCAAGGTTCTGGTTCATAGTAGTAGTAACCTCTAGCCTCTTGGTACCTATGTTGACCTCTGTAAGGTGCTTCTCCTTGCCAAGCCCTTACATCCTCACCTCTAGAACTTTTAATTTCCTGTTGCCGTTTTAAACCTTTGGAGATGGCTTCTCCTACCCAAGCTCCAGTATCTTGCACATTATAGTCAATGTTGGCTGCATACAAAACCCATTCTTCTAACGGAGCTGATCTGATCTTTAAAGGCAAAAGTATTCTTTTGCATATAGGGTTTGTATTTTTATAAGCTATTGTATATATAATTGATTGTCTTGTTTCTGGATCTGTTACCTGTAATTCTACTGCCCTAGTTAACCTTTGTAAGAAGTCCTGGAACTGTTCTGTAGGTCCCTGTTCTATTCTGGTATAAGCTTCTAGATGTTCTCCTGGCTCATGAACCTTATCCCAGGCATTTAATGCTGCTTTCCTGTAAAGAGACAGTATATCGTCATCATATTTAGCCTGAACCTGTGGGTCAGCATAAATACCCTGACCAAGAAGCTTATCTAGAGGCGCTTTAAAACCTTCCTTTATGCCCTGACGTTTAAGGAGCTTTGCCTCTTCCCTTACCAATGCCTTCCACTGGATTTGGCATGAATTCTCAAGTACAGCTGTTACCAATCGTTCCCAATCTGTGGGTGTCATCCTGTTAAAGGTTGTCCATGAATGTAATAGCTGTTTTACGTATGGGCTATGGAGACCATATGAGACAACTGATTCTTTAATATTCTTAAGATCCTTTGGCTGTATAGGTTGCCATTTATAAACCATTTGTCCATGAGGGTGTTTCTTAGAAGCTGGCTTTTCTACCATGGTAGCTGGGTACACTAATGGTGTACGAGTAACAACCTTAGAAGAACAGTCACGATACCTGGGTGGAGTAGGTGCCTGGGATTGGAGTGATTCTGCTTCTGAGGCATCCCACTGATCTTTAAGCCTAGCAATGATATCCTTTTGAAAAGTTTTAATCTCTTTAATCATAAAAGATTCCAAGCACGTTAGTGAATCTGTAAATTGCTCTAACTGCTCATCTACACGTTTTTTTAGGTCTTTCATATGATCATCCTTAGACAGCATCTGGATGGCATGGAAACTGCCTTCTAGGTATTGGAGTCTAGATTCCAGGTCATGATTTGCTGATTTTGAGTCCTCAGCAATCGACCGTATGGACCTATGTAATCTGTCAGCCCTGTACTGTAAATTATCTTCCAAACATTCAAATCTAGACTCAAACTTCTAATCTGTTAAATAGACATTGACTTAAAATTAACTGGGTATGGCAGAACATTTAAGCAATTCCAGCACTTAGGAAGCTAAAGCAGGAGACCTGTAAGATCAAAACCACCCTGGGCTATGTGATAAGATCCTCCTACAATAAGTTTTTTTTTATTTTTGGTTGATAATATTAGTAATATTTATGCTTTCCTTCTTCCTTTAGCAGCCTAAACACTGCATGGGTATATTTAAAATTATTGAGTATTTGAAGAGTTTTGAAGACAAAGAGAATAAAATTCACAGTCTGTAGAAACAGATCAGTAGAAGAATACTTGCCTAGTACTTGAATTTCATTTCCAACACTGGAAAACCAAACAACTCATTAGAGAGTAAAATTCAAATATCAAGTATGTAAAAGTAAATGGTGGAAAGATGAAGTAAGTTATAAGTAAAAACACATTATTTGAGGAAAAAAAACCCATCCCCAAATTAAAATAATAAAACTGAAACAATAAAAACTAAAACTAAAAGGTTTAACTTAAAGGTCAAACAGCATCTTCATACTAACATATTTAGAACCTCAAAATAAAATGTTATTTAAAAGTATAAAGATGACGTTAACTCCTTAGACCATTCCTCTAAATGAAGACTATATGGGAAAATGAAACAGTACTCTTAACTTCTGCCCTCCATTAAGAAAGAAAGCTACAGCTATCATGAACAAAACTGGGAAGAAGGTAGTTGCTTCCTGAAGAGGTTACAATAACCCCCAAATAACTTGCAATTGAATTAGGCAATGAACTCACAGTGGTGATTTTGTCCTTTCTCTTGACTGGAAGAAATGGGCATGCTTGGACTTGGAGATCTTTAATGGCAGCAGTCATTGTATTGTTGTCAGTGTCACTTTTATAGCAAATTTCACACTGTGTTGTAATGACTAAGGCAGGAGCATCATTTCTTGTCATATCAGCCACAAACACAATCTCAGGGTTTTTTATAAGAATATTTATTTCGTACGTCTCTGAACCCTGTACAGGTGCTAAAATAGAAATAAACACATACATAATACACTCATTACTTATGAAGAGTGAAGAGGAACAGTTAAGTTACTTCATTCAAAGTCAAATATAGGTCAGGCGTTGGTGGCACACGCCTTTAATCCCAGCACCCGGGTGACAGAGGAAGGCGGATCTCTGTGAGAACGAGGCCAGGTGGTCTACAGATCGAGTGCCAGGATAGGCTCCAAAGCTACACAGAGTAACCCTGTCTCAAAAAAACAAAACAAAACAAACAAAGTCAAATATACAATAAAAAAAATCATCTATCCCAAAGGCATTTATTATGTTTTTCTTTTGAGATAGGCAATATCGCCCACTGTCACACAGGGATAGAAACAGAACTAGCTACCTTGTATATGCTATGCACATGCTCCACCATCAAACCTCCATTTACTTATAGAAACATGAATTAGTCTGGGGAAAAGTCTCTAAATCAATTTCCAACTCTGAACACTCTTTCAACTATATTATAATTAATATGTAAAAAAAAAACTCAGGAAAACTATATACTAAAATCTAGAAGTGAATATAAAAGTTAATGAGTATTTTAAATTAAAAGACCATGTTTAACATGAAGAACGTCTGGTTCATTATCTCTCCAGCTTGTCACTCAACTGCTGAGAACAATTACTTACTCAAGTCTTATAATTTCAAATCGCATACGCACACTTTCAAACAATGAAGGCCAACAGAGTGACACATGTTGCTCATCCCAGCAGTGAGGAGGAAACAGACAGGAGGATGAGGAGTTCCTCTGCTTCACAAGTGAGTTTTAGGAGATCAAGAACTACATGAGACCCTGCCTCAAAAATACAAATTAAAAACACTATGAACTGCTAGCAGCCAGGTGGTGGTGATGAATGTCTCTAATCCTAGCACTCCAATAGCAGAGGCAGGTGAATTTCTTGACAACCTAGTCTTTAGAGAGATTTCCAGGATAGCCAAGGCCACACAGAGCAACCCTGTCTTGGAAAATCCAATAAATAAAAAATAAAAATAAAAAAGAAGTGTGTATGTGTACACTTTTAACTTATTTATTATTAATTTTTATTATTTACATACATACATATGGACTTTTAACTTATTAATGTGTTTACTGTGAGCATGGAAAAGACTAACCGGGACAAATACAGTTGCAACAATACAGACATTAAAATATTTATTTGGTAACTAACCTTCTTTAGTAGTCCATGTTTGAACATTGGTTTCTAATTCCGAACCAGTCATGTAGGCATCAAAAAAGACACGTGCAACAGTCATCAGAAACTCCACACTTGCACAAACATACATCTCTTGGACAACTGCATCAGTCACACAAGTATCTCTGATTTTTCTATACTTTACATCCACCATGTCCTTTTTGTCAAACCCAAGTGTCAGTCCTATCATTCTGAAAAATACAATGACAATTTGTATGTATGGGTCACTTGAAAATAACCAAACATACCAATAAAGCTTAAAGACCTGTCTATCCTTTTACTGACAGCAAACAAATATTCTGAGAGCATGTCTCTTGGGAATAATGAACTTATAAAACTTCTGGCATATAGTTGTTTCACAATGGGGAAAAAAATCTGTGTCTAAGAAATTATAAGAGTTCATCAGCTTATATTTTCTTCTTGATTTCATACATTTCCCATCTAACTGCACTATTTATTTCTATGTATTCAATAAATCCATCAACACTTCAAACATGAACAGAAACCATGATGTATTAAACTGAAGTTCTCAAGACCCCTCATGAATACACATAAAGGCAATTTTGAGTATAAGTTCTATAAGAATGAAGCAATCTTTCCTCAATAGCTCAAAATTAGGATAATACAAACCTAGGAGTGGCTTTCATGACATGAGGCCTTTTATCATCTAAAACACAGTTTTTTAATGAGAAAGAAGAGAATGTAGAGCCATCTGTATACATTTTTAAACTACTTATAATATTCTCCAATTTAAATTCAGCAAGTTCCAGAGAAGGATCACGAACATCTGTAAAGAAGGCCTAGGGAAAAGAAATTCACATAAAAATTACACAGAAGCATAGTATTAAAGTATACTTTGTGATATGACTATCTCCAAGTTATGACATTGGCTTATGAAACATCAAAATCTCTATTCTGTTTCTCTTTTAATTTTTATGTATTTATTTTTTGGTTGCTGCGAGAGGGTCACCTGTATAGCCCTGAATGTCCTAGAACTTTCTTTATAGTCCATGCTACCCTTGAATTCTTACAGACCTGTATGCTTTTCCCACCCAAGTGCTGAGATTAAGAGTGTGTGCCATGATACCTGGCCCTTCTCTTTTTATTCTTTTCTAGATGCTAGACTGTGAACCCTGTGCATGGCCTTCAGCATGCTAACCGGGACTTTACTGTTCAATACTGTAAGCCCAAAATTCTCTGTTTTCAAAGGGTTATCTGAAGAAAAGGCCAAAAAAATATAAGTACTATTTTCAAATTTTGTTTTTCTGATTTTGCTATATGAAAGATAACTCATTTAAAAATGAAAATGCATGAAATAACTACTAAAAATATCAGTATTTTTTCAGAACATACACGATAAAATATACACAAGATATTAAAACTATTATTTAATAGTTATATATACTTTATTTACTTAATTTCTTTACAAATGTAGAGTTTTTCTTCTTCATCTTACCTGTTCAGGCCCTGGACTGTAAAGTGCCATGGTGAGATAATCAGTTTTGAAACTCAGATTTAGTGTCGTGTTAACTGGAGATGCCTGTGGGTGTACCTCCACCACAGCAGCTGTCACCACAGTAGATGCTACAGAATTAAAAGTGAGGAATAAGAGAAAACAATTATAAAAGCAGGTAATTAAAGCATCCATGAGATATACCAAATTATTAATTACATGAGTACAGTCAAATGGTAATCAAGAAAATTCAAAAGGTTAGAAAATTTAGACATGAAAGTCTGGATTAACATTCTTTCATAACTGGAGAGAAAAGAACTAAATACTCAGAGCTTCTGTTTCCTCTTGGATACTGCAGTCCAACTGTCATGGACCAGCAGGTCTCAGCCCCAAGCTACGAGGTTCAGCCTGAGTGGAGGACCGTGGACTTGGGGAATTTCTAGTAACCCAGCGGCAATAAAGACCAAACATAGGCATCTTGTCATCTTTAGAGAGCTCTCAGTTCCATGCTGCAAAACTGGAGTCTTTCTTTTATTCAGCATTTTCCAGGCTGTTTCCTAACCATGCTTCCCTGACCCTGAAGCCACCAAGCCCCTGGCCACCCCTTTGCCTCCTAGATAGCTCCTAACTCTGGTGCAGGCCTATTCAAATGCTTAGTTCTGTAGAGATGCAAACTAGGGAACATTCCCCACTGTGGCCATGCTATTCAATAGCAAATCAGCTAGCATCCCCAATTCAATGCAGACCAGAGCTCCAATTACTGGAACTGCTGGAAATTCTCTAAAGAATTTTCTTGGCTCCTGACATCCAACTTTCAAAATATTGGAATCATGAACAAGGGCTTCATTTTAGAGTTTAACTAATGTATAAAATGAGTAGTACCCACACACACAGCATCTAACAGTTTATATTCAAATTTTTTCTTTAAAGAAACTAAGACAATGTATTTTAGTTGTCATTTTTAAAACTTGTTCTAATTGGTATTCAAAATTTTTATTTTCTACATACTCCAATTTTAAACAGAAAATATATATACATGCATATATTAATTGGGTTTATAATACAAACACAACAATTCATATTTAACCTAACTCCAGACAAAAGTACCACCATGTCAGGTAATTTATATTTACTGAGACAAACTTACATAAAGTGAAATATGTAATGAAATACTTTAAAAGATCTTCTTAATTGTATGTGTATGAGTGTTGTGCCTGTATGTCTGTGTACAATATACATGTGCACATGGAAGCAAGAAGGGAAGTTAGTTTCCCTGGATCTGGAGTTACAGAATTGTGAGTGTCATGTGGGTTCTGGAAACTGAACTTGGATCCTCTGGAAGAGGAGCCATTGTTCTTAGCCAACTTAGCCATCTCTCCAGCCCTTTTCATTTCTACATTTCATGTATGTTTCATAAAGTTATTCACATCACTAGTCATATTTACTCATTCTCCTGCTTGTGGTCTGTACTTTTCTACTGAAAACTGATATTCAGAATTTGTGCTCTCTGGTTTTAGAATCCATTCTCTATGGTGGAATGCCTTGATCAGCCTTGATGCAGTAGGGAGGAGATTGTTCCTGCCTCAACTTAATGGGCCAAGCTTTGTTGACTCCCCATGGGAGGACTTACCCTTTCTGAGGAGTGGGTAGGGGTGTGTGGAAGGGGAGTTGGAGGAGAAGAGGGAGGGGGAACTGTGGATGCCATGTAAAATGAATAAAAATCTAAGAATTTGTGTTCTCTCTCATTTGACTAGTCTTGCTTGAGAGACTATTAATTTTACCAGACTTTCAAAAAAGAAAAAAAAAAAAAAAAAAAAACTACGGTTTTGACATTCTTGTGTGTATGTGTACATGTTGGTTTCTGGACACTGAATTTGGGTCAACTGAGGTTTCCAGGCTTGCTTGGCAAGCATCTATCCACTAGACCACCTTTGAAGGGACCAGCTCCCCATTTCGGCAGCCATGACAGTAACACGTGCTTGCCATGACCTTGTACTAGTCACTAGAAGTCAGATGCCCGCCTCATGGCAAGGAACCAATCATAAGTTAGCTGGCAGCGCTATGCTTTACGGCTCTGGGTGTGCTTTAATGACAAGCGCACAGCAATGACTCGCAGAACATAGCAACCACCCTGGGAGGGCCTGTGGGCCATAACAACCAATTGGCCAATCAACACAGGGCAAGCCCTCTAAGCCTGGAGGCACACCAATCCTGAGCCTGTGCGTACCCCTAAACGCATAAGGGGAGTCCCTTATGCTGCCCTACAAGATCTCTTGGCAGCTGGTTCAAGCTGTCTTTGTTAGCCATCAGCCATGGCGGGTGGGTGAAAGACCTGAGCTAACAGTTAAACAACAATAAAGCCTCATGCAGTTTGCAGCAAGTTTTTGAATTTGCCTGGTGTTTGGGGTGATGGCCGTCCTGGCTGGGACCCTGGGGGACTGAGTTTTCCTGGGATCTAACACCTTGTGGACCCTTAAAAACTATTAAAAAAATTCTGTCATTTTCTTCACCTGTTTGATCTATAGTGATTTTTATTTTCTTATTTATTCAAATTTACTCAGTCTTTCTCTGTCATTCCCCACATTCTTGTGTGACAAACAATAGACAGGGAGAAAAAAACAGCTCTAGTAAACAGGAGTTGGTCCAGAGGAGGTCATCTACAAAGAGTTTATCATGCATAGTTCTTCATGTGCTGACTACAGTTTTCAATCAAGTATTTACACTTCTTCATGTTGCAATTCATTATACTACTGCCTCTGCTAACTTCACTAAGGTATCTCTCCAATACAAACATGTTCTCTTATTTTGCATGTGAATAATTTAATATTAAATCATGTAAACTTTAGTGTATTTCAGTTCTATACCACATTACAGAAGATATTTAAAATCAGAAGCTATTTTACAATATCATGTACATATGTAGTTGCTTTTTTATACATATTTTATGAAATCTATGCTCCCCCCCCCAATTCTCTGTTTTCATTTTAGGGATCAAAGCCAGGGTCTTGTGTATGTTACATATGCACTCAATCACTGAGCAACACTCCAAGTCTTTTTCTGGAGACATTATTTTCAAAGACTTAAAAATTAGCAAAGAAATATAGCCCAGATAAGGAAACTTCCCAAACGGAATGTAGAGTGGCCTGACCCAGAAACTGACCAAGGCCTTTACTATGACTTAGTGCCTGGAATTTACCAGCGGCCAGCAATTACTCCCTTACAGGCCATAAGATAGCTGGGTACCAAGAATTCTCAGATAGCCACCCTCCTCCAGGGACTCATGAAGGAAACAGATTGCCCCACTGGCCAACGTCTCAATAGTTAACAATTAGGGTCCCTATGAAACAAAGAGATAGCTACCATTTGCTCAGGCAAGATTAGTTAGCACATCCTGAGGTATGTGGGTTTTATAACTGGTGGGTCAGGAGGCCATCTGATTCCCAGCCCTCCCCTCAAGACTAAGGGCCTCCTAGCAACCCAGGACTCTGGTCACTTATTCAAGTGACAGAGAGTCTCGGCTCCTCCCTAAGCTTATGGTTTTTGCCTTTAAAAACGCCTGTGCCTGGGGGACGGAGCTGTTCTCTAGCCTGCATACTGAGGAGGCCCATTTGTACAAACGTTCACCTTTCATTAAAGCCTCTTGCTGTTTGCATCAAGTTTCCGCCTCTGCCTGGTGACTGGGGTGGCCGCAGTCCTGGGAAAAGATCCTGGGGGCCTGAGCTTCCGGGGATCTTTTAATTTCACTTATATCCCACCCATGCATTCTCAGTGAGGCAAATGTGTAACCCAACCTCGTACTACTGAAGCCATAAAGCATTGTGAATTCCTTTTCAAAGAAACTGACTTTCTAGCCTAATCATTCGGACAATTTTGGGATCCCTAGGAAGTGTACTTTTGGGGTACTACTGTTGTTTGATATCATAGTTTCTTCTTTTCTGATTCTTAAATTATCTTGCTGGAGTATATTTTTAGAATAATTTCTTTAGGAGAGGATCTGAAAAGGTTTGAGTAAACTATGAGTTACTAAAAATTATTTTGTTTTCACATTTGGGAGTGATATTTTACCATGTATACAATCCTAGCTTCAAAATCACATTTAGAATTTGAAATACTGTTCCACTGTCTTTTATAACAACAAAAACAATTATCCTTGTAGTTCTTTATAAGTCTGTAATAGGCAGCCTGTTTTTTTTTTTTCTTTAATTTAAAAAATATCTATCTGTTTTAGGTCTAATGTTTCAGGAATTTGTTTTTACATACGTCTTAGTTTATTCAATTTGCTTGAAACTGTGTGTGCTCTATAGCTGAGAACGAGCTTCATAAATCTGGAGGGTTGAACCTAGTTATTTCTTTCCAGTTTTTCTTCCATTTGCTCAATTATTTCTATCATTAAAACCGAGCATACTGGGACTGGAACTTCTAAACTGAAACAGCACTCTTAATTTAATCTCATTTTCCATCCCTATTGTTTTCTTTCTTTATACTATAGGCTATTATCTCAGGTCATATTCTGGAATACTTAAATTCTAACACTATAGTGTTATTATTTTTTAAAAATCAGTAATCATGTACTTTATACTTTTAGTTTCCAAGAACTCTTTTTCTACCTTTGATTTTTTTTCCTCTACCTTTGAAAGGGGAAGATTGACAGTAATAGCAGGATCCATTTAGTTACTATTTTCATTTCTTAGCAAATTCTTGTAAAATATGTTTTATTTGTTGGACTGCTTTTATTTGCATTCAGTGTATCACCTCATTTTCACTAATAATATGTGTTTTGTTTCTTTCATGCCTGTGTTCTATTGGTTTACTTCATTTTGAACCACTCACATTTAATAAAAGATGGGGTTGATTACCCTACCAAGTGAGGATGGGGTTTCATATTATATTGACTTTTGTGTAGGATTCTGAGTAGTATAGCTGTGAAATATTTCAGGGCTTTGGAGAAGCAGGCATTGTGGATTATCAGATTTCACTTTAAGAGTGGCAAATTTGGGATCACCTATAAAAATTAAAATGAGGATATAATTTTATTTATGAGCCTCAAAATCAGCTTAGCACCCTCACTAAGCCCACTCTCCATGTGCTAGTGCTGCATTAGAACCAGCCACATTCAAATAGCACCTTGCCACCAACACGAAAACAAGTTTCTTTCCTATTATGATTTACTTTATTATTTTTCTTCCATCCAACCCTCCAACTTTTGTTAAAATTCATCATCTACAAGGATTACCCAATTGTTTTACTTCTAGTATTCTGATATTCCTAAAACATCAATAGATAAGTCATCTATTATATATGCTGCAAAACAGAAAATAAGGACATATAGAGAAGATAAACAAGAATCCTAAGAATTTTTATCACAATCGGACTAAGAACTTCAATTCAATATACACATAAATACATACATGCAAAATCAGCAGAGTAACAAAAACAGATCATTTAAAATTGCCTAAGTGAGCCTTGTTAATTAGAGAATTATTAAGTCCTCTTTTATCAAGAACTAGAGAAAACAAAGTTGGGGGACAGACAGGCAAGAGAGAAAGGAGAACGAAGCCAGAGAGAAATGCAGTTTAAACACAAACCTCCCAAATGGTAGGAAACACCGGTTGTTCCACCAGTCACGATCTCCTGGTCTTTATTTACATTAGATTGGACATAAACATCTCGTTCATACCATATATTGCCATACAATGTTTGAAAAATTGTCGTTAAATCTTCTTGACTAAGAATGAACTGTTAAAAAAACGAAGTAAGATTTTACAAAAAGAAATTACACACCTAAAAGAAGGATTGGTTTAAAAAAAACTTATTTCGTGTGTGTGACTGTTTAGTCTGTGCATTACACACATGCCTGGTTCCAGCATAGGGTAGAAGATGACACTGTATTCCTGGGAACTAGAGTTACAATCAGTTATAATCTGCCATGTGGGTGATAGGAATTTCCAGGTCCTCTGGAAGTGTGAAATGTGCATAAGATTGAGATATGTCTCTAGCCCCCAAGATTTGTTTTCTTTAAAGTCCTATATCCTGCATTTGGTTTTCTATAAACCAAATTTTAAGGCTGTAAATATTTTTACTGACTGAATATTCAGTCATCTGCAGCCCAAGTGATAACTAGTAGTTTATAAAATATAGATTAATGTCAATTCCTATAATGAACTAATATGGATGTACTATGTATGTAATTCAGTCAGTTTAAAGTTTTAAAATGAGCTTTTGTTTTTGTGAAGTCATCTAACTATTTAGACTTTGATTTTAATCAGAAGGCACATTTGAAATACAGAATAAAATATATTTGTGTAATGAAAAATATAGTTTACAATAGGATTTATATAAATTATTTTATTTGTTCTTCACAAAAGTTCCATATATAAAGAAGCAATTCTGATTTTATAAAAAGCTATGGCTATATGGATAAAATACTTACCTGTATAAATGACTAAAAACTAATTCAACACGTTAACTTTTTTGCTTTGAACATAGCATGAAAACAACAACAAACACCTATCTTAAGCGGTATGAGGGATAACTGTGTCATGGTGGCTTTGTTTTGTCAAACATTACTTAAAATGTTTCTATTAAAGTTATTTTTTTAAGGTTGGGTTAATGTTTAGTACAAAAAAGAGTGAGCAAACTCAATTGCCCTTCACAGTATGAATAGGCCTCATCTAATCTACTGAAGTGAAGTGCCTTAGTCACGGGTTCTATTGCTGTGAAGACACCATGGGCAAAAGAAATAACTTAATTGTGGCTTGCTTACGGTTTTAGAGGTTTAGTCCGTTATCATCATGGTGGGAGACATGGAGGCAAGCATGCAGCTGGAGCACTAGCTAAGAACTACATCCTGATCCATAGGCCAAGAGAGATACTATCTGGAATGGGCTTTTGAAAACTCAAGGCCCATCCCCAGGGACATATGTCCTCCAACAAGGCCACACCTCCTAATTCTTCTAATCCTATCAAAGAATTCTATACCCCTGGTGACTAAGCATTCACATATACCAGACTTTGGGGGCCATTCTTACTCAAAACACCATATGAAGGCATTTACTTAGAAAAAAACCTGACCTCTCCCAAGCAAAAATTCTGCTAACAGACTGCAATACCTACTTCCTCTGTTTAAATGTCCTAGAGACTTATCTTGCCAATTTTGAACTTCAT
The DNA here is from genome assembly GCF_003668045.3 of Cricetulus griseus. Classification (NCBI taxonomy): domain Eukaryota; kingdom Metazoa; phylum Chordata; class Mammalia; order Rodentia; family Cricetidae; genus Cricetulus; species Cricetulus griseus. Next base: position 44,408,840 of record NC_048596.1, on the reverse strand, counting down.
AATCTATACATTAATACCTTATATCAAACACTACCTTTTCACTCACATACTTTTGTTTTGTTTCAGCTTCTCTTGAGATTTGAGATTAATATGAAAGCACACGGTAAAAAGGAACTGAGCATTTCATTCCTGTGTATGTGTGTGATGGGGATAAATGTGTATATATATATATAAATGTGTATGTGTATAGATAGATAGGTTTGTGTGCAATGGGATAAATGTATGTGTGTGTGTGTGTGTGCGTGTGCGTGTGTGTGTGCGTATAGATAGGTGCATATGTGTATATATATCATATAATATATATATAGAGAGAGAGGGGGGAAGGGAGGGAGGGAGGGAGGGAGAGACAGAGACATAGAGAGAGAGAGAGAGATTGAGAGAGATTAACACTAGGTATCTTTAATCACATCATACTTTTTGTTTGTTTGTTTTTGAGGCAAGGTCTCATGGAACCTGGAGCTGAAATTACAAACATTTTTTTAGCATGAATTCTAGGGATCTGAACTCAATTCAATTATTTCTTAACTAATTTTTGTTCACTTGTTAAGCTGCCAAATGTTTAATTTCTACTTTCAAATGGGGTAATTTTAATCTCATGAAATTTAACTGTTATTTGCACTTGACCTTTGAACTTCAAAGATATAATCTACTTTTCAAAAAGTCCACATATACCTATTTATACAGCCCATGCTTGCAAACTTGCACTCCTTTTTTTCTAGTACAACACTTAATTTGTGGTTATTATAAAACAAGAATAACAACTAGTACAATCACAAACTACATCTCTTAAATAGTACCATCATCATTCTATAGTCCTATGAAGCAACCAGCTAGATATGTTGAAAAGACTGTAAGAACCATAGGACTGATGATCACCTAGGCTCCTACATGTGAGAGTAAGCTATAAATACAACGCTAAAAAATACCACAAGCTGAACACTCACAAATTGAAGTAATTGGTATGTATGAATTAGATTAACAAATTCAATTCTATGCTCTTTATGACATTCAAGATCCACGGGGTAGTGATTTATATTTATCTATTCTGGAGTGTAGGACAACAGCGGCTAAATGAATTGGTGAATTAGGGCAGAGGGAAGACGCATCTTCCTCATCAGTCTCTTCCAGAAGACTGCCAGTTGTTAACAGGCAGGATGTAGCATCACCTCAACATTTTATGTGGATTCTTCCAGGGAGAGAGTAAAGGACATCAGCAATCCTACTGCCACACAAAAATCTGCGTATAACTGATCAAAGAGCATAGATTTCTCCCACTGGTAAGTGGAAGATGTTACTTATAAACTTCTGATGTCTTACCAGCATAGAGACTTATAGGTATTTACCTTAAAAACTTTTCTCTTCAACCACTCAAGTTAAAGCTCTCATTACTGCTAAGATCTTAAAGATTTTGAGTTAGCATGTTTTAAGATCTGAATATAATTTTGACTTAAAAGTCTAAAATTTCTAAAATGTTTTTCTGAATAAAAACTAAACAGAGAGTGAATTTGTAGCTTCAAGGAGCAGAGTAAACTTAAGGTTTTTTAAACATTCTAGACTGTATATTGCTATCATTTCAGTAAAACTTGTAATAGTTTTGATTTCCATCTGTTCGACAGGGAAAAATACAAATGTAAGCTGTTCTATAAGAGTGAAGCAATGTCAACCAACTTGGAAGAAAAGTGATGTGTGAGGTGATCTACATTCAACTTCTTTATTCTAGAACTTTCTCTTCCTTTGCTAAGTCATTCCATACATTACAATAGTGTGAAATATCACTCATGATTCCTCAGCTTATGTTGCAAGCATACTTTTCAATAAATTCTTGACTGACATATATATCAACTAGAATATATTTCCTTCATGTAATTTATTACAAGTTATAATTATTTTAGTTAAATATCTGTTTTTTTGTACATGTTTGGTATACATGTGTATGTAAGCACAAGTGCACATGTATATATAAAGGTCCAAAGTTAGGTGTATTCTCAATTGCTCTTTGTTGTGGAATATTAATTGAAGATGTGTTTCATTTGTTTATTGATGGGGGAGGTCCTTCTCTGTATATGTATAGGGTTGTTGAATGAAGTACTGTTGGCCAATAGGAAAGCAAGATAGGTGGGACTAGAAGTCAAGGAGGATTCTGGGAAATGTAGTAAAAGGAAGTCTTGTGATACAGGCAGGAAGTGACATAGCAGGCCGACTCATATATAAGCAAGGGTAAGAAAGAAGTCGTTCCCTTTTCTCTTCCTTCTGCTGTCTGCTCTGGAGCCGCCATGTGATCCTGGCAAGAGAAGATGCCTGCACCTGGCATCTGATAAGTCTTTATGGTTGATACTTAAGACTGAGCTAGCATTTAAGAAATCCTAGTCATTTTGGCCAATAGCATTGTAAACAAATGTAAGACTGTGTATGTTATTCTGGGAGCCCATGTGGTGGCGGGCTTTGGCAGATGGAGTAAAGACTTATCCTAACAGTTTAATTCTGTGGAATATTTCTTTAATGATAGAAAGATATGATGAATTCTTTTTTGTTGTATTTGTTTAACTCTGTGAAGCTATGTTACTCTGCCTGTGTAAAACACCGCATTAGTCTAATAAAGAGCTGAATGGCCAATAGCTAGGAAGGAGAAAGGATAAGTGGGGCTGGCAGGCAGAGAGAATAAATAGGAGGAGAAATCTGGGAGGAAAAGATCAAGGAGCAAGAGAAGGAGGAGGAGAGAAGACACCAGGAGCCAATAAGAAGAGCAATGAGCCAAAGAGTAAAAATTACCAACTACAGCTTTCCTCTTTATTTACTGAGGTAAGGTTATCTTAATTGAACCTAGAACTTGCCAATCAGATAATTTGCTCTCCAATAGTCTGGTCTCTACCTGCTCAGTGCTGATATTACAGGTGACCACAGTACTTGTTCAGCTTCTTTTTACACTGAGTCTAGGGAACAAAACTTTTCTTACAGTTATACCACAAGTGCTTCACTCACTGCATTGTTTCCCTAAACCTTCTTTACTTCCTTGCTATATATTACATATTACAGACTACCTTCACCATGAAGCCTGTTCATGGTGGTAAAGACTGAAGACAGAGACATCACAGCTTTTCTGTCACTGTATGTATCTTTAACATCTAGCATAAATGTTAGCACATATCAGTCACTTAAATATCTGACAGAGAATGAATGGAGAACATTAAATGAATTCTAGTGTACAAGCTACTATTAAAATTCTGACCAACCTGATTATTCCTAAATTCTAGCCAAGAAATTTTATGTTGCTAAGATAATACTGTCAACTGTAACAGAGAAATCAAAATCCATGAAAACATTACCTCCATGGGTTTTAGATGGGCTTTTACATTAAAACAAGGAACTTCCTTGTACCACTCCCATGATAAATTTCGTTCAACAATCACTTCCAGGTTCAAAGGTAGTAGCAGGTCCAGCACTTCCTGGTATCCATCATTCATAAACTGAGACCTATTAGGAAATATAAATTGTTTTAAATTGCTTTGTATGCATTCAGGCAGGAAACCAGATGTATGATTAACTTTAATGTATCGTTCTTTATTAAATAGGAGACATTGACAACTTGTTTGTGTGAAGAGAAAAATAATTACCTATCACAATGAAATGTTCCATCTCACTAGACAAGACACCTAGGTGTGTGACTTTCAGTTTTGTCTCCTTTTAACCAGCTTTCCCAGCACTCTAAAATAGTATGTACTACAACATTCCAATCAAGTAGGCACTACTTACTGATCCCTTATAAAGACTTTTTTTCACAATTATACTTGGTCCTATCCCTTCATACACATTAAGAATTGAAAGAAATGCTTAAATATTCAACTGAAGCAGTCTCTTATCCAAAACCATGGAGATGAACTCACATTCCTGTGGTAAATGCCTTCCAAAAGAGGGGGAAAACCACTGAAGGTTGGGGGTGGGGAAGTGTGGGTGGTGCTACTCCTATGACTTGTTTCAATTTACTATTGCTTTCAGATGACTTACAGACCAACAGTAAAAAGAGAGTTAAACCAAGACAAAGCCAGGGAATTCCATGAGAATCCAAAGGAACCAACAATGCTGGGGAGGAACTAAATTTATGGAAGTTTGATTTAGATTGAAAACAAAATAAAATAATCTTAGTTACCATATAAAGAAAATCAGACAAAGAGAAAAACTGAACCTAAAGTTTACAAATGGAAAAATAGTAAATAAAACATAATTAAAAGAAAAAACAATGAAGTAAAAAGCGGGAACCTTGAAATCATAAAATTAATATACTGATTCTGATGAGCAAAAGGATATAACAAGAAAAGAAATGGGAGAATATCATGAACATTAATGACTAAAAAGGGACTAAATACTCTGAACAACTTTTGCTGTTAAGTACAAATGTTTTATAAGTCAACTATTTCTCAGAATAGTTGCTTAAAAATATTCAATGTTGACAGAATAGATTAAGCAAAACTATGTGTTGCAAAGTGAATATGAATTTCATGTCAAATTTCCCCATTTCTTCTTCATTCTTATAAAGAATTACAAAAGCATGAAAATAAATTCCTTCAGATAAGTTTATAGTATTCATCATTACCAAAGGAACAGTTTTCAAATATTTCTAGGTTGTTTTTTAAAAGACAGTAAGTGATATAGCTAGAAGACACTTTGAAAAAAAAAAGTACAGTAATAGTAAAATAAAATCACACTATAAGGAGAATTCTAAAGATATCAAGTCTTTAGTCTAAGAATTAATAGATTATTTTACACAAATACATTCTGAAAAGCTTACCTGTATAGTCTCATTTCACTTAACTTTATTGTTATCAAATCAATTACAGGTGGGAGATTACTCTGGGTTTCTGTTATAGTAACAAATGTATTTTTCATTGTAATTAATCCAAAATCAGCAACAAAAACATTATGAGACAATGGAGACTGTGGGATGACCACAACAGGAGCTTTGATGTTAACATCCAGTGCAAACCTAGAACTTCTTCTAGCCAGTTCCATTACGCCATCAGCAGCCATTCCTGCTGCTTGAGCAGTTGCTTCAGCCAAGGCATTTTTAACTTCTTGAAAATTATCTATAAAAGCCTATAAAGATGATAAAAATGACATAATATCACATTTAATAAAACATTAAATGTATTACTTACAAATTATATTAATTAACTAATTTTAGCTCCATAAAGTAAAACTTTTACTTCTTACAACAAAGCCCATTATATACTTATTATTTTCTGCTGGAAAATAACACATGACACAATGATAAAAAAATCTGGTCATTATAACAAAGCAAAAATGATACTTAAATGTTTAAGACCTAAGAACTTCTTATAGTTTACAGTATGGATTTAAAAAAATCATAAAATATTTAAGAACTGTCAGGACTGGTGCAATGGTTCACTGTGTAGAAGTGACCTGCTACCAATGTAAAAATCCAAGTTCAGTCTCCAGGAGCTTCATGGATAAGAAATGGTCTGGAAAGGTGGCCAAAAGCTGACAACTGAGACCTAAAATTAAGCTGGGACCAAAAACTAAAAATTGTATAGCAAAGGAAACAAGCAACTGAGTAAAGCTGAAACCCACAGAATGTGAATCTTCGCCAGTTATACATCCAATAAAGGATTACTATCCAGAGTATACCAAGAACTCAAACAAAACAAAAAAGCTAATAACAACTCAAAGACCCAATTTAAAAAAAACCAACCAACAAACAAACAAACAAACAAATCTGAGTAGAGCTCTAAACAGAGTTCTCAAAAGAAATGAAAATAGCCAAAAAAAAAAAAAAAAATCTTAGAAAGGGTTCAATGACCCCAGCAACTAAGGAAATGTAGATTCCATCTACTTCACCAGTCAGAAAGGATATGATTAAGGAAACAACTGAAAACAAATGCTGGTAAGGATGAGGGGGAAGGGGCCCTTATTTATTGTTGTTGGGACTGCAAACTGGTACAGCCACTTTGGAAATTGGTGTGGAAAATTCTCAAAAAGACTAAAAAAAAAAAAAAAACTCAGCTACACCACTCCTTGACATATATGTATGATATCCTACTCCACAAATACTTGTCATGTTCATTGCACTCTATTGATAATAGCTAGAAAATGGAAACAACTTAAATGTCCTTCAACTTGCTGAATGGATAATGAAAATGTGGTACATATATACTATGGAATACTATTCAGCTATCAAGAATAATGAAATCATGAAATACACAGGTAAATTGATAGAACCAGAAAAGATAACACTGAGTGAGGTAACCCAGACTCAGAAAGACAGACACTGCATGTTCTCTTCTCATCTGAGGCTCCTAGCTCTAAATCTTCAGATATAAATACAAATCCTGGAGAAACCAGGAAAGTAAAGCATATACTGCAGAAACTAGGAAAGTATAATAGTAGCACTGAATGGGTAGGGGGAGAAATAGAGAGAGGAATAGCTGGGCATATGGGATCTGAAGAGGGAAAAGGGGAAAAAGAGGGGTCTCCATATCCTACTATAGTTATAATTTCTCAGCCTTGTTCACTACCACCCTATAGACAAGGGCAAGGATATGGAACCAACCTTAAGGTCCTTTATTGATGAATGGATAATGAACATGTGGTAAATATATACAATAGAATTATACTCAATTGTAAAAAAATGAAATTTACAACTAAATGTGTGGCACTTGAAAATATTATACTGAGTGAAGTAACACAGACACATAAAGACACTCCATGTTCTCTTGTATTTGTCAATCCTATCTCTGAATCTTTAGATTTAATGACATAAAAGCAAGTAACTTCAGAAGCCAGAAGTATAAAGAGACTGGACCAGGAAGAAGGAAGACAGTGCAATATATATATTATGAAAGGGAAGGGAAATTATTGATGGTGGGTGTTTAAGTGAATAGGAGAAGGAGGACATTACAGAAGGAGAGAAAGGAAGGAAGAAGAGCTAAATAATACTAATGATGATTTTTAAAGTCATAGGGAAACATTATTTGATAAGCCTTTTAAGTGTATGTGTATCTAACTAAAATGGAATCATACCACAAGACATGATAATGCCTTCTCCAAGAGCTATGGCTTATTTAACAAAAAATCCAGTGCCAGGCACAGTAAACTTTCCTCAGGGTTGCTGGTCACAGAGAGTCTGAGAAACTCCCAGAACAAATATGTTATTGCTATTGCCTTTGGTTGCCTCTCAGAACTTGAAGACAGTAGGACTCTATTGTGGAAGAAATCATACATTTCAGACTTAAGACTTGAAGAAATCAAGCGGAAACTGATCTATATGCCTCTGCTCTCAGGATTTGCTCTCATAGAATTAGAAGGTGCTATGCAAGACGCCTAAAGAGAAAAAGCAATCAATCGTCCTAACCAATGGCAAAGTCTATGAGCCAAAACCACAATATTAGGCACAGATTGCCTCCTATTGACAGGCCGTAATCCAACTACACAGCTGTTAGTTGCACTCAAGATTAAAGCCCACCCAAGTGAAGGGAATACCTAATACTGTGTTTCTAGTCATAAATTTGAGAAGTCATAGACCCACCAAGAAAACCTACTATTGTAATTTTCTTAAAACCAACCAAACAAACAAAAACCTAAAACTTATTTTATATGTATAGATGTTTTCTTGCATGTATGTGTGTGTACCAAGAGCAAACAGTGTCTGTAAAGGCCAGAATAGAATGTCTGATCCCCAGATATTTGAGTTAGAGATATTAACTACTGTGTGGGTGCTGGGAACCAAATCTTGGTCCCTTGAAAGAACAGTCTGTGATGTTAATTGCTGATCAATCACCCCAGCCCCTCCAATTTATCAAATCAATGCAATTTCTAACTATATTTTAAATACCTGCCTTATACCCACAAATAGCATTATCTCTCACTTCTCATCAAGAAGCTTCTTTTTTGCAATACAAGGGGACTATTATAGAGATCCACAACTAGCCAAAGTGCAGAGTTGAAGGGTTGGTGTGGGATCCAACCTCAGTTGGTACATCTATAATGCAAACTCCTACACCCAAGTGTCAGGGAACATTGTACAAGAGGGGGTGGAAAGATTCTAAGAGATAGAGGACCAGGACATTTGCTGTTAAATGTTGTCTTCTATAGATGACAAAGAAGCTGCATCCATGATATCTCTACAATATAATTACCTATACAAGACCTGCATAATGAAGAGCTCCAGTTGACATGCTAGTGTGGATAGGGGATTGTGACAAAGCCCTACTTCTAGACGAAGAGCTACAATTGTTGGCTGCTAAGAGAGAAGAATCTGTTTTCTTTAGATACAAACAGATACAGAAATATACGCACACACACTTCAGTAGCAATTATAAAGAAGAGGTCATGAAATAGAAAGGGAGTGTGGAGGAGTTGGAGAGGAGAGATGGAGGGATAAAAATTATGTAAATATAGCACTCAATTATGAAATTCTCAAAACATTTTTAAAAAGTGTTCATCTTTGCTTTTGCTGTACAAAAAACTTCTGGGGGAAAATTCATGGAAACTTCGGTTTCAAAGGTCACATCAAGTTAGACAGAGTTCTAAATTCCTAAGTAATAAAAGAGGGCTCCTCACTGTCAAATAAATACATGAGTCCCTTCTTTCTTTTAAAATAACTCCATACTTGGCCTATGCTACTGTTTTAGATTTGATTATAGAGTTCATACATCAGAAACAGTACTATGGAAGATTAGTGATGCCACAAAACAGACAGGACTAGGAGATGTTCTAGAAGGTAAAACACAGGTAGCATAGCTGTGAGGATGGAGGCTGGATCCTTAGCTCCCCACTGAGAAAGCCAGGAAGGTATGGTGCTCCCTTATCTCAACAGTCAGGAAGAGTGGGTAGGGTATGCTTAGAGTAGGCAGAGCTAGCCAAATATGCAAGCTGAATGAGACTCTGTCCCAATATATAAAGTAGAGAGCAACAGAAGCACGCACACACACACACACACACACACACACACACACACACACACAAACAACAACAACAACAACAGAGACTACAGATCAGTATGATACCAGACAAATTAAATAGCTGACAGCAAGGGTACAGTAGGAAAGGAAAAAAACTTGGGCAAAGACATTTCAAGATTCAATCTAATTTCTTAAAGTCAATTTTATCTATAGAATTATATTAGAACCAAAAGCATACTTTTCTTATTGGTGACTTCATCTGTATTTAGTAAATATTTTGTGTTGGAAGATGGAAAATGCAAATGATTTTTTTTAAAGATTTTATTTATTTATTACGTATACAACATTCTGCTTCCATGTATATCTGCACACCAGAAGAGGGCACCAGATCTCATAAGGGATGGTTGTGAGCCACCATGTGGTTGCTGGGAATTTAACTCAGGACCTCTGGAAGAGCAGTCAGTGCTCTTAACCTCTGAGCCATCTTTCCAGCCCAAATGCAAATGATTTTAAACAATAAGAAATTCAATCAATGCACACCATATAACATATATAATATACTCATATATTTTATGTAGTACACTATATATTAACATGTTAACATGTAAAGAATTTTCTTTCTTTTTTAAAAAAGATTTATTTACTGTGTATACAGCATTCTGACTGCACAAATGACAAATGAGGCCAGAAGAGGGCCTCATTATGGATGGTTGTGAGCCACCATGTGGTTGCTGGCAATGGAACTCAGGACCTTTGGAAAAACAGTCAGTGCTCTTAACCACTGAGCCATATCTAGAGCCCCAAGAATGTTTTTTTCAATTAACTAAAATATTTGTCAAAATGTTATACAAACAAGGTAGTAAACATTTTGGTTGTAATGGTACTCAACAAATTATTTTAAATGTGTGTGTGTGTCTTAGGGTTTCTATTGCTGTGAAGAGACACCATGACCACAGCAACTCTTATAAAGAAAATATTAATTCAGGATGGTGTACAATTTCAGAGGTTTAGTCCATTATCCTCATGGTGGCATGTAGGCAGACAAGCTGGAGAAGGAGCTGAGAGTTCTACATCTTGATTCCCAGGCAAAATGAGGTGAACTGTGTGCTATACTGTGTATAGCTTGAGCATAAAAGACCTCAAAGCCCACCTCCACAGTGACACACTTCCTCCAACAAGGCCATACCTCCTGATAGTGCTACTGTCTATGAGGGCCATTTTCTCTCATGCCACCAAAGTGGGCTGGAAAACCAGCTTGACATCTATTCTATTTGCACTTCTTTTAACCTAATGTGATTTTTAGCCTGAAGATATATTATAATTTGTCTAAGAATCAATTTTATGCAATAAAAAGCAAAGATGAATAAGTATCCTTTAATTTGTAAAATGTATTTTTATTAGGCCAGGCATGGTTAAACATACATTTAATCCCACCACTTGGGAGGAAGAGGCAGGTGGGTCTCTGTAAGTTCCAGGCCAGCCTGATCTACTTACAAGTTCCAGGTCAGCCATTTTCATGTTCAGAGACCATGCTTTGTTTTGTTTTGTTTTTAAATAGATATTATAGTCTGAAATTTTCATACATGTATAATTTTTTGAGATAGGGTCTCTATGCTTAACAGCAATTTATACCTAGAATTAAAAATAATTTATTAAAATACTTACCAATATAGAATATAGGAATTTTGTGACAAACACTACTTGAATGCAACCAACAGTTAAATTAACTCGAACATCAACCACATTCATATCTGTGTATGCAGATCCAGCAGTGGCATCCATGTAAGAAATCATTTTTAAGCTGAAAACTTCTTTTCCAGTGATATAAACAGCCTTAATGAGAGAAGAATCACAAATATTACAATCAATTTTTGAAGTAGTATACTCCAAGATCAAAATAAAATAGAGCAAAATAATAATAAAATGTTAGCATTTGGAAAATCTTCCAGGTACTTGAGTCAATGAGACAACCATTCCAATTGCTTTGTTAGAACTTGTTACCTAACATGTATTTTTGTTGTCGTCTTTGAACTTCATGAAAGTAAATAGGTCTACCTTGACCAGGTTTTATGTTTTTAGTGGGGGAGAACGCATATGCATTTCACTTTGATTTTCTGCCTTGCAATGGCAGTCATAATACAAATTTCTGTAGTAATTTTCAGCTAAAACACACCACATGAACAATTTACCTGAACTCAGTGTCTCATTTCTTTATATCTGAGGACATTGAACCATTTTTTTTCATATTCTTTAGTAGGATATCACAATTTTAAACTTCCCATTCTTCATTAGTTGGTTAAGAATCATTTTAATTACTAGTAAAGAATTGGGGAGGGTTTTACACTTTCCACCTTCATAACTCATATCTGTCAGTTAAAAGTACAAGGAACAGGAAACTATTTTTTTTTTTTAATTTGGAACAGAGTATTAACGTAAAGTTTACAGTTTTCTTAACTCTTAAATTCTAGAAGCAAGAACCAGGGATTGAAAAACCACCAAGGAAATCAACCACAGTTCCCAAGAAAACAAAAGTATAGGAGAGATTTTTGAAGGCTAAAAAATAGAAGAAAGGGAGTGTAGACTTCTGGATGTGAAGCACAAAGTTAGAGAGTAGACTAAAATTAACAGCTAATGAACTATCACAATTTTTTCTTGACACTACTAGAAATATGAGATAACAAGAAGATAACAAAAAAGTACTCTATCATCTAAGAAAAATCAGGTATCTTCAAGGAGAGATGATTACAAGATTGCAGAGGAAGGGATACCAAATACCACATAAGTTACGTAAGAACAATTCAGCTAAAAAATAAAGGTTGACTGAACATCACGGTTGGAGACAAAGTCCCTGGGAAATACAAACACAGTACCTCCTCAGTTGCATTTTTGTTATCTTCCCTTGAGAATGTGCAAGAAAAAAGTAAGAGTAAAATTAGAGTTTCACTTGGTATTAGTTCTGGAAGAATGAAAAACATTTCCATCCCATACAAGGCCCAAAGTGCTGGCGACATGGCTCAGTGATACCAGCGCTTACTACTATTCTAAAAGATTGGGGTTCAATTCCCAACACCCACATGGTAGCTCAAAATTGTTTGTATCTCCCATTCCATAGGATCTAACAACCTCTTCTGATCTCCCTCAGCAGCAGGCATGGACATGGTGCACAGACAGAAAGACATGAGAAAACATCCATCACATAAAAATAAATAAGTGAATTTTTTACAAAGGCCCAAAGCATCACCAGAATTATTCTCTGACCAAAAAGAGAGGCAATAACCCTTGCTGACCTCAGGCAGCAAGATACAAAATCTTAGAAATAAGGACAAAGAAATCTCTACCTAAAGGAAGACAAGAAGCCTTCATTAAAGCAGGCCACAAGAAGTCCTCCTTAGCTTGGATTCAGTAAGGTAATCATTCAGTCTTACATTAGGAGTCAAGAAGCACAGCAATCAAGATTCCCCAAGGAAGAACAGATCCTCAAGAAAATCCCATTCCTGAGAATAAAGAATGCTTAGCCAGAACTGACTGTCAAAGTCTTCTGAGATGGTTATTGTTAGGTGTCAATTTCACCAGTTAAAAAAATACCTAGGACAAGGCCAGGAAGATGAACTGAATTTGATCCTCAGAACCCACACTGTGAAGTGAAAAGAATCCTGCAAGTTTTCCCAGGACTTCAACATGGGTATCATGGTATGCCACCACCACAACTATTTGAATTAAAATAACAGTTACTAGTAAGCAGTAATAGAAAATTAATCATGTATGAAAAAAGTAAAATTAAGCCCTAGCCTTAAACAAACACAATCTTTGTTGATGCATACCAAACATTTAAGAACAAAATAGCATATATGTCTCACAAATTTCTGGTAAAAAGTAGCTGGCATGAATAAAGGTCCCGAAAACCTTTATTCAGAAAGAGATGGAACATGACAGTCACAGGCAACCATGATCTGGCCCAGAAGCAGGAGGGCCTAGCCTTCATGTCCAAAGAGGAGCTTCATTACACAGATAGCCTTTGTGGATGGCATGGCATGGTCCTGAAGGAAATGAGGCCTCAATTCCAAGAATAATGGGTCACGATGAATTTCAGTGAAGTTTGACAGGGTACAAAAGGGAAGGCATTCCACATGATCTAACCAAAGGAAGAGGAGTCCGGTAGAAATCAGATATGGGTAGGGTTGTAATTCCAAGTTGCATTCAGTGTGGGAATCAAGAGGTTGAGGCTGAAGTTTTCTTACAGTCAAAGCAAGTAAATGCTTTTTAATAGTCTGAACTAATGAGAGACTACGAGGGGAATGGTCTAGTGTGGGTAAGAGAAAACTATAATCTAAAAAAAAAAAAACATTTTTCAACTAATTTTATGAAGTCATAATTAACCTGATAACAAATATAGAAACAGAGAAAACTAATTAAAATTACATTTATATTTGTCACCCAGAATTAACAAGCAATCAAAACTGTATTTAAAAAAACTTAATTATCAAAATGTCTTTATATAAAAAGAAACAAGAAACTAGCAAAATGCTGGTAAGCCAGAAGCTTTTTGTCTTCAGTAATTATAGTATTTAACAGCAATAAACTAGTAAATGGAGAATGCTGTTCTAGTACACAATGACTTGCTCTGACAGTTACAATCTGTAACAGTAATGAGTTTAGTTCATCAATAACAACCCAACCTCAACCCAATCAATAGTGTATGTATAACACAGAATAATGATTACAACATTTTAATACACAGCAAAACAAACAAACAAACAAAATAACAACTTATGATGTTCTAGTTAGTGAATGGCATACTTCATTTAAAAAACTACCTATACTGGAATCCAAAGAAAATTAAAGGACAATGATAATGGAGCAAGACTACAGGAGAAAGAAACTTTTCAATCTGTACCTCTTTTAAGCTATATTTTAATTTGGCTATATTTAAAAAAAAAAAAAAAACAGAAGGAAAAAATCAATGCCCGGGGATATAATTCATTTCTGTTACTATCTGTATAGCGTTTAGTAGACAATTTTATTTCTGTGAGCATCACTTTCTAGAAAAATAAAAACTTGTGCCCTATCCCTCACTGTCCTATATATAAATCATAAAGTAAAAGTGACAAAGGAGCAAATAATAACTTTGGAAATTGTCATCAGTATTATTAATAACCTTGTTCCTTATTTCTGTAAATCATGCATATTTGGAGACTTTTGTGGTAAATTATTCTTTATTGTTACATATGTATATATAAACATATTTTTTATTTCTCACATAAAACTCAGCTGATAACTATATCAATAATGATGACAGAACTAGAGATATAGCTCAGCAATTAAGAGCACTCACTGCTGTTCCAGAGGACCTGGGTTCAGTTCCCAGGACCCACATGGCAGCTCATAACTATCTGTAACTTCATTTCCAAGAGATTCATCATCTTCTTCTGGCCTCTGCAGGCACAAGACATGCATGCAGCACAAACCCCATTATGCATAAGACACACTGTTAATATATGCATGCAGTATATATACAAACATGCAAGCAAAACACTCATATATGTAGAATAAAAATAAATAAATAAAAATTTTAACAATACTGATAACAGACTAGGACCAGTCATGTACAGAATTTTCATTCTTCTTGTCAAACTCTAAATGCTCACTTCCTGATTCAAAGAGCCCTTCAGATTTTCCTGATCTTATACGTAAGTATTTTGTCATCACTTCTTTCAATACATCATTCTACTTAAATTCCTTATTAATCGAGAATTACTAACAAAATGTTTATCCAATTATATCAACTTCAAAGGATTCTCTTATTTTTAACAGATATGTAGAGTGGCAAGCATCCATGACAATACACTTGAAATGTACCACACCCTCTAATAACATTATCTGAAGTAGACAGCTCGTGATATTTAAAGAATAGAGCACTTCTATTTTTAAATGTTCTTAAAAGAAGCATTATTATCAATACCCTTCATCCAACCACCACCCAAAAAGCCTACCTGTTCCTGGAGCATTATTTACTTAGAAAAATCATAATCTTAATTTTACAAATAAAAGACTAGATTGGGTAATTGAAGGATCACACAAATATTAAGTATCAAAACTAATAAATCAATTGTGTTTAACTCTAAAATCCATTATGCATAAGACACTGATATTGCATATGTAACTGATATGAAAATTACATATTTAATGATATGTTAGTACTTAATAAAAACAAAATCTCAGGGCTGGACAGATGGCTTAATAATTAAGAGCACTTGTTGCTCTTCTAGAGGACTGGGGTTCAATTCCCAGCACCCACATGACAGCTCACAATTGTCTGTAACTCTAGGTCCAGAGGATCTGATACCTTCACATAGACATAAATGCACAAAACACCAATTCACATGAAATAACAGTAAAAATAATTTTAAAAACTCACCTTTTTGTATATAGCCATTTTATCAGAATCCAACACAATTATATTCCTTAGTTTTGCATTTGTTTCAGTGACTAATGGCTTCATAATCATCTCAGAATCAAGTCCTAAGGGAATAAAACAATGAATAATTGCTTTTCTTAATCTTCAAATTGATAATTTTAAATGTATTTTTATGAGATGGTATTACCTTCAATCTTAATTTCAGAAATGTTTTGTTTCTGATCCTGAATAAAAATCCGTAAACAAGATAATTCTGCCAATAGCTGTAAGGTAATAATATCTTCATTCGTGGGTAGCTTTAAAGCTACAAAACAAAAATCATATTGTAACACAAAGAAAGGTTTAGTAATTACCACACTACACCTATGCAGCTAAAATATCACCACAAATAATTATAACATCAGATTTACAATTCAACTATAAGCAAAGAGAGAACATTCCCTACTGAATTGAGAACTCTAAAAAGGAGTTATCTAATGAGTACAAAAACAAATCAGACTGCTCTTAGAGGTGACTAATCATTTAAGAAATTAAACCAATAGCTATGAATCTTTGAGATAATTATCGTTATAGAAAGCACAAATACCCACAGTTCTAAATGGTAACTGAGAGCATCTCTAATTCAAAATGCTCCAAAATGCTTTTTGAGTGATGCCATTATACTCAAGAAGTTTTGGATTTGAAGGATCTCAAATCTTAATGTGCACTGATTAAAAAACAACCATGATAATACTCAAATGTTGTCAATTACAGTTTTTCTAACCAAATATAATGTCTTATCAATCTAAATCTATTTTAATCTAAATCAAATATTTGTCTAACTTTCAACTCAAATCTATTACATAATAAACATCTTTTCTTTAGCAGTAATCATTTTCCTTTATCACTAATCTATAAAATTAACATGACATATGATGAATCATTTTAGGTAATTGTGTAATTAAAACCAACACCAGAGTCCAAAATTACTGTTCCAGTTAGTGACCAAAACAAACAAACAAAAAAACCCTAAAAATTCCAAACAACAACAACAAAAAACCCCTTAAATGTTAAAGAAATATACCAAGTTTTTTAATGATATCTCCTTTGTCTTCAGTCTCTGCAACAGACACTGGGACAGATTGTTCCCCTAATTGTGGAAGGATATTATTAAGATAATTCATGGTATTGAGAAGTGCTTCAGTGTGCAAATGAATATCCAAAGAGGAGAAATTCACCTATGGAACAAAACTGATTTTAGTACTAGGCCAAGAAAACATCTGATTGGATGGTCTTTTAAAATACCCTATATTTTATAGTAAAAAGCACATGACTTAAAATCTTAAGTTTTTTTCCCCCAGGAATCTTATAATTCCAATTATAAAAAAAGTGACTGTTAAGACATCTAGACATAGAAATACAGTTTCTAATTTTAAAATAAATAATTATATACTCATACCTTAATAAGTTGTAAAACATTGTTATAGGTACTTTTTAAATTGGGTGCATTTTTTTCAGCCTATCCAAAGAGAAAATGTATCTATTAGAATATGTTAGGAAGACATGTTATGTTTACAATTGCATGACAGTTGTAAATTTTTCAAGATGAGTTGATTAGCATGTTATATCCATACACACACACACCTATATGTGTACATATATTTACTCAAACAAGCAACTATTTGACCAGAACAAGGCAACTGCTTTACTATAACAAACAAAACGTGCTAAATATGGACTTCTCTAGTATATAGCAAGTATTCAATTAAGATTACATGCGCTTTTTCTTATCTGGCAAAAAAAAATGTTTCATAGTATCAAGTATAGAGAGCAATCATTTGGTCCTCAAAAGCTCTAAATGGTACTTCCTAATTTTTCCTGTATTTGAAACAAAATTTGTGGCAGAATTATCCAGAAGTATCCACTTTTCTTTCCAAATATTTATACATTCTCTTTGACAATGACATAATTGTATGTTTATAGGTACACTACCAGAGATTTTGATGAATGCATATAATGTAAAAAGTTTAATTTAAGGTAACTTACATATCCATCAATTAGCTTATCTACCATATATTGCTGCAAGACATTTGAAATTTACCTTGGAAATATACATTACTATTGACTATAGTTACTCTGTTATCCAAGAGATCCCAAATCTATTTCCCCTTCTTATCTAAAACTATTTCCTTTTGTTAACAGTTCCTCATTCTTTCCTTTCACAGTAGTCCCATCTTCTAGCAGCCACCATTGCCTTTACACATGTATGAGTTCAATTTTACTGGAGTCTACATATAAGTAAGATCCTCTTGTATTTTTCTCTCCATGAGTAGATTATTTCAGTTAACATTATGGCCTGTAAACTGATAAAGTTGCAAATGGCATAATTTATCCATTTTGAATAGTAATCCATTTAATATGCATATATAACACAATTACTTTATTCATTTTCTTTAGAGTTTGTATATACTAAAACATGATACCAATAAAACAACAAAAATCTTTAAAAATCTCCAACAATCATGAAAGCAAAAATGGTCTTAAGTAATGGTAATATTCTCTTGGCATAATTATTACAAAATAATTGTAACACACACAATGCCAAATTAAAACAAAGAATAATTAAGAAGGAAGCCACAGTACATAGAAGATTGGTAAAATTTCAAAAGACATTATAAATCAATATAAATGGAATGGAGTCATTAACACTTAAACCATAAAACAGTAGATAACCATACAACAGTAGAAATGAAGTGAGTTCATTCTCTTGCACCCATACAATAAGAAATTTCATCAACACTAAACATTTGTTTCTTTTTCAATAGTCTGGTTGAAAATGTCAGCCCAGAGATCCTTAGAACATAGGGTACTTTGTGTGGTGTATGAAGTGTTTGTGAATCAAGACTACAGGACAATAATGACAAAACAAAAAGACCTTTAAAACAGAGGAACTGACAAAGTTACATTAGAGTAAGGATTAAGGACACTAAATTATAAATTTCAATAGCACATTTGCATGCCCATTAGGTGAAGCCAAAACTGCTTACCCTTACAAATTCCAATGTTAACAAATCTTCCATTGTGTTATCCAGGGTGGTGACCAAATAAATTGGTTTCTTGTATTCATCTAAAAATAGTTTAAGGATTAATGCTTAGTAGGAAAATTATACTAAGATAAATGAAGGCATTAGTAATTATGACTGAAAAAGATTTCCCTAGACTCTACTCAATAAAGTCGTTTCTTTGTTTTTAAACACAAGAAGTATTATTTCTCCATACAATGTATCTTTCCTTAAATCTCAAACCTTCCTACATCTAGACAAGGCAGTGACAAAAACTAACAAGCTGTTGAAGAAACAAAATCACTTTTAGTGGTAATAAAAGAGCATTAAAAATTCTAGAATTGAGTCATAACAATGCCTTGAGAAAAAAAGCAGTGAGTATCTCTAAAAATATTAGTTGTTGAGATGCATCAAGAAAGTGTTACATTTCTCTACATTCTAGATAAAAATCTGTCTTAGCAGCACAGAGCAGTTTACTAGTTACATTACTGATTCTGTTCAAAAAGGTATCCTATTTGAGAACTGCTAGAGAAGAGATATCTGAATAGCTTCTAAAACTATCATTATCATGTAATGATATTTTGTTTATAATCTAAGAAATAAAGGTTAACCGAGGATCAGAGTGCAGAGCTGGTGGCCACACTAGCTAGCCATAGAGGACAGGCACTGGTGGTAACTACCTTTAACCCCAGCACTCGGGAGACAGAGGCAGATGGATATCCTTTAGTTTAAGACCACCCTGGCTACATGAAATTGATTTAGTCTGAGAGAAACAGAGCTCACAAAAAGGTGATCACAGCATTTGGGATTACACACCTTTAAGCCCAGCAGTAGGAAAGTGGAAACAGGAGTGATATGGCTAGGCGGAAGACAGGAGCTCAGTGAAGTCAGTCTGAAGAAGTCTGAGGAGGCAGTCTAAGGACAGGATGGCCTCTTTGGTTCTAGCATTGGTAGAGGTAAGAACTCTCTAGTGGCTGGCTGCTGTGCTTCTCTGATCCTTCAGCTTTCATCCCCTGATAGTTGACTCTCAGTTTTTGTTATTTAAGACCAATTAGAATTCATGCTACATTACCAAATTACTTATGGGTGCTAAAAAGGACTACAAACTAATTACACTGGTCTTGCAGAGGAAAATATGGCACAATGTCCATGCAAGTCTTCAAACTTAAAAACTATAAGCACATGAACAAGCTTCCTATTTTAGGTATTAACTATATTTTTCAACCTTAAGATCTACACTTCATTTACACATTTACCAGCTTCTTGAATAGCTGTTTAACAGATCATTTGCTTCTCACAAAACTCTGCTACTCACTCATTTTTAGAAATAAGAACAAACTGTTTTAGGAAAAGGTACAGAATGCTTTTTGTTTGCAAGTTTTTATTTATACTTTACCTTTGAGAAAGAAAAAAAGGCATAAACACAAAAATTAACAATGACTAATACTACTTCTAGTGATGATATTTCATGATTTAATAAAGATTACCTGAAGGATCAGAATGCAAAGCCTGCTATACTAGTTAGCTACAGAAGTTGGGCAGTGGTGGCACACACCTTTAATCCCAGGACTCAGGAGACAAAGGGAGATGGATCTCTGTGAGTCCAAGGCCACCCAGGGCTATGCAATATTGAATCAGTCTAAAAGAGAAACAGCTCACACAAAGGAGATCTCAGCACTTGCAATCTCACCTTTAATCCCAGCTCTAGGGAAGTATATAAGATAGGAACAGATATTCAATCTGGGGCACTTGGTAAATACCATTCACCAAAAAGCTATGACAAACTGGCACATGAAAGGATTCCCTACATCATATATCATCAGGGAAATTTAAACTGCCATTATATAGCTACTAGAAGGACTCAAGCCCAGACACTAACAAAATGCTGACGAGAATGTACAATAATCACTCTTATTACCAACAAAAATGAAAAATTATATAACCACTGGAAGAGTTTGGTGGTTCATTACCAAAGTTATACATTTAATATATAATCCACCACTTATGCTCCTTAGTATTTAACCAAAGAAACAGACAGCTTAGGTCTACACCAAAATCTTCATATAGTTATTTATAGCATCTTTACACAAAGTTGCCAAAACTGAAAAGAAATCAAAATGTCATTTATAAAGTGAGTGGATAAGTACCCATAATGGATACCTATTATGGATAGGTGGATAGGTAACAATAATGGATATAGTGGATAAGTAATAATAATGTTCCTAGACAAAGGAATATGATTTGTTGGTCAACAGTAACTAGCTGTCAAGCCATGAAAAGGAAAGATTTAAACACAGATTACTAAAAGAAGTGAACCTTAAAAGGATGTATATTATATTATTCCAATCATACAGTCAGATAAAAGGGTAAAGCATGGAAGACACAGAGATGATCTTATGCCAGGTACCATAGAAGAAGGAGTGGAGGACAGCAGATATTCAGCACAGTGAAACCATGCTTATCATGATACCACCATAGAAACTTCCCTTTACATATTTTTCAAATACATAAAAAGTTTAACAAATGTTTAAATCTAAAAAATGGATTTGGGGTGATAACAATGTGAATACATTCAAATGTAACAAGCATATCACACAGTTGGTGAAGTTGATAAGTGAATCATGGAATTTGCAGTTAAATGGATAGACCTAGAAAAGATTGTATGCAATGAGGTAATCAAGACCCAGAAAGACAAATATTGCATGGTCTCTCTCATCTGTGGTTCCTTGTTCCAAATGCCAAGATTTCATCTGTGGTTCCAAGCCCCAAATATCTAGATTTAAGTGCTGATACACCCCCCCTTTTTTTTCCCTCCTCTCTCCTCCTCCTATTTTTTTTGTGGGGGGTGTTTCAAGACAGGGTTTCTTTGTGTAGCCTTGGCTGTCCTGAAACTAGCTCTGTAGACCAGGCTGACCTTGAACTCACAGAGATCTGAATGCCTCCCAAGTACTGGGATTAAAGGTTGCACCACCACTGCTTAGCAGGAAGCTTCAGTTTATAGCAAATGAAGACCATCACAGAAAATCACAACACAGAGATCAATGGATGCATGGATATGACAGTTCCTACATCTATGGCTCAGAGAACATCATGGAAGAGAGAGTAGAAAGATTACATTAGCCAGGAAGTCTGCTGTGAAAGAGTCTCTTCTAGAAATGGCTGCATGAAGAGGACCAGAACAATAGCAGTATCAGTAGACATGCTAATGTGGAATGGGGGAAATTTCACAGGGTTCCAACCCTAGACAAAAAAAAACTATAGGAAACCAATGTCTGCAAAGAGAAATAGAATTAGCCTCTCCCAGGGATGATCCCCCATGGTGGTTACTCAATACAAAGTGGTCAGCCTTGAAGCCATTCATACACACGCAACAAAAAGACTCAGCAGATTATATTTACGTATTTGTGCATACACACATATATGTTATATTCAAAGAAAGAAGGGTACTATTGATTTGAAAGTGGAGGGTATATGGGAAGTGTTGGAGAAGGAAGGGAAAGGGTAAGTGGTATATTTTAGTTTAAAATGTATTAAGAAAATAGATTAACCTAAATTTAATAGTCTTTTCTTTTTGTGACTATTTCAAAATATAAATGTGTTGATTCAAAGTCTAAGGAACAGAAAATTCTACAACAGGTAGTCAAATTATAAAAATAATGTATATATTTTAATAGTCTTACCTAAGTATTCTGGACATTTTACCCACAACTCTTTCAAAAAGGCATTTGCTTGCAAATCAAATGTTCTAATCTCAACTTCTGTACCCAATCCTAAAGCACCCGTTTCTAGCACAGGTAGTTCACAGTCTCCCACAAGGTGATAAAACTGAATCAAAACCTGCAGAAGAAAGGCAAAACACAGAGGTCACCTATATGGTAACAATATATGAATACAGAAGATATATATGTAGTATGTTAGGAATTTAAACTTAATATTGATTTTGTATTTCCCCACACATCCAATGCATACTTACATTGCATAATCATCAACAAAAAATATGTATTGGAAAACTGCCCGCAATATACCACTTAAATACTAATTCTTAAGAAAAATAATCTTGAAAAAAAAAAGATGAGGAAAATCATATCCCTAGTCTCCATATACTTTGAACAGTATCTATTAATAATAGAACTATGTAAGTAAACTGCACAAAATATAAATGACAATTCACATAACCCACATTAACGTAATCATAGTACATACCTCTGCTACTTCAAATCGCATCCCAAGTTGAGTTAAATTCATTAAACAATCTTTTTTTTGTCGAGAACTTTTACCTCTACATACAGTTTGAGAACGAGCTTCCAAGGGACTACATGGTGCATCAAAAAATTCCTCCTCTGAGTCTAAATTTCACAAAATATTTTAAGTCAACAACAGAAGTAATCTATGTTTAACATTTTTGTAATTTTTCTGAAATAAATGTAAGCATTAAAATGCTATGGATTTATATTAAAAGTTGAACACAAAAGCTAGAGACAAGAATACAGAAATTCCTTTTGAATTAATAACATTGCAAATGATGAGTATGGAAATGATAAAATATTTAATATTTGGCATAAAATCATTTTTTAAAATTAATTTTTATTTTCAATTATGTATATATGTGTGTACAGGTATGTGAATACAGGTGCTCACAGAGTATAAAGAAGAGCAACTGATTTTCTTGAGCTGGAGTAAGAGGCAGCAGTGAGCTGCCCAGTGTGGATGCTGGGAACTGAGCTATGATCCTCTGCAAGCACATCATGATCTCTTAACCACTGAGCTATCTCTCCCAACTCAAAAATGAAAAAAAAAAAAACAAAACTACTTTCAAAAAATCATTAGACAATTTCAAAATTGAATAAGTACTTATAGCAAAAATTAATACCATGTACTGAAAACAATGACTGTGTCATTATGAATATTGAAAGCAACATGCTACCATGTTCCCTGTAGCTGGATAGTGTAACAGAACTCAGTTTACAACTCTGTAATATTAGCAACAGAGGCCAGGCCCAGAAATGTTAATAAAGCACCCCTTTAACTATGGCTTCATTTAATGTAATTTTTTGTTACCAGTATTCAATCATAGTATAAAAAAACTACATAAAGATTCCATTAATCAACTGCTCAAAACAATCAAAACAGTTTTAAATTGAGTAGTATTGAGTTCTTTTGTTCAATGAAAACTGTTATATAAACCCAACTTTTAATCACTTCTTGAATGACTCATTTCGGAATGTCTCCTTTGAACACGTGACATAAACTTTAACAAATTTGTTGATTATTCTCTTTACAGAAAAACAGATGTTAAAAGATGATTTTTACCCCTAAACATACTCATTTGAAGTAAACATTCCTCAAATGTAAACTACTTCACCTATGCATGTGTAAATAAGGACATTCTCTTAAGCAGTTTCACTTTACCATTTTCAGAATGACAAGGCTGTTCCAATAAAGGGATTAACTTCTGAGAAATATGTGATACTGGCAAAGAAGTAGATGCTTGATTCTGAAACAAAAGTAACTCACTGTCAATCAGAATAAAGACCTTTTATTCAAATTTATATGGTAATTTTGACAAAAGCTACTTAATTCATTCCGAGAAGAAATCAGGTCTAAAGCAAGAAAATTATAAGATGTATGAAAGCTAAAGTGCTTTGAATTGTTTCTCAATGGGTATAGAGTGCTTACTGAAAAGCCCTAGGTCTGCACTCCCAAACACCACATAAAGCTAGGCATTGTAGATCATGCCATTAATCCTAACATTTCTTATAGGAAAGCAGAAAGATAACAAATCTATGCCATCTTTGGCTACACAGAGAGTTCTAGGCCAGCTTGAGCTACCTGAGAGCCAGTTTAAAAAAAAAAAAAAATGAAGTGCTTTTACAGAGGTAATATGTTCAAAGTATATTATATAGTTGTATAAAAACAGCTACATATAACCCAGTGTGATAATTACTTGAAGTCTGTTGGTAAGTGTAATTGTGGGAATTCCTTGGGAATCTGTTAGGATTCTGAGCTATGTTCTAACTTGAAAATGTACTTAGCCCAGAATCCAGCTCAAGGATATCTTGAGAAGCAAGCTCAAAGCCTGATATTAAGAACTGAGGATCACACACTGTTAATTTTCAATGATACTTTGGCAAATATACTCACAGTCTTGCCTACAGGCCAAGCTGCTGAGGGCATTTTCATTGTCTTCCTAAGATAACTCTAGCTTGGGTTAAGTTGACAAAAAAACTAACCAGCACAAATTCCACTGTATTTTTTATCCAGTTCTTTCCTGACAATTATATTTTCACAACTTTTTAATATTACAAATAACTCTCCACTGAGCATTTTAACCCACATCTCTGTGTAGCCATACATTTTCATTTCTTTTAGGTAAAAATACAGAATTCTTAAGTCATACAATAAGTATATATTTAAGTTTATTTAAACAAAATTACCAAAGGGGTTACAGATAGCACCAATGAAAGGTTATAAATTCTCATCATGTCATACCTCACCATGGTGTCTTTTTAAAATTTTAGCCATCCTAATCATTGTTTAGTGGTATTTCAATATGGATTCATTTTTCAAATAATTAATGAAGTTGACATCTTTTTATTTTACTTCCCTCCTTATTTGTTAAGCTGATGATCTCCTTACGTATTTTGGATATAAGCAATTTGTATGATAAAAACATTATAAGGATTTTTTTCTTTCATATGTGGAAAGGTAGAAGGCCTGCCCTTGCTTTTTGTTTTAATTTTAAAAAGTATTGCGTGTGTGTACACAAGTGTGTTCACACCACAGAATGCTTATGTGGGTCAGAGGACAACTTAATGTTGGATCTGTCCAACATGACTGTGGTGGTAGGAATGAGATAGCCCCATATGTTCTAAGGTTTAAATGCTTGGTCTCCAATTGAAAGAACTATTTCAGAAGGGTTAGAAGGTGTTGTTTTTGTTGGAGGAGGAAACCCATGCCATTCTGTGTCTCTTTCTGTTCCTAATAATGGTAGTGGTCGTTGTCTCAAGACAAAAGCTCTTAGCTACTACTTTAACACCATGCCTGCCTGCTGCCACCATGCTTCTCGATATGACAGTCATGGACTAACCCCTCTGAAACTGTAAGCAAGCTCCCAATTTACTCTTTCTTCTATAGGTTGCCTTGGTTATAGTACTCTGTCATAGCAGTAGAAAAGTAACTAAGACAATAACAATATCTGAATGGCTGACTGGCATAAGACGGCTAGCTTTCAGCTTATCAGCTTTGGACATGTCTTCTTCATAAAACTTAGTAACTTCCAAGCTTTTATTTAGGAAGAAGTATGAGCCTTTATATGTTACTTGGTCTTTTTTCTTTGCTGCTCTTAGATTGATGACTAACTTATATACCATCCTAGAGCCTTCATCCAGCAACTGATGGGAAGTAGAAGCAGATACCAACAGCTAAAAACTGAAATGAATTGGAATCCAGTTGCAGAGAAGGAGGAGTGATGAGCAAAGGGGACAAGACCAGGCTGGTGAAACCCACAGAAACATCTGACCTGAACAAGAGGGAGCTCTTGGCCCCCAGACTGATCACTGGGAAACCATCATGGAACTGATCCAGAACCCATGAATGTGGGTGTCAGTGAGGAGGCCTCAGAAATATATGGGGCCTCTTGTAGTAGATCAATACTTATCCCTAGCGTAGAAATGGACTTTGGGATCCCATTTCACATAGAGAGATACTCCCTCAGCCTAGACACATGGGGGTGGGCCTAGGCCCTATCCCAAAGGATATGACAGACTCGAAGACTACCCCCATGGAGGGCCTCTCTCTCCCTGGGGAGCAGAAATGGTATTGGATAGGTAGGGTGTCAGTGGGAGGCAGGGGAGGAGGGGAATGAGAGAGAATGGGGATTGACATGTAAAACAATCTTGTTTCTAATTTAAATAAAAAAATTAAAAAAGAAGTATGAGCATCATTTAATATTTTTGAGGCCATTATATCATTATTGTTTGGTCTAGTTTCAATATTACCAAACCTCAGGGACTAGGAAACATTTCCCAACTCACTTCATGACACTAATATTACTAAACTACCCACAGAAAATAGGATCCAATATCTGTCATGAACAAACACTAAAGCCTCAATGCCTACAAAATATATTGAGCAACTCTAATTTGAAATTGAAAATGTTTCAAAATCCAAACATTTATGAAGACAATAAGAACCCCACTTGTGGAACATTCTATACCTGATCTCAGGTGATGTGTCATAGTCAAAACTCAGCCACAATAAGACATTACATAAAATTACATTCAGGTATACATAATGTGGCTATAAAGCATATATAAATTCTGTGTTTTGACCCTGTGTCCTACATCTAAAATACCTCATTAGATATTTATAATATTCCAAAATGGAAAAACAAAAACAACCCAAGAAGTTCAAAACACTTCGAGCCACAAGTACTTCAGATAAGGTACACTGATGCTAATCTAAAAATGTAGTATCTGAATTGGCCTAAAATTAGAAATTTCAAAATTTTATTAAGTAACTAACAAATGCATAAGCCAGTACAGATTTTTACACTTTATAGGGTATATTTACCATAAAAACTATGAATATCATTATATTTTTATAGACACATATGTCACATACATTTTGATGTTTTTCATTCCCATTATCCTCTCCTACATACCTCACACTCCTGCTAGTTGCTTTCCTCTTCTGAAATCTGAAACTCTCTGAGCAGTGAGATGATGTTAAAGAGGTTTCAGATTTTGAAGCATTTTAGATTTTTAAGAGTAGGAATGTTCAACTGAAAAAGTCTAAACAAATATTTCAACATCCAAAGAAAAAAGAAAAAGACCAAGTCTGAATTTTAAAATATTTCTAATCCTAACCAACTTAGGATAAGAGATGTTCAACCTTAATATTATCAAATAGACCTTGTAATATACAGAAAAATAATATACCATCAAAGATGAGATAGTAATTGAGAATGCAAAACTAATCCATTCATCATATTAAGAGACTAAAGGAACAAATGATAAGATCTTAATAGATGCAGAAATAGCACCCTAATATCTATTGAAGAGAAATGCTCAGGGAGCTAGAAATAGATGGTAATTTCTTAATTTGGTGAAAGATGTCTAAGAAAAGTCTACATTATCATACTCAGTAAGAAAAGACTAAATGCAGCCCTGTCTGTAGGTCCTGGTCAGCAGCAGTCCAGTCCACTGATAATGAGATTGCTTCATCCCTTGAATCTTGAACCATTCAGACCAAAGGGCTGTGACACATGATCTCAGAATCACCTAGAGGACATTACTTTCCTCTTCTGCTCAAGGATAATGTGTGCTTGCAGCTATTTAGCAGTACTCTCATATTCTATATAATTTTTAAGGTGCAACACCTTTCTTCACTTTGCTTCCCTTTCTAGTCCTTTAGTCCACGCGCTAGGAGATGAATGGTTGAATCTGTGACATAAAATTCTTTAATCAAATCATCATCTCAGAACACTCCTGATGCCCCATCAAATAACATGCTCTTATTTTTTGCATTATGGATAAACTAACCATTTTCTAAAGCCCTAAGTTCTGGTTCCTTTTTCATCTGCACAATGGTCACAGTGGTTTTGTTTTAGTTTCCTTCATTACACCTCTCAAATGTTCTAATAATGGAGAGAAAAAACATATTGCACCCTTCATAGTTTAGACATCATATCAGCTAACTATTCAAGGTCATCACAAGTTCTACATTCAACAAAAAAAGGGGGGGGAGATAGCTCAGAATAAGTTTTTTTTTTAAGATATAAAAAACTATGTTTGTAGATTCTATTACAGTTCTCACCAGAAGGAGCTTTAAAACACATGTGTCTATAAATAATTTCCTCCAGAGGAGAATGCAGGTTTGTTCTAACATATGCCTTGAAATTCTTCCCATCTTACCTGTAATACAGTTCTAATGTCAGTTTTAAGTGTTACTACTGCATCAACCCCACTTTCTTGGTATCAAAATCTGCATGAAACTGCCAAGGCTACCATAACAAAAGACCACAAAATCAATGGTTAAAACTACAAACAGCATTTTCTAACAATTCTGGAGGCCAGAAGGTCAAGGATTAAGGTATTTTAAACTAGTTTCAAAGCATCTACGTTTAGCCTGCAAAGAGCTACCTTCTTGCTGCATCCTCACTTGTCTTTGCTGTGCACACATATTCTAGTGTCTCTTTTTTTCCTCAGATTTTCTTTTATGAAGTCAAAGTAGTCTTTTTCCCCATAATTTTAAATATCCATAATGTAAATGGACACCATGGGGATGTTGGGTAAAAGTTACAATTCTGCTTAAAATTCAAATGACTGTTAAGTAATTTCATCTGTGGTAATTTCATCTACTACTTTGAAATCTACTTTTCAATTTAATCTTTCATTAATTCTGAAAAAGATTTTTACCTGGAATGATCTGGCAGGGGCAGATACATCAGTTATGGGTTCAGGTTTTGGAATGCTTTCAAACAATTCCATAATCCCTTGAAGTTTTTTATCCGAGATTCGTAATGAAACAAGAGGCAATGTTCCAGAAATCTTGAACCTATTTTATAGACACAGGAATCATTATAGAGTATATGGAGAATAAAGAATATATAGAGTAATTTTCATTCTGGCTTAAGTACACTAATTAACAAAAAATGGGAACTGGGGAGGTGACTCAGTGAAAGAAGGCTTGCTGAGCAAGCAGGAGGTCCTGAGTTCAATGATTAGCTAAAACAAAACAAAAACCAAACAACCATAAAGGAGAATAGATTCAACTAATATTTAAAATAAAAATTTGAAACTACAAATCACTATAATTTAGAGCTTACCTTATAAACTCTAGATGGACCAGCCTTAATACTTTTCAAAGGCTTATTTTCCAATTATTATTTCATTTATTGTTTCTCTAGTGTTTGCCAAATACAGATGACAATATTAATTATCAATTATTTATTATGTTACTATCATTACAGTATTTATATGGCATTGTTGTGTACTCATACCTATGTGGATCACAGCCTATTTCTAACCCCTACTACGTGTAAGTTCTTATATGCACATGGTTCCTACAAGAAAACCTGAAGCTTACCAACTTCAAGTAACTATAGATATTATATCCCAAACCATAATTCAAAACAAAATTTCATTTGTTTTTCTTCTGTCTTGCCAATCTCCTTTGCTTACAGATAAGATAAAAAACTAAAGGGGGGCTAGGCCCAGAGATAGCTCAGAGGGTAAAGGCACTTACCCTTAAGGGGCACTTGCCCAGTGATCTGAGTTTGATTCCCCAGAACCCACATGGTGGAAGTTAAGAACTGACTCCATCAAGGTATCCTTTGGACTTTCACATGCACACGGTAGTGCCTGAATATGAAAGGCCTCCACATAATATACAAACATTAAAAATTACACATAATATACAAAAATTAAAAATAAAAAAAGAAGAGAGGTTGAGAAAAATTTTCCATTGGAAAAATGCCTACCACCAGACACAAATACCAGTACCAACTAAAAGATGGGCATAGGGACACGCACCTGTAATCACAACACTTGAAAGAGATGGGAGGGGAGACAAGTGCATCTGTGGAGCTCCCACACTGTCCAGCCAATCGATGTGCTTGGGGTTCATGACATCAACCTCTGGCTTCCATACACATGTGCATGCCCACATGTACAAACATACATGAGCACACACTCTCACACAAGAATTTTTTAAAAGGTATGGCCCTCACACAGAATGTTTCAGCTCATTGATTTTACCTCCACTTTTCCTTAAAACTGATTTTTTTTTCAAATGATACATTACTGTTGTCAAACATTGGTCTCTAAAAATGTTACCTAAATTCCTTCAGAAAATCTTAAGCTTTATTTCTAATAACCTAAATATTTGTAACTATTTCCACACACTGTAGTTTAACTTAATTACACAGCTGAGGACAATTCAATTAATGCAGCAAAACCTTTCCTTCCTTAAAATATTCAAGATGTACAATGTGAAGAGGGTAGGCTTCAAAATGTTACTTACTAAATAGCAAGTTTCCTTTTATTATCTTAAATCTGTCTAGTTAGCCATCACAGTACAGTTAACTGCATGGACAAATATTTAAAAAGGGCTATGATTTGGGTTTTGACTACTCATCACTTTCTGCAGAAATTAAGACATAAAAATAAGTATATGGTTGTCAGGGACCAAAATTATTGATTATAAAGTTTCTCAGGGTCCAAACCTCAGCTCCATTTTCCAGGAGCCTGAATCCTGCAATTTTCTTGCAGATGCTTGCTAAATTGCCACCAGATGGCTTGGCCTCAGTGGAGAATGTCTCCTAGTTACAACAGACCTAGGCCCTGAGTGTGCCTGCACCTGTGCTGAGAACTTTGTTTATGTGCCTAGAGACTGTTTAGGTGACTCCTGAATTAAAATAATTACTTGATTATCAGGTATATACATGATAGTAGATGCCTTCTGTGGTCACCCCACCCCTGTTGGTAAGCTATTTAGGAGGATGCTAGATTAAACTGGAGACTCCAGTTTCCAGCATGGACTGAGAGCCCTCCTGAAATGGCAAGATGCCTGTGTCTGGTCTTTATCACCATTGGTTAGCTAAGAGTTTCCTGGTCCAGTACCTCCCACTCAGGGATGGACCTGGGACCATATCAGTGTATAGACCTAAGTGTTTTAACCTTCCCAATCAAAAGACATAAAAGTTGACAGAATGAATAAAAATTAAGATCCAACCATATGATATCATTACAGAAGATTCACTTTAAAGAAAATACATATGTCAAAAGGTAAAGAATTAAAATAGATATCCTAAACAATCAACAAAAGAGAGGGATGCTTGCAGTAAAAAAAAGATTACAAGTCAAAAACTATTACTGAAGATTTTAAAAAGAATGCTATCTAATGAAGTAAATGGACAAATTAAACAATAACAGTAACAATTAAAAACATATGCATTCCAAACAACAGAGTTCAATGAATTAAATACTGAAAGAACTAAGGTGAAGAAAAGGACTTTTAGCAATAGTAGTAAACTTCCATCCTACTTTCAAGAATGGATAGAAAGAAGCAGGCAGGGCTCAGTAAAAATTCTGTTCTTAAAAGAGGACTAGAAAATACTATTCATATATTTCATAGATGAATCCCAAGTACACTGTGAGTGAAGTAATATCGATAAGAAATAACAAATAATTATATGATTTTACTTCTCTCCAGTACCTAAAACCATCAAATTCATAAAGATACCATGTAAGGGGGTTGGGTAGCCAGGGGCAAAAGGCAGAGTAGAATGGAATGTTATTATTTAGTGAGTACAACATTCAACTTCGAAGACTGTCAAATAAAGTTCTAGAGCTAGATGGTGGTGATGGCTGCATAATAATGTGAATTTACTAAGACGCCACTGAACTACCTATTAAAAGTGGCATCAGTAGCAAATGGTGTAACATGCATTCTATGTAATAAAGTCAATGAAATAGAATGTTTCTTTCATTACAGATTTACTGAGAAAATACACAATTACGTGTAACAGATGACATATAATACATACTTGGGCATCTTGATATCCATGAAAACCAAGGCTTTAGAGAGTTCTACATTGACATGCATCGGTGTCAAAATATGCTGTGTAGATACATTGAGCTTTCGTGCTTCTTTCCAATTATCACCTAATCAGAGAAACAGTTCATATTTATTGTTAGCATTAATTTTTATAACATACAAAACCTAAAATTATCTAAAGGAAGTCTTTACATTTCCATTTTTCCCCCCATACTGCTTTACCAGACTATGTTCTATTACAAAAGAAAAAGGCCTGTTTTTTTAAAAGGTAGCATAGTTTTGGTCAAACATACAGTGTACCTATTAACAATCACTATGCCAACCAGATATTCTACCACCAAAATAATGCCACTATAAGGCAATGAAAAAGGCAGAAAAGTGTAAGTGCATTTGATAGCCACTAATAAATGGCACCATTTAGTCAAGATTTTCAATTTTCCCAGGAATCGTAATCATTTCATTTTAGAAAACAGGATCAAAACTTTCCTATAGTTAAAATGCAAAAGTTGAAATTCATACGTAGACCTACAAAACATGACCTGAAACATTTACTGTAATGTTAACAGCTACAAGTGAGTGAAAGAATAGTTAATTTACAGCCTCAAAATAGATGGAGCCAGTCTGGAGAGAGAACTCATTTTGTAAAGTGCTTGCCCATCAAGGATGAGAACCTAAGTTCGGCTCCCAGTACCCACTTTAAAAAAAAAAAAAAAAAAGGCACGGCGGTTCATGCTTGAAATCCCACCACTAGGAAGGTGGCAATGGACAGATCTTTAGAGCTCTCACCAATCAGCCAGCTTAGCCAAATGAGCAAGCCCCAGTTCCCAGTAAGAGACAAAATTTTATCTAGATGGACTGGGAAACAAAATTTCCTGGTTCCAAACCAGGAAAACATTAGTAGTCATTTTTTTGTTCAGTTAGTAGTCAATGTTTATTTTCTTATTTAAATTAAATCATTGTAATTATCTTACAAATAAAAATATCAATCACTCAGCTGGTTTAACAGCGCCAATCAAACACATGGGCCCAGTTATATATCTTAGTAAATGGCTATTCTGAAGCACTGGAGTTGTGTTTAAGGTTTCACACTTTCACTATCAACTATCTTGCATTCACTATGCAATATTTACTGTTAATTTTAATACAAATACGAAAGTTCCAAGCACATAGAGGGAAAGTCTTCAAGCATATCTTCAGAGAACCTAAAAACCTAATGAATCACTAGTTAAAAAAAAAAAAAAATCAACCATTACATCTCTTGTACTTACCCATTCTGCTGTAAAGCAACTGTATGCTTGTAAGGTGAATATCAAAAGAATCATAAGCTTTATGCATTATCTCTTCAAGGCTGGCCCCACTTGTTTTCATTTCTGGTAATCCTGATCGACTTTTACTTGTCACCTTAAAGTTAATTTTAATAGTTTAGACCATGTAAAGTTCTTCAAAGTAAAAATACTGTTTAGCTCTATAACATAAAAATTTAACAGGACAGGATACACTGACAGATATATACAGTTATTAAAAACAGATGTGCAACAAAGACGGGTATAAGATGACATTCATAAAATGAGTTGTATTTTTAAATTTACTTATATCAAAAGAGAGGAACCAAGATAATCTTAGAAAATAATACATCTTTACAAAAACTTAAAATCTAAAGAAAAGCCATTAGGATCAGGACGAGAAAAATGTAGCTTATATCTATTGTTTGGTCCAACAGATTTTTAGTAGTTATGTAATAAAAGAACAAGGCTTATTACTGTCTGTTATGTGGCTCCAAGCACACTATATTTTTTAATCTTCCCTTTCATGGAATACTGTGCACATTATTTTTTTTTCTTAAATATTCCAGAGATCACTCCAAAACAAATTTTTCTTTAAATGTAAATACATCCATACACATATATTAACATTTCTTACTCTGTTTCATACAGTTCATGTGGAGTAGACTGTCAAAAATGATTATCTCACCAGGCATAATGACATATGCCTTTAATTCCAGCACTCGGGAGAGGATAAGCCGATAATCTCTGTGAGATCGAGGCTGGCCTGGTCTACACAGTGAGTTCTAGGATACCAGGGCAATATAGTGAGACTCTGTCTCAAAAACAAAGATAAACATAAAAAAGATTGGAGCTGGAAAGATGACTCAGTGGTTAACAGCACTGACTGCTCTTCCAGAGGGCATGAGTTTGATTCCTAGCACCCAAGTGGCAGCTCACAATCCTTTCCAATGCCTCTCTCTGGCCTGTACAGGCACCAGGTACTTAAATAGTGGACAGATATATATATAATGCAGGCAAATATACATACACATAAAACTAAATTTTAAAACTTTTTAAAAATATTATCTATGAAAGGCAATATATTTTAGATAACAGGCAAGACAAATTAGCTAATGTCACAAAACTAAATCTTTAAAATCTTAATCCTTACATTCTTTTTAAATAGCCCTTGAAATAATTTCATAGTCAAAATCAAACATAAGCAATTATCTATGTAAACTTAAGTTTATTTATAATATAAATAAATACCAAGTGCAAAGTAACAGGAAAACAAAGTTCTTAGGCAGACAAAAGGCACGGAAGGTATCCAGACTTTTGTAGGTATTTTACATTTAACATCTGTGAGGAGCAGAATGGTAACGATGATGGAAATACTCTGCATCTGGACTGTCCATCACAGCAACCATTAACCAGCTCTGACTAGTAAACACTCAACACAAGTTGAATTTTTTTATTTTAAATTGATTTTTCTTTAACTTTGATAATTACATGACACTAATGGATACTATAATGATTGGTTTAGATGCAGAAGTCTAAAAAAAAGTTTCTACTTATATATGAAAAACTTCAGAAAGATGATTCTGTCCAGAACTGTCCCCATTATATACACTTGATCAAATAACACTTAAAATGAAGAGTAAAAAACTTAGGTATGACTTTCAAGTCTATAAATACAATTCTTAATATTTATCACTGGCTTGTAAGGCTAAAATGAAACTTTGGGTTTAGAAAATACAGGGAGGAAAAAAACTACCTGATGAAGTGAAACTTGATTCACTAATCACAAGGATTGTTTCTCAGATCCTAGTACCGCTATACATTTATACATCAATGAACCTAATCAAACTATCTAAAACCAGCATATACTCAGGGGCTGGAGAGAAGGCTCAGCAGTTAAGAGCACTTGCTATTCTTATTCTTATAGAGGACCTGAGTTCAGTTCCCAGAACCTGCATGGTGACTCACAACAGCCTGTAACTCTAGTTTCAAGAGATCTGGGACCCACCTCTGCCCTCTTTGAGCAGTGCACAAATCTGGTATGGTATACACACAGAAAAACACTCACATATAAAATATAAATCAATATAATCAATATAAATTAATCTTAATAAAATCAATTTTAAATAAAAGAATATCACAAATGGCTTATCATCAATCAAACATTATTAGTGTATACCTTTAGATGACCAAGATCCAAGAGAAGTAGATTTGATGTAGGACTAAAAATTCCATTTTGTGGGACAATAACATATGAAGCCTTCACATTAATTCTGAGATCAAGAACTTTCTGTGTTTCAATAATATACAATAAACCTGCAAAAAGATTAAATCCTTGCAATGAGTACTTTTCATAACTTACATTATGAAAATAAAGCTGAGAATCAACAAACATGAAAAAAGCAATTTAAAAATCCATAAAGTCAGTACTGATTTTAACATACCTTAGACAAAAGTCAGGTGTGTTGGCTTTAATTGGGGAGACTGAGGCTGATCTCTGTGAGTTCAAGGTTAGTCTGCTCTACAAGTTAGGTTCCCATTGTGGGCTCCACAGTAAGGCTCCAATGTCCAAAAACAAAAAATACAAGCAAACAAAAAATACCCCAGAGCAAAGAATTTACAATATAAGTTTACAGTTTTACTGTTCAATATACTCACAAACTAATTAAATCAAAGAACAGAACTGGAGCATCCTTCACCTCCAATAAATGGAGGCTTTGGGAAGGGATTTTAAAAATATTTTATTTTTACTTGTGTTTATATGTCAGTGTGAATGTGTGTCTCTAGGTCCCCACAGAGGCAAGAAAAGTGTGTTGGATTTCCTGTAGCTAGAGTTTCAAGTGGTGCTGGGAACTAAATTCAAGTCCTCTAGAAGACCATCAAGTGTTCTTAGCCTCTGAGGCACTGGGACGGGGATGGGTGGGTGTACAGCATGTGCACTGAAGAGGTTAGAGGACAATTTCTGCTACTGGTCCACCGACAACTTCTACTTTTTAGACAGTACTGTTACTGGCCCATATCATGACCAGGTGGGCTAGGCTAGATCCTAAGGGGGAATCTTTTTTCCCTACCCCATCTCACTACTGACGTGATTACAGGGGTGCACAGTCACATCTGGCTTTTTAAATGAGTTCTGGGTATCCAAACACATGTCCTCATGCTTGTGAATCAAATGATCCACATCTATAGCCACCTAAATAAATAAATAAATAAATAAATAAATAAATAAAGCCAGATAGTAAAAAGCATTTACTGGTATCTATTAGAATTTGTATGGTTTCTTCCCAATTCACAAATCTAACAACATTTACACCTACCATACTGAACAGTAATACAAAGTTTAATGACTTTATGACAGCGAAAAACCCTCAGTCATTAAGTCATCTTCAACAAAATCACATGTAAACCAGAAAAGGTAACAAACCCAGTTCTCTATTACTTAGATATTTCATTCACTTAGGTCATCGTATACTAATAAATTTAATTCATTCCTATGCATCTAATTAGCATACTAAATTCATGTGATTTATTTTTCTAAGGCCAGGATCATATTATAAGTATTGTAAGCCTAATTATTTATATTCTATGTACAAACAGTCATTAAGTCAGCTTAAGCAAATAAAACACATTCTGATCTTTAACAATTTAGGATATGACAGGTAGAAAGACACCTATCTCACAAAGACAAAACTACAACAGAAATATTTCACTGATGTCTTAGTTAGCATTTCTGTTGCTGTAATAAAACACCATGACCAAGGCAACTTGGTGAGGAAGGGGTTTATTTTTCTTATCAAAGGCCATCATGAAGTAAAGTTGGGGCAGGAACCAAAGCAGAGGCCATGGAGAGAGCTGTTTACTGGTTTGCTCCTCATGCCTAACTCATCTTTCTTTGTTATAGCACCTAGGACCACCTGCCCAAGTGTGGCATCATCCACAGTGAGCTAGGCTCTCTCACACAAATCATCAGTTGAGAAAATACCCCCCCCAGACTTTCCTCTAGGCCAATCTTATGGAGGTACTTTCTCAATTAAGATTGACTCTTCCTAGCTATCTCTAGCATGTGTCAGGTTAACATAAAACTAGCCAGCATAACCAGATTTTTCACCTTAATTATAATGAAAAATAATATATGGAAAAGGATAATGTGATCCAGATTATTTAGTGTGTAAGCCCTGGTACTCAGGTCCAGATTAGATGTAATTTAATTTCTTTTTGTCACAGTATGCCTAGGTTTGGAAATATCACCAGAATATGAGATGAGAAGAAAAATCATTAAATCACAGAGCATTTTTCAGATATGTCGTACAATTTTCGTAAAAGAACTGATTCAAAAAGCTCAATACTTGAGCAGCTCACATTGGTATTTGGAACTCCTTTATCTCCTATTATCATGATCTACTTCCTTTCTCAAAAGCAAATACTCCAAAAAAATCATTTAAATGTTTTGTAATACCATATTTATCATTATGAAGGTTTAAAGTAAAAAGTACATCAGCATACTTAATTTTTTAAGACTATGGATTTACTAAGAATGTCTGAAATAAAGTCAGTACCTTTAGT
Source organism: Cricetulus griseus (assembly GCF_003668045.3). Classification (NCBI taxonomy): domain Eukaryota; kingdom Metazoa; phylum Chordata; class Mammalia; order Rodentia; family Cricetidae; genus Cricetulus; species Cricetulus griseus. The sequence continues at coordinate 44,371,066 of NC_048596.1, read as the reverse complement.
AAATATGTATTATATATACAATGACAGAGAAAAATAAAGCTTAAAAAGCAGATACCCAATATCAAATACAGCAATCATTAGCTTGATATGCATGTGAAAGAAAAAGAGAATTAAATTGATAATAATTTTCTATGTATGGTGGTGCACTTATAATCCTACCATTTGGGAGATTGACTGAGAATAAAGGATAGTTTTAGGATAGTCTGTGCTACACAGTAAGATTTTTGTCTCAAAATGATGATGATGATGATGATGATGATGATAAACACCTTAAAATATATACTTATATATGTATAGAATAAGTAGCCATTATTGGGAACAGCTTTTCCTTAAAAAACAAAACAAAACAAAAAAAACAGAAACTATAAAAACTTTAAAGAAAGTCCAAAGGACCTCTCTAGGTTGCTATATAGAGAGGGGAAGAAAGGGTCTTTGCATTTCCAGTAACTTATATAAAACAGATTCAGGTAAAAAGTTCTTAAAATGGCAAGAGGTGAAGTGAAGGCCAGGGATGATGCAGACCATAGATCAAAGAATTCTGACAATCATCTAATTAACTAGGGAAATAGTAGAAGAACTGAATCAAAACATAGTCCTTCATATTTCCCCCAATCATTTTCCAAGTTAGAATATTCCCATGTTTACCACTGCCTCAAAGACTCTTTAAGCTAGCTAGGTGTACCATGAATATAAATCTTTCTAGTCTTCACACTACTTCAGTGAGACAATTCTCTAGTCTCACTTCTAAAACTAAATCCGGCTCACCAACAATCCCAATGCTCTGACAGCATTTGGATCTGTTAATGATTTGTTTCCTAACTCAGCTCCAAATTCACATACTTGCTTGCTTTATAAAGGTGCATCTAAGGATTGTAAATGTTTTTCCTTAGCACTCAAGACAGAACCAAGACACCACACCATAGAAGGAAAGAGTATCACTTCCTGGGTCAGTGTGTTCCCTCCACAACAGTGAGGATTTCTCCAACATTAGACCAGGCAGAATAGGAGAACCAAAAGCATCTGTCTTCTGGACCTTCTAAATTAGTTATGGATAAAATATATGTAATAAGACATTGTCTCAAGAACACTTTTCCCATACCTGAGGATAGATTTCCATAAAGTTTTGCCAACGTGAAACCACAATGTCATTTAGGAAGTCACAGCTGTTACTTTCTCCAATAAGGCCTGGTCTTCAGGCTGGGAGGTTGGATACTGCTAGTTCAGCTGTAATATTCTTTGTAAGTGCCCTTCCTATTACCTTTAAAGTTACTTTTTAAATGAGTAAGACAATCCCTCATTATTGCTAATAATTCATTCTGTTCCAATTACTGTTCAGCTTCTGTCTATGGAATGGAGTAGATACATTTCAGTTTTATAGCTGCCCAAAGTATGGAATTGTGAAGTTGATAAAAACTAAGAATCACATCAGCCACATTCAACATGGACTCCAGTAGGTGATTTCCACTCTCCTTCCTGTCCTCTACTACAATCTCCCCAGTCTCTTCCTCAGTCCTAAGACAGCCTGCTCATCCAAGCCTCTCCTCCCTCACTACAATCCCTGAGTACCCCTCCAAACCTTTTTGTGGATTCAGCTTTCCTCACTCCCTCATTCATTCCTTTGTGTCAGTCATCTGTACTCAGAAACACTCTGCCAGACAACCACAGTGGCCACATCAGGCAGGGATATACATAAGTGAATCAAACTATCCTTCCTGGCCTCCATCACAATGTCTTCATTGTCACCCTCAGCCAAATAACTTCTTACAGGTACTTCTCCTCCAATCTAAACTCCATTCACTGGAGACTCCAAACTCTTGTGTCAGACCCAGCGACCCCTGGCTCTTTCCTCCCTGTCTCTCTGGACAATTGGGCCTTAATGCAACCTACTGATAAAATTCCCTCTTCTCATCACACCCCCAGTTCCCTGAGAACCCTACCTCAAGAACTGAACGAGTTCCCCTTAGCTACTTCCTGATGCCCTGCCCAGGCCTTATTACTTGCTGATCTCTATGCCTCTCTGCCACCCACTGACCTGAGGAAGCACCCTCCATCAGGCAACATACAGCTGTAACATGAATAGTAAAACCCAGAGACAGACATTGGGGTTCAAGCTGAAGATCAGAAAAGCAAAGCAGCTGGCCACTAGCTCTTACCTCTACCTCAGACTGAAATGGCCATCCTATCTCCACAAATTCTCAGATGGCACTGCTCTCCACCAAGCCTCAGACTGCAATTCTGAGTTCCTGTCTCCTACTGTCTTATATTGCTCTCTCCATCTAGCCATATCACTCCTGTCTGGGATTAAAGGCATGTGAATTCAAGTGCTGAGATCACCCTTGTGTGAGTTGTTTCTCTTTTAGACTGAATCAATTTTGTGTAGCTCAATGTGGCCTTGAACCCACAGATATCCGTGGTCTGCCTCTGTCTCCTGAGTCCTGGGGTTAAAGGATGTACCACCACTGCCTGATCTCTATGGCTAGCTAATATGACTACTGGGATTAAAGGTGTGTATCAGCACTGCCTGGTTCAATGGCTGTGGCTAGCTTTGCATTTTGATCTCAGTGGCTTTATTAAATCATAAATAATACATCACCACATACAGCCATCATACATTCCTAAGATCCAGAAAGGGCAATAGAAATCAAAAAACAGAACCACCCAATAAAGACAAAACAAGATTCAACACCTAAAATTATCTCAAGTTGTTACAACCCCAGATGCTTAGACACTAGCACAAAAACACAATAATGACCAAAACACCATATCTCCAACAGAACCTTGAGAATTGTAGAAGAACCTGAGAAATGTTGTATTGCTGAAAAATAAGACAAAGAATTGAAAATAGCAATTATGAATATGTTCAAGGACTTTAAAGAAATATGAATAAGTCCCTTAACAGAGTCTGTGAAAACACAAAGAATGGAATGATATAATGAAAACAATTCAAGACATGACAATATAAATAGAATCCCTACAGAAACCCCAGACGGACATGAAAATTTAGGAAGTCAAACAAAAATCTCAGAGGCAAGGTTTGTACTCACCAACAGAGTACAAGACAAGGAAGACAGAATCTCAGGTAGAAGACAAGGTATAAGAAATGAACACCTCAGTCAAGAAAAATGTTAAATCTAAAAAACTACAGGAATAAAAATTTCAGGAAATCTGCAACACTATGATAGATCAAATCTATGAATAACAGAAATAGAGGAAAGAAATGAAACTGACCTCAAAGGCACAGAAAATATTTTAAACAAAATCCCACTGAAGAAAATTTTCTTAACATAAAAAAGGAGGTGCCAATCAAGGAAGCATCAAGAATACCAAATAGACAGGATCAAAAAAAATTCCTCACAACACATAATATTCAAAATATTTATCATACAGAACAAAAGAATATTAAGAGCTTTAAGAGAAAAAGACTAAGAAACAAAGACAAACCCATTAGAATAATATAACTCTAAAGACACCACACATGCCAGCCCAGGCTCTGTCTGCAAAAATTTTAATGACAATAGATGGAGAAGGAAAAACATTCCATGAATAAGTTTAAAAAAGTGGGAGATTTGTACTTTCTAAGATACAATTTTTTTTATAACATTTGAACTTAATACAGCAGACATTTACTGTTTTAGTACTTTTTGTTGAGTAATAAGAACTTAGGAAAAATGTCTTGAAGATATAAAAAAAAGTCTCAATCTGACTAACTACTGGATTTAATTACAATGAATTCACATTTATTTGTAAGTATCTGTGTGTCTATATAACAGGAACTGATGGAAAGAGAGGTTTTACTTAATATATATTTTGGGATTCTACTGTATAAACACCAGTACATGAGCTGGAATGGAATTCAGGAATTTGAATTACAAATGGAATCTGATATTGTAGGAAAGACTATAAGAATAAGCACAAATAAATAATAAGCAAACTTGAAAATGTATTAGTAAATTCAAACTAAAAGATATTTTATAAATCTATAACACCTTTCAGTATCCTTGAGGACAGGAGATGGAACTTTTATTTCTCAGCCTTATCTACCAAACTCTGGATTTCATAGTAAAAAAATCAAAACAGGAAGCCCACTATCATAAAAAGAGATCTAAATAACTAAATGAAATTTTTCAATTAACTTAAATGTGATTATTAAATATAAGCTCTGTGTATACAAAATAATTACTATTGTATCTACCTGAAAAAGTATCAGATTAGTTTCTGGTGAACTATGCCCAGTCTAGAAATACATCTAAAGTAAAATTTTAATATTTTATGTAATTCACAAATTACTTTACCTGCTGCTGTTTTATCTCGAAATTCTTCAAGTTTTGTCAAAGTTGCTGAAGTGAGTTGTGCTAGGTGGACATCTTTTGGAGGTCTGAAGAAATCCACTATACTATTGACTGTCCTCTGTTAAAATAAGCACCACTAACATAAAACACAAACTCAAAGCAAATGAAAGTACATTATATAAGTAACACAGAAAAAGCTTACCGCGTCATATATTATCTCTAAAGGTTCAGCCTCTATGACACACCTCTGAGCAACAGTTTCATCTAAAGGGTTGGTCTCAAATGTAATCTGGAAGAGGGACATATCATCCAATGAAGACAATAGGTGGGGTTTTTTTGAATTATCTGGTAAACCAGTAATATGGAATGCATCAATTTTGGTTTCAAATCTGTGTAAGAGAAAAGGACAGGAATTGGGAGTCAATATAATCATAAATAATTTCTCAAACAGCAAAATTATAAAACACAGTAAACATATTTTTCTTTGCATTCATATTAACTCAAATCATTTGAGAGAAAATATACAATTCCTATGAATTTTAATAGATTACTTCACTAAGAGTCATATTCACATTGAATTTTATATTAAAAAGCTATGATAGCTAGTATTTGGTATCTTGAAGCAGGGCACAAAACTAAATTTAAAGAGGTAACATATAAAATACTTACAGAAATACATAAGATATTCATTATACCCTTGGCTGATAGGGAATGTACTGTGTATGTTTATCTTATTGATTGTTGAATAAAATACTGTTTGGCCAATGGCAGCAAGTTAGACAGGACTAGGAGTCAAAGGGGATTCTGGGAAATGTAGTAGAGAAGTGGTGATCCAGACAGGAAGTGACATAGCAAGGCGACTCATATCTAAGCGAGGAAACAGTCAGTGTCCTCTTTTTCCCCTTCCTCCTCCAGCGGCAGGATGTGAGCCACTGGCAAGGATGGACGCCAATAAGGCATCCAATAAGATAAGTCTTATAAAATATATAGATTTATGATAATTAAGACTGAGCTAACAGATGAGGAATCCTAGTCATTGGCCAAGCAGCATTTGAACCTAATACAAGTCTCTCTGTGTATTCATTTGGGCCCTAACTCAGGCAGGCAGCTGGCATAAAGCTCACACGTGGGATGGGGCTCAGGTGGCTTTTGAAAAAGATTTATCGTAACACTTGGCTGAGCAAACCTCTTAGATACACTAAAATGCATATACAACAAAAAGTCTAAGTAAATCAAAGGTCAAAATTTAAAATATTTTTGCTGCGAGGGACATAATAAAAGAAAGAAAAGATACTAAATAGAAAAAAATGAGAATATTTTAACTGCAAGGGTAAGGATATAGTTGGGTAGTTACAGCATCTGCCTAGCATATGAAGTACCCTGGGTTCAATCCTTAGCACCTCCAAACCCATACACACAGACACACACACACCTAAACATACATATACATATTTATGTGTGTGTGTCTGTGTGTATACATACATACATATACATATACATACATATAAAATAATGGGGAGAGGTTATAGTTTAGCTGTAAAACACTTGCCTAGCATAAACATAGCCCTGAATCTGATCCCCACCACAGAAAGATTATGAAAAAGACACATATCAAGAATGTATAATTGTTAAGAATTCAAATCAATACATATTAATCAAAAGGGAGAGGAAGCTTAAAGGTCATTCCTCTAAACAAGGTATGAATATGAACATAAAATGGACAAAAACAGAAAAAGTCTAAAATCATTAACCACCAATAGAAATTAGCCCCATATGTGAGATACCACTTTTTACTAAGATAGCATGATCAGAAGAACAAATAATAGCAAGTATCATGAGAATATGAAGAAATTGGAAATTCCATTCACTGGTAGTAGGAATTTCAAATGTACCTGCTTTTGGAAATTGTCTGGTAGTTCCTACTGAAGTTAAACATTAACAGTTACCATTTAAGATAATAAGTCTACTCCTAGGTATATAACCCCAAAATTTAAAATCCATTTATAAATAAAACTTTGTCCATGTTCATATCAAGTATTCATTGCAGCCAAATGGTAGAAGCAACTCAAGTATCTGTCAGTTAAATAATGGACTCATAAAATACAGTGTCTCCAAATAACAGAACAAAGGCAATAAAATTAATTACAAATTCATTCTACATGAATGAACCCTGAAAACATCATGCTAAGTGAAAAAAAAGAAAAAGGGAAAAAACTATATATAATATACACAATGTGCTGCTGGGGTGCTGCAGTTTCTCCAAAGAGTCCAGTCCTCCCAACCCCAGTTTGTCTGTCTGTCTGTGTCTGCCTTTTCTTCATTCCCTCACCACCCCAGTCAGGTTTGCCCATGGAACTGTGCTAGAAATGGTAACATTTGTTGTTTCTTTATGTAGGGTCAAATTCTAATTTTAATTTTTTCTTTAGTGCTCTGTTTTAATAACATGCTACTTTATATTAAATATAATACATTAACAATTCCAAAAAAACTACATAATATGGGGGAAAGTCTAAGTCCCTAGACACACAAAGAGTGCATTAAATCACAGCACAAAAGACTGTAAAGTCTGTAACCTAAATTACAACCTTAGAGTGAAGCTTTTTAAGACAAAACGTGAACTGCTATCTACCTTGTTTTTTGAGACAAGGTATCTCATTGGCACTGCAGGCATACCAAGTAAATGGGGCTGGATGGAAAGTAAGTTTCAGGGATGCTCCTGTCTCCTCTTCCCCAGCACTAGGATTTCAGGCTGCTGCTAACACACCCGGCTTTCTCCAAGATGTTGGACTCAAACTCAGGTCCTTCCACTTGTGCAGCATACTTTGGCAACTAATCTGTTTGCCCAACAGCACCTACCATGTTTGTTGCTGTTGTTGTTTTGTATGTTTTTTAAATTGCTGACCAGTTTGAGAACTCTGTTAGTGGCATAGTGAAGTCATTTTACCCTACTTAAAATGATTCAAAGTTAACCTATAATTAAAATATTCATGTTGTTTAAATGACCCTTCAAAAATCTAAGTGCCCCCACAAAATAAGAAATTTTTTTCTATGTTTAAACACCAGAACTACACTGAATGGGCCAGAATGATCATGGTACATATACATGTGAAAACCTTGATAAGCTGAACAAAGACATGGATGAGGCCTCACCTCCAGCCTATGAGTCTTTGGCTACATTCTAGCCACTAAAGGAGCACATGACATAATTATGCCATTTAAAGTCGCCACTGTGCCACCTGTGAACTGATCCAAGCTAGAAAACTTGTACTCCTGAGGTACACAAAATGGACGTCCTCCCTTGACCTCATCACATAGGCTGACTAAAGACAGACAGACAGAGCGAGCTGAGTGTTCTTATGTGAAATGCTTGGAACCTGATACCAGATTTGGGGGATTTTTTGAGTGTTTGTGTGCAGATGATGTGATCTCTTGGGGACAGGACCCACATCTAAACATGAATTTATTTATACTTTATATAGTCTAATGGTAATCATATACAATATTTTTAGTGTGCCTGTGTTTGTACTGCAATCCATCACACCAAGGCAGGTGTGGATTTTCCTGTCAATAGTCAAAACATTTGAAATTCTCTATTTCAGACTGAGATTAGCGCTATTTAACCTGTGAAAGAAAATAAATTTATACTTACTTTATGGCTTGTGCTCCTGGTCTTTGCACAATCGAAGTACTAAGTCCTTCTACTACAATGTCTACCAGCTCCGGCTTTTGGTGATTTTCTCTTAGAATAATAGACATACTTTTCAAGTGAACAAAAAACTTCAAGGCTTCAAACTAGAGAATATCCAGAATAAGATAGAGGTGAGGATGGGTGGAGGCGGGGTATATATATAAACAAAGCTATCTTATTCATTCAACTCCTTTATTCCCAAATCCAGTGATAATTCTAAAACAATCCTTCATTTACCAAAGAATTACTACAATAGCCCTAAAAATTAAAAGAATACTTTTATTCATATTTTTGGAATTAAGATAAATGCTCTATTTATAGCCCCCCCCAAAAAATCACAGAAAAAAATTAGCAACATATAATTTCTAAAGAATTACAGCAGGCACATCTAACATGAAAAGATATAAAGCAAGAAAATATCTTACTGTTTTTGGCAAGGTTGGATCAACTGCTGTTTCACTGTAACCAATTGCTTCATAAAGTGAAACTTTTTCTTCAGGTGTCAACATTTCTTCAAGAACTAGAAATTATAAATAAGTGTCTTTATGGTTTTGCTACTAACAAATATAATTTACCTGGCTTTATAAAAAAAACAAAAAATAGTTTGTTTTATTTAGTGTGTATATGTGCATGCATATTACAAAGTATATTATGTGGAGTTATATGTGTTACATATTAAGTGGTGATCAAAAGATAATTTTAAGAAGCTGATTCTCTGCTAGTACATGGAACCCAAGAGTCAAATTCAGCTGGCCAAACTTGGAAACAAAAACCACTCAGACATCTTGCTGGCCCACAAATTTTATTGTTAGTGTAGAATCTTTTACAAGTAATAACTACCAGATTCGTGTTGGCAATTTTAGAAATGATTCTTGAGTAAGTTACTAACCAAATTTTGACAATATAATTTTTTTTCAGTCTCTGTATAAAGCAAGAACTTATTGGCGCTACGTTAATCAATACAAAATAAAAGATATACTATCCTAATTTTCTCTCAATTTACAGATGGATAAAACAGATTTAGCACACCTAACTTTGCCACACTACCAAAAAGGGACAAATCCAAGATGTGTAAGTCCAGTCCTAACCATCCAAGGCTATACAGTCTTGACTGGGCACCATAGCATGTTGTCTGTAATCCCAGCTATCCATGGTCTGAGTCAGAAAGACACAGAGATTAAACTCAGCTGTGGCAACACAGAGAGACCTCACAGGAAAAAAAAGAAAAAAAGCTTGTTTATTTAAAATAGTTAAGAGTTGACCTAGAATAGGTGTGGACTTTGGGAGCCCATTCCACATAGAGCCAAGACACAAGGGGGTGGGCCTAGGCCCTATCCCAAAGGATATGATAGACTCTGATGACATCCTATGGAAGGCCTCACCCTACCTGGGGAGCAGAAAGGATATGTGATAGGTAGGGTTTTAGTGTGTATGTGTGGGGGGTGATAGGAGAAGAGGGAAGGGAGAGAGAACTGGGATTGACATGTAAAACAATCTTGTTTCTAATTCAAATTTAAAAATCTGCAAAAAAAAAAAAAAAAAAAAAAAAAAAAGGAGTTAAAGCAGCAACTCAGTGGTGAATATAAGCAAGACCCTGTCTGGGCTTACTCCATGGCACGAAACTCATACAGTTCCCAAAAAGAGAAGAAGGAAAAAAATCCTTCCAAGAAGCAACTTCAAGAAAAATTTCCAGTGGCTTAAAGCATTCTGCGATTTCTAGTTACCAATTATTATGCCACATGTGCTACTCCCAGTGTAAAGTACTTCTGCAGCATCAGGAGGATTGTTTCAACTATTTATGAACATATATTTGAAAATAACAGTAACTTTATAAGTTTGATAATAAATTAATCAATTAATCATTATGAATATATACTTAACCTGTTTTAATTAGATTTTTTTAAAAGCTTTACGATTATGCACTTGGTGATTAACTATACTAATGTAAAATGAAAAGAACATACTTCCAGGTTTAACTTCTAGTTGTTGTTTAGCATCTGATTCTGACCAAGTCCACAGCCAGCTAAACCATCCTGCCTTATCCTCAGGATCTTTTGTTCCTCCTTTGTAAATCTTGTATCCAGCTTTCTTTACCTAAAATAAATAAGTTTTCCAATAGATGACAAATTGTTTTAGTAATCAAAAGAAATGGAAGCAGGAAATTTCCAAAACAAATCTGTTTTGTGTTGAATAAATGTAAACAAATGTACGTACTAACAACATAACATGGTAACTATAACGTTTACCAAACAAGACTTTGGAATAACAGATGATTCTTCTTGTGACTTAACAAGATATACAAACTGCAGGCTGTGGGTATTAGCTTTGCATCTACATATGAACTCTGAAATTTTCATAGGCTCAATTACAAATAATTTCAACCTATTTAAACAAGTGTTACAAAAACATACATCAAATTTTCTTAACACAAAAAGCACATCTGAACTCTTCATAAAACAGTATTTTACACAATATTGATAGTTACCTGTCATATCAATACATCTGATTTATTTTTATTAATTTAATGATAATCTAAAATTACCTCAACTTCTGCTTGTTGTCTAGCTATGGTTATATTAAAAACATCCAAGGTTTTCTCCAGCTCCTAAAAATATAAGCAAAAAAGGTATTAAATGTATGGTAATGTTACATATTCAACTATAGAATATAAGCTATTACATTAAGGAAATACAGTGGGAAACAAAAACAAAACAGGCCACCATCAATATGTTATCTCTTACATTCTGGGATGCAATGATTTCTTACATAAACACATATACACATGTAGGAGCTTGGAAATTAGAACAGAGTAACTTGTAAACAGAGAAATCATCCCTGTCATAAATATAATTATAAGGCTGGAGGGATAGCTCAGCCGTTAAAGGCTAGGCTCACAACCAAAACAAATGAATATAATTATAATCTCTATAAACATCGTTAGAGATACATTCAAAAGGATACATACATGCATTGTTTAAAATCTCTTTCATCAGGGTTTTAATTACAAAAGTAAATATATCATAACCATTTTTAACTAATAATGTAATAAATCCATCTTATATGCATAGTTTATATCATTAAGATATTTCAAGTAGGCTTATATGTACTTGAAATCTGCTAAAAAAATAAATACTCGGGGCTGGAGAGATGGCTCAGAGGTTAAGAGCACCGACTGCTCTTCCAGAGGTCCTGAGTTCAATTCCCAGCAACCACATGGTGGCTCACAACCATCCGTTATGAGATCTGGTGCCCTCTTCTGATGTGCAGATATACATGGAAGCAGAATGTTGTATACATAATAAATAAATAAAAATCTTTAAAAAAAAATACTCTAACTTTTCTGCTTTTTCAAATTGTTACAGCTATGAACACAATCTGAGAGCTACACTTCTATCACATCTGTGACTTTCTTGTGATTACTTTCAAGTTTTAGGTTCAAACTTTCTCCTCCAGAAGAAGCAACAAGGACTTACTATTACTCTAGAAAACAGCATAGCTCAGAATTGTGCTACCCAGTACACTCAGAGGATTTTGGTTAGGACCATAACTAAGTAATGAATTACAAAAGCACCCAAAAGGGCTCTAGACTCCAAAATTCCTCATTATCCCTAGTCTTCAGGAAGTCATCTATCTTAAAACTGAAAGGAAAATGTAAAAATGCAATCTTTTCAGAATTTTCCATTAGAAATCCAGCTAGACTCCAAAAGGGCTACACTACATTCAAAAAGTTAGTTATCCCCAGTCTGTCCAAACTATACTTTATCTGTTTTTTTTTAAAGGTTCCTTTTAGATTACACAATAAGGCTAAAAGACAAGAGTAATACAAAAAAGTATTATAGCTCAAGGCAGATAATATGTTGCTGATAAAAACTATGCGTACTACAAATGTAAGATACAAATTATCTGTACAAGAGGAAAATCAGGAAAGTTCGTGTAAGGATGATAGACTAAGGTAAAAGTACATTGAGACAACAGGACACACCTAAGCAGGGCTACACAGGCACATAGTTAAGAAGGAGCTTACACATACAGAACAAACTCCATTAAGGCACAGTAAGATGATACAAACAGAAATATCATAGACCAGATCATCAATAGTGATATAGCAATCACTTCTGTGACTTACAAAAGATACAACATGAATCTTCACATTACGATGTACATGAACCCAAATCCTTTTGAACTGAAAATAATCTAAATTCAAAAGCTCACTGCAGAATGTCATCGGGCCTTTTATTACACAGCTAAAGAGTAAAAGCACAAAAATATCCAAATAAGAGAGAGTCATTAAAAAGCAGACTAAGTAATTAAAAAGAGGCAGTCACTAAAAACTTGGGAAAAGGGCCAAAGAGGTGGCTCAGCAGATAAGGGTGCTTGCCACCAAGTCTGACTACCTGAACTCACATAGTGGGAAGGAAAAACGGACTGCAAGTTGTCCTCTGACCTCCCTTCAAACACCATAGTGAGCACGCAAACACAAACACAATTTTTTTTAAAAATAAAAAAAAAAACTAAGGAGAAATTATTCACAGCAAAGTATTCAATGATTGTTTTAAAATGCTAACCTCCAAAGACATGAGAATTTCAGGAGATGGCTTCTTACTTGTTAATTTCTTCTTATAAAATTCTCTGTATTTTTTGATTTTTTGTCTATGGTCTCTAATATGCTTCCATGACCACATCCGTAAATGGGGAATAACATTTACTTCAAGAATACCGTAAATAGCATAAGCCCACCTATTTAAAAAAAAAGATAACATAATTACATTGATATCAAAAATACTAAAACAATTGATTCTGTTTCTCTAACATGAGTAACTACAATAAGTAGACTATTAAAATAATATTCTATCAGAACACTCTATAGCAACATTTCATCAATTATCACTATATCTTACAACATAAAAATAAACAAAACATTAAGTTCTGTTAAAAAATTAGCTCTGCACAACTTAAGGCATAATTGGAAAACAAGTCCTACAAGTTCTAGAAACTGAACTACAACTCTAAAAATTTTTTTTTAATTTAAAAATGGGGTTACATGGATAAGTCTCCCAGATCTGTCTCATGTATTAGAATTCAAGCTGAGTCAATACAGGTCTAATAAGTCAAATAAGAAACTCTGGGGGAAGAAAAGGAGAGTTATGGGATAGGGGGTGGGACACTGTTAGAAAACAAATCAAGTTAAGTTTAATCATTTCAAAAATACTGATCCTTCTACAGTATGTGAAAACTATAGTATTTTAAGATTTTTAGGCATAAATTGCATTTTTAAAAATTTCTGGAGCAACATATATTCCTAGCCACAAATCAGTTTCACTAAATCTTAGAATAGCTTTAAGAAGCATAGTAAATTTAGTTTTCTGATACAATCTTAAATATTAGAAATAACAAAATTAATTCACATTTTTTAGATGATTCAAACCAATGGAAGCATTTACCATTCTTTGGCATGATAGTGAAGAGGCACATCAGGCTTGAATTTTCTGTATGGCAGGTTTTGTGACATCATGTCAACTGACTCAAGGAGCTCCATGAGACTGAAATACTAGAGAAACAAAGTTAAATAAACCTTTCAATGTTTCAGGGTTCCTGTTCATTACTGAAGGCAAAAGTTAAATTGCTGAGTTTTTAAGGGAATGTTATGTAACTTAGAATTTCAGAAAACACTTAAAGCTTAACTTTGCTCTTTTCAAACAATAACTCACAGTCTAAATGGCATCAAAAAAAAAAAAAAATCACCTGTGGTTTATTAAGCTCAAGCACTATGGTATGTAACTCAACAGCCAGGTTTATTTTGGGTTCAGAAAAGTCAAAATCTGATCGCCGGTTCATCTGAAGTTTGGCATTAGCAGATATAGGTCGAAAAACTAGGAAATAAGACAAATTGAAAAAAATTAGAGTTTTAGTTCAAACATGTTCAAGCACTAAAGAGACCAACCAGAAATACTCCTTTGTACCTCCTCTTTCACAGCTTCTCCACAATCCCAAATACCCACAATGCTAAGAGTTTGATCAGACAAACTCTTCAGGAATTAGTAGAGAAGAATAATTTTTAATTCTATTTTAATTTGTTTTAAAAATATTAGAAATGTTAAGATTATATTTATCACTGACTCCATTTTATGACAATTTCTCTGTAAACTAGTCCTACTTTCAATTTGCACAAGTAGATAGGAGAATACTAATTTGTCCAGGATTATCTGCTTGGATCAAATGATAGCAAGCAGAAGTAATAAATGTGCAAAGGGAGAGCTATACAAGGATCAACTACTGAATTATAAACTAAGGTGCATATAAAGATAACATAATGTGTTTGTGTTAACCACCTCTAGAACCTCTTTTACATATTAAGCATAAATATTGTTTGAAAACAAATCAATACTTAAACATTATGGACCTAAAAAAAGGTCACTGATCTGCCATCTCCCCTCCACCCTTCACCTTTGGCATGTTTCCCCAGTTCTAACATTACACTACTAAGAATAAAGCTTATTTTATTACTTCCTTGTTTTTAATAGCTATAAATATAAAAGTTACACATATTAATAGGATCCATGTACTGTTCTCACACATGCATACATTACAATTATACATTGGTATAATGATTTAAAATTTCAATGTATTTTTCCTCACTTCTAAAAAAATTATTTGAGGGGTTTGGGAGGCTGAGAGAAAGTATCAGGTCCTGTAGAGATGGAGTTACAGGCATTTGTAAGCCGCCCCACACAGGTGCTAGGTTCCAAACTCTAGTCCTCATGACTAAACAGCAAGCATTCTCAACCAGGCTAAGCCATTTCTCTAGCCTCACTTTTTAGCTTTCTGAAATACACATGCTGTTAACTATAATCAGTTTACTGTGGAATAGCACCCCAGGACCTTTAGTTGCAACTAAATGTAACTTTGCACCCAATGATGATCCTTTCCTTGTTTCTTCTCCAATTCTACTCTCTTATCAGTTATTTTAACCATTCCCTCAACAAGTATGCCCTTCTTACTACATCAGTACTTACTCAGCAAAACCCACACTTGGACCTAATAGCACAATGTGGCTAGAAAAGATCACAATCATATTCACTATTCTCACTTTAATACTGTAAATATGAAGTGAATTCTTAATGCTACAGGGGGTGGAGGGAGATAACACAGCACTTCCTGTGCCCATGTTTACACTGCTAAAGATCCATCACCAATTAATTTTTAAATTTTGTTTTTAAGGTTGACTTGTTTCTATTGACACTGACCAAATCCATGCATGCCACAGCCTGTTCTTGATGGCCAGTTAGCCAAGAATGACTTTTCCACTTTTAAAGGGTTGTTTTAGAAAAACAAAGGAGTATATGTGCCAGATTATCTTTGGCCTGAAAAATGTAAAATATCTGACTACATGACCTTTTGTGTGTCTAACCTACTCTAGGCCCAATGGTTTTCAAACCAGAGAACTCATCAGAATCACCTGTAGAGCTTATTACACTCTCCAGTGCCCAGTCTCACCCCAGAGTAAGATGTAAAAAGGCCCTGGAAAGGCCTAGAAATATGTACTTCAAACAATTTTCCAAGTGATGATAATGCTGCTAATTTGAACCATACTCCAAAAACAATGCTGAATTCAGTCTACTCTCTCTTCTACACACGATTTCATAGTTTCTCTCTTCAAATGCCTTCGGCACCTAAGACGTTTTAAAAATGCATGCATACATACTCTGAAGCGAAACTGTTAACTCCTATTATCATCCCTATTGATCTAGTCAATACTATTGTCTCTTACAACAAAACTGTCTTAAAGATGAACTGATTATGTCCTGCCCCCCCCCACCAAAAAAACCCTCTGCATTTAAGCAATAGACACTAACCCCTTCTCCCACATCAATACAGACAACCTCCCAAATCTCTTGTATCATTAATTTTTCATGTTCCATTGTATCATTCCTACCTCAGCATATAAAAAAGTATTATTTCTTCCATTAACTAGAAGGAAAGGAAAGGAGAGGAAGTAGACTGCAAGAAGGAATGACCCAGATCAGTGTTCCTTGCCTCCCTAGTATGCAGCTATCAACTTACGAACACCAAATTCACTTTTCAATACTTGCTTTAAAAAGAAAAGGAAAACAACACAGTTTTAGGCCATTAGTATTCTAGAATTTTTTTCCCCCTTTACCAGCAGGCCTAATGCTATGTTAAGAGAATCAACAGAAGGGAGTTACACTGTCAGGTCCCCCAGTGTGTTCAGTTAACAGATTTCTACAGAGGCAAAGTTCACTAACACCTTGCCCTAATATAAGATGACCTCTCCAGTGTCTGGTTCCTACTGCATAAAGGACTTCTTCAGCCTTTTGTACTACACAGCAACTAATGTTAGCCAGCAAACAACTTCCCCCAGGACCCTGCCAACGTTGAGCAAAGACAGGGAGACACAGTCCATGAGTCTCATCAGTTGGATTTGCAACAAGTTTTGCTAACACAATAGTACAGAGACATTCTGAACCTCAATAATGTTCATGTCATTTTCAACAAAGTCTGAGTTTTAGTCCCACGAGGCAGAGGGTCTTTTTTAGAAACTTACCCTTAACTCAAACATAGGGTTTATTCCTTTCATCTTACCATTCCTACATCTGCATTCTTTCTACTTTTCAAGCGGTTGAACCTGTTATTTCAATCCCCTTCTAACAAATTATTTTTTTCTTCAATATACTCTAATACACAGAAAATATAAGTCAAATCTAAACATATTTGAGAATCAGAAACATGATAGTTATCTGACCTCCTATTTCCTCTAAGAAGGAATTAGGAACAAAAGCCAACTTCAAAATAATGAAAATTAGATTTTGGGTACAAAGGACTGGGCATGTAACTCAGTTACAGAGTGACTGCCTGGGACCCCTAGCACTGAAAACAAAAAATAAAGACAACTTCAAAAACAGCCTTTGGGGAAATTATGAAAAGGTTAGATAGCACACATAACAAATAGCATTACATAAGGAAACTTTCACTGATGCCAAGAAAACTTATGAGAAGAATATTCTATGCCTTATAATGTCAGAAAGCCAAATTCAAGAACTAAATTAAGAATCAACAGTTGACATTTATTGATGTCAACTACTAAAAATTGATCTCAAGGCTAAAAAATGTTTTTAAAATCATTTCATTCTACTGTATTTTAGTAGTTATCTTGTCATTATAAAATTAATATATAGGCCAGACACATAGGTGCATGCCTTTAATCCCAGCACTTTGGAGGCAGAGGCAGGAGCAGGAGGAGCTATCAACTGTGCATTTGATACCAGCCTGAACTACACAGTGAGTTCCAAGACAGCCAAGGCTACAGAGTGGGGGTAATATATGCTCATTTAAAATAACTGAACAGTAAAAAACCAAAAATTTTAAGTGAGATAAGGTAGTTCCTCCCTTTAATCTCAGCATTTGGGTAAGGCAGGAGGATTGTCATAAATATGAGGCAAGCCTTGGCTAATGAATGAGACCTTCGTTTGAAAAAAAATATTATTAGGACACTTTATAAACACAAAGATCATACCACTACAGCTATATCAGGTAGCTATATTAAACTGTAATTGTGATTCTGATTTTTTTTTTTTTTTTTTTTTGGTTTTTCAAGACAGAATTTCTCTGTGAAACAGTCCTGGCTATCCTGGATCTCACTCTATAGACCAGGCTGGCTTCGAACTTACAGAGATCCACCTGCCTCTGCCTCCTAAGTGCTGGGATTAAAGGTGTGTGCTACCACCACCCAGCCCTGAAATGTCTTAATAAACATCACTATAATTGATAATGATAATCATAAAGTTTTAATATGATTCATTAACATTCTCTTTTGTTAGACATTTTTCCTACAGTTTTGAAATGTAATCAAAGATTCCAACAATAAAAATATGTTGAAAAGTATATTTTGATTTTCATACACATATACACAGAAACACATATATATAAAACTAGAGAAAATTTAATGTAAAATAAAATAATGCAGTATATTAACCATGTTAACGTAATAGTTTGTGCTAATTTTGCTAATTATATTTTTATCTTATCTAATAACTTACCAAAATCATAACCTTCTGGAACAATATTTTCATTGACAATACCATTTCTCAAGGCTTCCTATTGAAAGATAAATTGTTTTTATTTATATTTATACAAATATACCTTAATCCTACAAGTTTATATTATCTATAAGAATAGTTAAGAGCCATTGAAAAGTAAATAAATAATTCACACTTCACCAGGATAAAATTTTAAAATGGCTAAGCAATGTATTATTAACTACTATGAAAGAAGGTTCCAGTTGATTCTGTTTCTAAAAATCTTACTGGATTTTGTTTAGAAGCAATACTGATTATAAGGATGGATTATTGACTTCGAGTTAAATGTTATACAAAATATGATACAACAAGTATACATACAAATATTTACTTACCAATGATTCGTCATAATCATTCAGATAATACATCTCAGACTTCACATTCCAGTAAGCAAAGAGATTATCTAATCGGAGTAGCTGAAAACAAATAAAGTTTATTAATGTCTTAATTTTTTGAAAACTTTTGACATTTACTATGCTCACAAGTCTCAAGTAATTGAGTCTTACCCTAAATAAAGCAAATAGATATAATTTACATGTTTGTGCATGCACACATACACACAAAACACACAAAAAAAACCACACACACACAAAATCATCATCATCATCATCATCATCATCATCATCATCATCATCATAATCACCATGACATCTTCCCAAAATTCTCTTTCACTGTTTTATGGGTTAGAATTTATTTTACCTTCCGAACTAGTTTCATAGTTTCATCATGTAAACATGGAATCCAATTTTGATCAGCTGTCTGCAGAGGAAAAAAAGGAGACCATTATATACACAATAAACAAGTTATTATCTATCACACCTTAAGGCCAATTTCTCACTAAAATGCCTTTGAAAACATATCGTTTAGTAAAAAATACTACTATCAGACCACTAACCCTTACCCTTTACTTTCACGGAACTCACTGGTGAAAAACAAGCACAAATAATTTCAAACAGGTAATTTTAGAAGAGCAATATACAGCATACAGAACATGGCAAAAAAAAAAAAAAAATTCCAACTCAGAGGTATGCCAGATAAAATAGTACACTTGTTGAGAGGACTCGAGAAAGAACAGCCTTATGATCATGGAAGTTCATATACCATGAATAAATGATACTCATTGTAAGGTTATAATTCCAGTTTGGTTCATTTGCTTGCTTGTTTTGTTTTTGATTTGTTTTTTTGGTTTTTTTTTTTTTTTTTACAAAGGCCCAAGATATGGTCAAAGAATAAAACACAGGATGAAAACAGAAAAAAACAAATATGTTACTTAGGGTCAGATTTCAAAGGTTTTATACACAATATAGAGACAAAAATATGGATTTTAAACTAAGGGTAATCAAAGTCACTGAGGACAAGAACAAGTGTATAATAAAGAATACTTATCAAGGAATGTTGCAGAAGGCCCCAGTTTCAAATCAAAACAGTTAAAAATTTTTAAAATAAAAAATGGGAACTACAGTAATCAAATCTTTATTTGCATATGAATTTTTCTTTCCAAACAGTCCCAGAGGCACTTGGAATCATGATACTACCTCAGCTCTTAGAATGCTGAATTCACCAGATCCTTCATTTTGGAAAAATGGTTACACTGCTCTGTAAAGAATTGATGGCAAGTGTGGTTCCCAAACTTCAGCATGAATTATGATCACCAAGAGTGACTTTTAAATCAGATTTCACACTGGAGATATGGCTCAGTGGTAGACTGCTTACCTAACACACCAAAGACCCGGCATTGCAAAAACTAATGATAACAAAAATGCAAAAACACATATATCAGGATGCCAACACAAGAGTAGCTCTGTGTGTCTGGTATAGCAGACAAGTTTCCAGGAACTGATAAAGGTAATCATTAAAGCCACAGTTTGTGGGGTTTCAGAAGTGAATCAGTGGTTAGAAACAAGCATGACTCTTACAAAGGAGCAAGGTTCAGTTCCCAACACCAACATAGTGACTCATAATCACCTGTTACTCCAGGTCCAAGGGATCCAACACTCCCTTCTGACTTCTGTGGGCTCCTGTCATGTGCATGTGGTGCACATAAATACACAGAGGCACACAGAAATACACAGAAAGTATTTTAAATAAATAAAACCACTGTTGTTATTGTGCCAATGATTTTCACATTACCAAAAATAAACAATGATTCTCTACATTTTTTAATTGGCCAGCAGCACTGACAACAGACACCAACCACCTTTATATCTCTGGCTTCTCCCACCCTCCTTTCTTTTTCACTTGTAGAACCATGTTTTTTTTTAAAGAAAACTATACATAAAAGCAAATAGGTGTAATACTGAACTGGAGTACAGTTGAATTGTACTATATGTAGCTACAAAGATAAAAGTGAAAAACAAAGTAAAATGAAAAGGGTAACTTACAGAAGAACCATATAAAATATCTGAATCCACTTTAAAAAAAAAAAAATCAACAGTTTCAAAGATGAGCCTGTACTTACTCCAAATTCAGTCTGATAGCTTTCCAGACCAGTTCTACACAATCAACCAAACACATTCCTGGTATATTTCTTAGAATCATTACTACACAATGTAAAAAGTTATGTTTCTTTTTTGAACAAAGTACCTGCATGCTGAGATTTTGAAGGGATATACCAAATGAGAGTGGTTTGCCTTGATTTGTGATCTAAAGAAAAACAAAGTAAACTACTTAGATGGTTTATCAGTTGAACAAAAGTCACTTCATAGAAAAAGTCAAATACCTGAGAAGTATCTTATTTCAAATATTGAAAAACATTTTCAGAATAAGTTTTGTTCTATTTTCTCTAAAAACAAACTGCTAAATAATAATGTATTGATGATGGGGGGGGGCTGGAGAGATGGTTCAGAGGTTAAAAGCACTGGCTGCTCTTTCAGAGGTCCTGATTTCAAGTCCCAGCAACGACATGGTGGCTCACAGCCACCTGTGAGATCTGGTGCCCTCTTCTGGTGTGCAGACATACATGAAAGCAGAATGCTGCACACACAATTAATTAATTAATTAATTTTAAAAAATGTATTAGTGTTGTATAAAATACTTTATTTGTAGAATGTTTTTAAATTTGTAAAAGCATTAAAACTGATACAGTAATCTGTTTAAAATGGGAGTGAAACTGAGTTGTGTGTCACTGAGAAAGTCAGGTATCAAAGGCAAAGTGCAGCCCTATTTTGCTTTAATCTGAAACTTTGGACAATCCTTTACTCCAGGGAGACATTTGACTCTTATATGTAAGTGGCTCAGTATTGATAACTACTTTTCTCCTTAAGGACAAATAAGGCAAAATGTAAGGTCCCAGTCGCAGCACTAGATTAAACCCAAGCAAACACAGGAATTCAGCATCATCACCTGCACAGGCACAGTCCAGAAGGCCCTGACTCTTCCTGAGATGGACTGAAACTTAACTGAAATAGCCAATGCATTCCAGCACCAACTTTTGCCAGAAAGAAAAAAATATTCTATTTTTACATAAATTCTCTGGCAATGTGTTTAAAAATACCAACCCCTATGCACTTTAGACTATAAAATAACAGTAAATACTTTGGGCTCAAAGACCTACCGACTTTGAGCATTTTTTTTATAGACTTGGGCTTCCCATGTATATACTGGTTTTGGTTTTGTTTCAATCTCAGGCTCTTCTGTCATCTTTTAAGCAGTATCTGTAAGCTCTCTCACATCCACAGATGTTGAGTACCTCTCAAAGGTGTGGCAGCATTATTTCAACAAACTTGTATTATGGACATAACTTTATTTTAAAGGGGAAAAGGGATGCATACACTCAACGATTTATGTATATTTTCATTGTAAAAATCCAACCTTTTGTTAAGTTTTTAACTGTTAAAAAATAATTTTGAAGCTAAGGAGGCTCTTTAAAGGAGTTGTTTCTTCCAAGAACCAAGACCAAAACAGGTTAATGATGTAATTTTCTATGGCACATGTACTGGAATTGTGCCTTTTCTACAACACAGGAGTAGATGAATTTATCAGAAGTATGCTTTTTTAAAAGGATTCGATAACATTTAAAACAAATGGGATGGTTATCTTTAATTGTGAACTTGACAGAATATAGAATCACCTGAGCAGAGGGTCTCAATGAGGTATCTTTAATTGTGAACTTGACAGAATATAGAATCACCTGAGCAGAGGGTCTCAATGAGGAACTGTTAAGATCAGGCTGACTTATGGGCATGTCAGGGAGGTGAGGTGTGTGTAAGGCGAATGAAAAGTCTTGATGATGCTAACTGATATGCAGAGGCCCAGCCCTCAGTGGGTGGCATCATTCCCTAGGTTTGGGTCCTGTGCTGTAAAAAGTGACAGAAGCAAGCTGAGAACAGACATGCACATTCATTCTTTCTCTACTTTGGCTGTGGATGAGAGTCTCTGCTTCACATTCCTACCCTGACTTTCTGCAATGATAGACTATGACCTGAATTATAGCCAGTAAACCATTTCTCCCTTAAAGATGTTTTTGTTGGGGTATTTTATCACAGCAATAGAAAAACCAAAACCTAGAACAGAAACTAATTACACATTTAAGAAAACAATACGCTACTGAAGAGCAAAAGTTAAGTTAGCTCTACTTATTCCTAAACCAGTATTCTTTCTTGGAGATTAAAAAAAAAAAAAAATCTGTGAAATTCATTAACTCCCAAGACATTGCCTTCATAACCCAAAGGTTGAATAAGCAAAGTTTAACCAAGCACTCATTAAAAACGTAACAATAAAAGATCGTATGGTCTTCAGTTCTCTGTCATTCCATCTCCCAGTATTTACTAGGCTGGCCACTACAGAGCAAAATACATACATGAGGAAAAAATACTTACATCATCTTCATAACGAACATGGATATTGGAAATTTTCACTTGAAGGTTTTTTATGATTTGAGTAATTAATTTTTCTGTGAAAGTGTCCTGTTTCTCCTCTGGAGGATTTTCTAAAATTGCAAATAAACCTTTTTAAATTGAATGAAACACATACTCTATAAATATCTAATTTATAATATAAATATGTTAAAGTAACATATTGCCTTGATAAACAAAATGTATAATGTTTTAAATAAATCACTTGAGATTTCCAAAATCTCTCATAACAAATGATTTACAAAAGCAACTAAATGTACAATGTTTAAAAGCTAGTTTCTTGTCTCAGAAGATTAGAGTCAACGATGCTAAATTCATTGGGATTAAATTTTTTAACCTGATTATAAAAGCCAGAGGACAAGGGCATCTGCCATGAGGCAGTGTCTTCTATAAATGTCAAGATACTGCAGCTATAAAATTCTAACAATATGGTTACCTAAACAAAGCCTGCACAATGACACCATTAAACGTGTCAACATGGACAGGGGAAAATTCAGAAGGCCCTACCCCTAGATGAGGAGTTACAGACAATTAATGACTGGTAAGAAAGGGAGAATTGGTCTTTTCCAGGGACAAGCCTCATGAAAGGTTATCCAATCTCAAGGGGTCAGCCCTGAACATGTGTACCTCAGAGTAACACTAATTGCATTCAGCAGGTTGGATTTATACACACACACACACACACACACACACACACACACACACACACAATAATAATAATAATAATAATAATAATAATAATAATAATAATAATAATAAAGTGATCATGAATTTGAGAGGGAGTACAAGGAACATAAGAAGAGCTGAAGGAGGTCTGGAAATGTTTAAAGTCAATTTACTTGAAAATTTCATCCATGAACTGCATATCACTTCCATCCATTCTCTCAAAGCTTAAAAAAACACTCCCACAGCTCTCTTTTTCTGGCAGACTTTGCCTTCAAATCTGTAAGTAAAACTATAAGATAACTCCTTTGTCATCATCATCACGTGATTCCAACTACTGTTAAGGTAACCAATGACCCAGATATCAAGAATAAAGTAATAATCCTCACCTTAAACTGATATTCCATCAGGGTTTGGTATACTATTTGCTTCTTAATAGAGCCTCTTACCCATGAAACCATAAACTTCAATTTTCCTCTTATTATCTGACCATCCTTTTTAATAGTCTTTTGTGTGTCTTCTTCCTCTATTCAATCATTAGATGACAGGTTTCCTTAAAACTCAATCCTAGAATTGCTTCTTTTCTCATTCTATACTGTTGCTGCCGAGAACCTCATTCACATCCTAAAATATTTAACTACTACCCTAATGTTGAAAACTTTCACAACAATAATAAACAAAGGAAGAAGTACAATGCAGAGTGGGGAGATGAGACTCTGACACATTTAGTAAACAACCAAGTAGTCAATATGCCTGGGAGAAAATGCAATAGGATTCAGAGCCAGTTATAAAGGAGGGGAAATAGACAGCACTGCAATATAAGCTTTTAATCTATCTTGTTGAAGCACTTAAACTTCATCCAGTAATAAGGTGTCAGGTGTCACCAGTGAATTTTATACATGACTAAACATTCATATTTTGAAGCTAAGTACAAATAAAAAGTTCCCATTAAACATGGTTTATATTGGATGCATTACCTTTCCTCTGTAAGGCCTCATTAAAGAAAAAATAATGAATGTAAAAGAAAAAAACAAAAAAACAAACAAAAAACAAGCAAATCCCAAGGCCAGAAGAAGGTAAAAGACTTGGGGAAAAGCAACAAAAAGCAGGTGGCTTCAGTCACACTGAAGAAACTTAAATCCTAAACAACCCAGGATAGGGTTGTCAATCAATCATAAGAGTTTAAAACCAGGATTCTGAAAGATTCAGGGACCTGAAGTCACACAGAACAGAGACAGCAATCAAGGAGTATCCTTAACAGAAGAGGGGGATTGGCAACTGGTGTTTAAAACCACTGTGCTTTTCCAGAGGCCCCAAGTTCAATGCTCAAACCCACACATTGGCTCAAAACTGTAACTGTAGTTACAGAAGATCCAATGCTTCTGACATATGCAGGCAAATGGTGCACAAACATACATGCAGACAAAATATTACTACACATAAAATAGAAATTTAAAATTTATTGGTTTAATATCTGTATAGTAAGCAGTCAAATGTGTAGGACTCCACCCTTTCCCAGCCAGTGGCTAAGAAACTATCCCTTGTTGTTCAGCCTACTAAACATGTGTAAGAGTTTATCACAGGTAAAACAGACCTAACAGGCTCCAAAATCTGATAAACTGTATATGGGGAACAGGATGAGACTACACAAAAACAGAGGTAAGTAAAAGGCTTCCTAATGAAGTCACATCTGTATTCACTCACTAAGTAAAGAAGAAAGGTAAGGTTTTTAAAAATTTGTCAGGCAGGGTGGCACACACCTTTAATCCCAGCACTCAAGAGGCAAAGACAGGCAAATATACATGAGTTGTAGACTAGCCAGAGATATATAGTGAGACCATGTCTGTCTGTCTGTCTGTCTGTCTGTCTGTCTTGTCTGTCTCTCTCTCTCTTCTCCCCCTTCTCCCCCTTCCTCCCTCCCTCCCTCACTCCCTCCCATATACACACTTCCACTGATGATCAATGGGTTGTAATAATGAGCCATGTGACCTAGGCTGAAATGAAGCCAAAGGGGGGGTGCAGATTAAAGCAAATATTAACATATTAAAGGACTGAGTATATTCAAGATTAAATAATCAATATTAAGGGGGATACACAAAGGCAAAGGCTAGGAAGCTAAGAAGATGTACTTGATAAACTTGCTAATATTAAAAACTGACTTTACCTCACAAGAAACTACTATTTGCCTTAAATTTCTGCAAGGTAAAATTTCTGCACAAGTAACAAAGCACACAAACCACGTAATTTTCCTGGTAATAAGATGGTTTCCTACTTGTAACATAATCTCAGAGCCAGGGGTGGTGGCGCACGCCTTTAATCCCAACACTCGGGAAGCAGAGGCAGGAAGATCTCGGAGTTTGAGACCAGCCTGGTCGACAGAGCTAGTCCCAGAACAGCCAAGACTACACAAGGAAACATCATCTTGAAAAAAACATACAAAAAGTAAAAACAAAAAACCATAATCTTAGTACATCCAGTGGAAATGGAAAGCAATATTCTACTACAATATTTACATCCTTTATTAGCACTGTTTATTGATATTTTACCTTGATCAACTACTTTCTGTTTTGCTTCTTCTATTCTTTTTAGTTCCTGTTGCTTTGCTTCCATGAGATGCTTTTCTTCTTTGATAGGATCATATTTTATTCCTACAGAAAACATGAAAAAATTTCAATTACCTTAAATTTAAATATACTCATTCCAAAAATTAACCTTTAAATAATCAATAATCCAAACAAAATTTACTGAAATTTGAAACAAAAAAAGCAATTCAATTTGAACCTTAAAGTTCTAAATTATCTCCACCAAAAGTACTTGAAGTAAAAATATATAATGAAGATTTTTCTATCTAAAACTAAGAATAATTTAAATTATAAACTTTAAAATGACTTACTAGAAGAAGGCACTATGAGTAAATAGATTTCTTCCAAAACAGCTTCAACTGGTTGAGTATAAAGGTACTTCCATGGAATTTTAAGTTTAAGACTACCTACATTGAAATAATAAAGACAACAATATCATTCATTAAGCATACATCTACCAATCTACTTTCTATAACGCTTTAAAAGAAATCTTTGAAAGATCAGTAAATCAAGCAACAGTGTAAAGGAATCATACAGTCCTATAAAACTGACTGTACTTCTATATAACTCATTTAAAATGGGTACTTTTTCATTCAACAAATACATCAGGAAATATATTAAATAGTAAAAACACAATAAAAGGAACATACAAATATAATGTTAGAAAATGACAGGAACTATGTGAAAAATACAAATAACACCTTAGTTGGTTGATTGTCTAGTGAACTTTCTAGTAACTGAAAATTAACTTATTGCCCTTTAAAAAGGAAAAACAAAAGGCGGCAAACTTAAAAGAAAATGGGTCTATCTACTCTTCTTATATATGTGTACAAACATAAAATACTTGTTTTTATATAGTTTTGTTCGATGGTGCTGGAATCAAACCTGTGATGATTAATTCTCACGGTCAATGTGACAGGATTTAGAATCACCTATGAAACAAAGAGGTTTAACAGAAGAGGGAAGACCTATTGTAAAGGTGAGCAATACAACCACAGGGGCTGGAGTCCCACATTGAATAACAGAGAAAGAGAACTGGCACCAGCATCCTCTCTTTCCTTACTAAGTTGACAAGCCACCTCATTTTCCTGCTGCCATCCCTTTCCCATCACAATGAACTGCACCCTGAAATGGAACCAAATAAACCCTTTCTTCCTTCCTTCACTTGCTTGTATCAGGCGCTTTGTCATAGCAATGAAAAAAGGAACAAGTGAAACTCTCTACCCTCTTGGTATAGTTTTAACTTTCTCTTGAATTGAGGTTACACTGACATCATACACTGAAATTCAATTATAATCAGTGTAAAACTTAAGTTACTTCTGGACAATGTCTAAAAGCAACATACAAGAAATTTATTATAAAATTGTCTTACAATATAAGATTATTCCACCCAACTATGTATTCCTCAGATTGTGTTATAGTAAAGAAGTAAATGAAGTCGGTATGAAAAATTCTTACACCATGGTTACAAGTCTTTAAAAAAAATTACCACTCCAAACTATCAGAAACATATAATAATTAAGATGTCAAAAGGAAAATACCTGGTGGTATTTTCTACTTCTTAATCATGCTAAACTATCGTTAGAGGGACAAGGCAGAATTTAGATTCTAGAAATGTCAAAATTTTCTGTGGAATATGGTATAATACCAACTATAAGTATAATATACGAAATTATAAAGACCATCATCACAGTACTTTTATGTAAGCTTTGAGAATGTCTGTTTCTCACAGCTTCAACAACACTATATAAATTCTACTATAGGAAGAGACAGAAAGGAAGAAACAAATACTCGATTTAAGACACTATTATGCTCTCAATCAACCTTTATGACATTTAAATAAATGCATAACAGCACAAACTAAGAATCCAAAGAGACTTTGTTAAACATGTTAAATTCTTAGTTTGTTTCTGTTCTACCAATACGTGAACTACTTTACGTTCACATTTTATTTAAATTCATACTTTAGGCCGGGCATTGGTGGCGCACGCCTTTAATCCCAGCACTCGGGAGGCAGAGGCAGACTGATCTCTGTGAGTTCGAGGCCAGCCTGGACTCCAAGATAGGCTCCAAAGCTACACAGAGAAACCCTGTCTGGAAAAACCAAAAAAAAAAAAAAAACCTGGAACAATTTCTACAGCATAATTAAGGTTTCATTTGGTCCCTAGCTACAGTGTCCAGGTAACCCAAACCCTTTATGTTATGCATTTCGTACTTATCACTTAATAGCAAACATAACTAGTCAGAAACACAGAAACTAACATAGTTCCTTTAGGTCTGTTAGATGCTGTTTGATTCTGAACTCAACTTCAAGACCTACTGTTCAAGTAGTACATTAACCCACAATATTTTCAAGTTACACAACTAAGTTCTACATTAACAAAAACATACAAATATTATATTTTAAATTAATGCTACATTAGGAAGATCACATTACAGCATGCCCAACAATGACAACACTCCAGTGATAAATATGGCTTACCTATATGACCAACCTTAACTTTGAATGGTACATCCAGTTCACTCTATACAGAAAAGTAAATTTGTAAAAAAAAAAAAAAATTAATTAATCCATATAAAGTTCAACAATATAGATGATTACTTCCTAAAAACACTTATGGGTATTTTAATTACCTTGCATATTCTTTTTATCTCCTATATTCACTTAAATTTAGTGGTTTAATTACAAAAAGACTCTCTTTTCAAAGTAAATGGTTAAGCATATACTTATTACTAAACAGAAGAGCTTTTATAAAAATTAAGACTTCATTTCCCAAAATTGGCAGTCTACCAAATAATTTCAAAACTATTTTTCCTGATCTTTGGGAGAAAGAACAGTTTTTACAATAACCATTGCTGGGGAATGTAATAGCCAATAGTAAAAATAGGAAGTTGGGTCTCTGTATTATACCATAT
Organism: Cricetulus griseus; assembly: GCF_003668045.3. Classification (NCBI taxonomy): domain Eukaryota; kingdom Metazoa; phylum Chordata; class Mammalia; order Rodentia; family Cricetidae; genus Cricetulus; species Cricetulus griseus. The sequence goes on along the minus strand of NC_048596.1, from coordinate 44,341,981 downwards.
GTAAAACTCAACACAAATCGAAACTAAACAGAAAATCTAAAACTTTGTTTCAGAGCAGTGGTTCTCAGCCTGTGGGTCACAACCTCTTTGTGGGTTAACACCCTTTCACACGGGTCACCTAAAACCATTGGAGATATCACATATTTACATTATGATTCATAATATAAAATTACAGCTATGAAGCAGCAACAAAATAATTTTAGGGGGTCAGCGTGACATGAGGTGTTCGTATTAAAGGGTTGTATTATTAGGAAAGTTGAGAACCAATGGTTTAAAGAAAAACACAAGAAAAAAATCTTTATGATAGATATCATGGAAATGAAAACAAAACATAGGCAATGGAAAACACTGATACATCAAAGGACACGATCACAGATTAGCCATACATTGGAAGAGGAAAAATACTGTAAATCAAGTAGTTAATCAGGGGCCAGTATACAGAATAAATAAAGATCTCAAAATTTTCAATCAGACCAACAAAACCTAATTTTTAAAAATCCAAGCTGGAACCTGAAACTCCTTAAGATCCTCAGATCTCTGCCTCCTGAGTACTATGACTGAAGTCATGAGACACCAAGCCCAAACTTTTTTTTTTTTAAGGCAGGTTCACACTGTGATATCAGGTGTGAACCACCATGTTCAGTGAGAGAGAAAAAAACAAAACAAAAAATAGAATATGCCTTCACTATTAAAGTAGAAAGACAAAATAAGCTTTTCTCAAATTGGTTTTTAAATAGGACTTATAAGAAGACTGCAGTCAATTCCTTGCGATCAAAATAATATCTATTTGTGTTTAAGTGTGTGTGTATATATATATATATATATATATATATATATATATTATATTATATTCAAAGGAAGGTTTCTTGAAGAAATGGGTGCTAGGTGAACATTTAGTTCTTAGCCCTCCATGAGAAATATGAATATTGTTATCTTCAATAGGTTGTACCTTTTCTAGATCATTTGTCATTTTTTTTGCCTTTGTTTGTAGCCACATTAAAATATTTGGAGCAAATATATCTTTGCCTATAGAGTTAAGAATACTAAGATATGGGCTGGAGAAGATGGCTCAGCCATTAAAGGCTAGCCTCACAATCAAAAATATAAGAATACTGAGATATATTTGTAATTTCTAGTAGCCTCTCTGTATAGGTTATTTTATCACCTTTTCTACGTAGAGGTAGTAGATTTTAACTATTAGTGAATACATTCTTTGTCACAAGAAAATGGGGAACTGGTCAAATAATGCAGAATATTCAAATGATAAGCCATTCTGGATGATGTTGGTATCTTCACCAATACCTATTTGTGCTATGATAAAATGTCTATTTGACTTTACAATGTAAGAAAGAATAAATTATTTATATTGTGTAATGTATAGTCATTTTTAAGCCTTTATAGAGTTAACATTGTGATAAGTCCTTTAAGATAAATGATTTTTCCAGAAACGATTTTGTAGCAAAAACTATGGGCAACTTTTGCATTGTGATGTGTGAGTGGATGATGATATATTTGAGTTACTAGAAAACCATAAAATGTTCCCTAAGGAGAAAGTAGTATGATTCCACTAGAGATCAACATGAATTTCTATTTGACTCATTCTCACTCATTTAGGTTTTATATTGTGATGTCATTACTAATGTGTAATCTGGGGGGGTGAACAAAAAAAGAAAGGTTGTGGGTTAACAGGGACGTGGTTTTACATCAAGTTGACAAGAGGTCAGTTATGCTGGCTCGTGTTATATCAATTTGACACAAGCTAGAGTCATCTGAGAGAAGGCAACCCAAGTAGAATAAATACCTCCAAAAGATGGAGATATAGGCAATCCTGTAGAGCATTTTTTTAAATTAGTGATTAATGGGGGAGGGCCCAGCCTATTGTCATTAGTGCCATTCCTTAGCTGGTGGTCCTGGATGCTATAAGAAAGTATGCTGAGTGGCCAGGCAGTGGTGGCACAGGCCTTTAATCCCAGCACTTATGAGGCAGAGGCAGGTGGATCTCTGAGAGTTTGAGGACAGCCTGGTCTACAGAGCTAGTTCCAGAACAGCTAGGGCTTTTACACAGAGAAATCCTGTTTTGAAAAAACAAAAAAAAAAAAACAAAACAAAACAAAAAAAGTAGGCTGAGCAAGCCATGGGACCAATTCAGTAAGCATCATTCTTCCATGGCCCCTGCATCAGCTCCTGCCTCCAGGTTCCTGCCGTGACTTCCTTCAAAGATGAACAGAGATATGGAAGTGTAAGCCAAATAAACCCTTTCCTCACCAAAGTTGCTTTGGGTCATGGTGTTTCAACACAGCAATAGTAACCCTTACTGGGACACTCACAGATGAAGGAAACAATTAGGGAAAGAAAGCATTTCACCACATAAAATGCAGAGATAATCATAGATGATTTGTGTATTTATTTTTAATACATGATCAATATTGAATTCTTTGCATACAACAGAACACTCACTATTAGTACTTAAATATTCATGAGTTGCAACTCCATGTTACTTTAAAGACCAATTAAGCTAAATTTTGATGCATAGTCATTGTAAATGATTTCACATGTAACTAGCAAAATGCACTAAAATACCATGCTTTGTTGAAATGTACTAGAATTGAAAAAATAAATGCAAAAATAGTTGTGGAAATTGTCTATTATACTTTGTGAGTCTTATTTGTTTAGAACATAAAATTTCTTTTTTAAAAAAAAACTGTTCTAACTGAATAAGGCTAAATCAATACTGTAATTGAAAATATATTTTAAATCTTTGTCATGAATTTGCTTAAGTATTTGCAAGTTGTATCATTGTTGATTATGCAAAATTTTGTGGGTTGTTTTAAATAAATTTTATACTTCTATTTTGAAGAATAAAAGCAAGCTGGGTATGATGATTCATGCCTTTAATGTCTTTAAACTCAGCACATCTGGATACAGAAACAAGTACATGAGAAGATGTTTAACATCACTAGCTAGCTATTCAGGAAATAATAGTTATTTGGGAAATAAGTGCTGACCAAGAAAGACATTGAGATACTACTTCTTATCTATTAAAATGGCAGTTAATATGTAAAACAGAAAATAGTAATTTTTTGAAGATCTGGGAGATGTCAAAACATTAGAACTTGTTGGAGGGATACAAAGTGATTTCACAGCTGTAGAAAAAAAGAAAAGAAAAGAAAAGAAAGAAAACACCTTGGCTCACTCTGAAAAAGGCTACATGTATTAGAAAAACCAGAAATTTAGTCTTAAATATACACTCAACACCTGAAAGCAGGTTCTTAAATAGATATGTGAACATCAGTATCTATCGCAGCTCTATTTGAAAGAGCCCAAAGGTTGAAACAACCTAAATGCTCATCAAAAACCAGAGGGGAAAAAAAGGCTGAATGAAAACTCAAAAATGTGGTAAACATAGAGAATAATCAGTCATAAAAAGAAATGACACCATGGTACATGCTATGACATAGATGACCCAAGAAAACATTACACCAAGTGAAACAATATAGAAGAAATGTGCAAATACGACATGGTACCATTTGATGAAGTAATTTATGGGGATGGAAAAACAGGCTTAGAAAATTATTTGGTGAATACAGTGTCAGTGTACAGTGAAGAAAAATTCCCGAGGCCAATAGCTATTGTTGAATATGGACAGTGTTTCTCTTGGCAATATGAAATAGTTGTGGAAATAGATGCAGTAAGAGTTGCAAAAAATTGTGAATATAATTCATGTCATGGAATTTAATATACTAAAATGATGCTAAAAAATTAGACAAGAAGTTAAACACTACATATACTACCATATAGAAATAAATAAAATACAAATATTTTAAATAAGAAAAAACTACACTGTCAGTTTCTATCTTTAAGAATTTAGATCTACTTTGCCAAATTCACATTTTATGAAAATAACTTTCAAATTTTTTCTCATAGATAATTTAAGGTGGCATATTAAATTAGAGATGAATGTATTAATTAAATACACTAATATAAATTTTCATAGGCAAGACCTACCAATGCATTTTCTTTAATTTGAAGATTCTTCAGGGCCACAGCTCCTTTAAAAAAGAAAGAAAACAATGTATTCAACTGTATTTAATTTTAAATTAAATATACTTTGTTTTAAATATGACAACAGAAAAATAATTGTCATAACATAAATTAGATTTTGCTTTTGCTAGCCCATGTTCATTCCTCTGTACAGTCTAAAAAGGTCTGACAGTCTAAAAAGGTCTGACAGGAGAATCTTTTGCCTACCACCAACCTAGATGAAAAACACTCCAGACTCCATGAAATTCAAGAGAAAATGGCAGAAAGCAATAAGAAAGGATGCTTAAGGCCCTCCTCTGTCCTCTGAGCTCACACACACCATGTCCCCACTAGTGTATCTATAAAATGTCTTATCTATAACTTTTGTTGTGTGATAAAAGCACATGTAATTGTCTCTGCTGGAATATGTTATTCTAGGCAACTAAAATCTGTGTTCCTAGGACATGGTCATTTATACTTGGCTAAGAACAAACTTATTTCTCTTTCAATTAAGAGCTGTATTTTATAAACTAACAGTTTTGAGGCCTGAAAATAAGGGCCCAAGGAAGGACAATCTGTTTTCACCAGACAAGTCACCTGGATTGGCAACAGGTACCTGTGCAAGCCTTTTGTGCCCAATCATTCAATCTGCTTGCTTAAGTGTATGTTGGTGAGTTCTTTCAGAGACCCAAACCTCCCCTTTGGTTATTTGATGGTCTACTGATCTGCTGAACTGGTGGCTGGACATCCTCTCAGAGTATTTGGATAAAGGATTACCTCTCCTTCCCTAGCATTTGACTGTTACTGTTAGATCTTTATTTTCTCTCTTCCCTACAACATGTAAGTCTGTTTTCTTCCTGTGTGTCATTGCACTCTCACCCATTCTATGAGGATACTGAATCTTCAAAAGGTACTTATTCCCTTTGCACAAGATGGTGGTGGTAAAACTACTCATGTAACACTACCTTGTCTTAACTCTATTTTGTGTCTTCCTAGATGCCCCTCAGCCTTCCACCCTGCAATGTCACATCCACCTTGGCAACATTTGGGGGAATGTCCATGACCCTCACCATGGTCCAGGTGTTTAATCAAAATAATGTTTGTGCAAGATAAAACATAGAGTTAAAATAACTAGGAGGAATGGTAAATCAAAATTAATTGCAGTGTAGTGTCTGAAGAATACTACTGAGCTCTGAAAGAAAACAGATGCTACTGGACTACTACTCTCACTATGTAAGCCCCCTCAAGTACTGATATACTTGTGGGTTTGTCTTTTAAAATACTGTAACTCTGAGCTTTGCAACCAAGAGACATTTTGAAGCTGTGAGCTATTCTTGGTCTGGCCATTATTAAAGGATTCTTATACTCTTAATTGGGTTAACTGTAGAGACAATAACTATCTCCCATGGATCATTTCATCGGTGTCAGGGATCTCCAAAGGATGTACAGTTAACTCACAGGAAGCCCAAGACAACAGACTCCACTCATAGTTTGGATGAAACTTTGCTGCCTCAGCCAGGTATATTCCCATAAATGTGCAGCATAAACTATATATGGAATGAAAGAAAACTTCTTCAGAGCTAAGTGGCACATAAATCTTACCCAAAACACAAACCTCTCCAGCTATCATAGATTACAGTTTCTGAGAAGAAAAAGTAAGAAAATAAATAAATAAATAGACACCAAAATTGAAAGTAGAAATTTGGAGGAGGAAAAAGTGCTGGATGGGTGGGTGGGGGGCAACAAAAACGAGCACACACCGTCTAGTACTTTAGCAGGTATTATATTTTATAATTATAGTAATTTAACCTGCAAGTTATTTAGAAAACATGAGGAATGTCTGATATGCCCAAACTTAATTTTTGTTTTGTTTTTGGTTGGCTTGTTTCTTTTCAAGCTAAACTAAAATCTTATGCAACAGAACTAAAGATTCTAAATGAGCAATCACTACAAACTGGAATTTAAGAACAACTAGGAAGAAATAATAACATTACTAGTTTACTTTGGATATTCTATTAAAAAGATTCTGAAGAACAGGAAATAAAAGTGTTTAAGACTTTGTCAGAACTAAAGATGAATCCTGTAGAATCTGTTCTCAATCCCTATTGACTTGTGTCTGCCCAACACCAACCACGCCTTCTCTACTTTCTTTATCCTGTTCTTCTATTTTCTAGTAATTCCAAAGTGAAACAAAAGGCTTTGTCCAAGGAAAAATGAAGGGCTTTAATGATAAAACCTATAGGGAAGTGGTCCTGTACTATCTGTACTCCCTGGACAAAAACTTGAGTTAAAGACTTCATAAGGTTTCTGAGTTGTGTCAGGACCTCTGTGTTTAACTAAGTAAGTTTTCTACCATCTCACTAACAAAAACAAAAACAAAAACAAAAACAAAAAACAAAAACAAAAAACAAAAAAACACAGGATTTTCTGACTTTCATCAAAAAATTCTATTTATAAGCATGTCTCCATCTCTGTTATTTAGTTCTTAAAGCAGGAAAAGATACTACCCTACCTCTGCATACCTACCTTCACCCCCTTAAGCTTTGTTAATGATTAGGCTAGGCTTCCTGTCTTCAAAATTTAGTTTCTAAGAGTACACTCTAAATATAATTGTATGTCATTGTGCCTGCTTAGTTTAGCTGCTAGTTTCTTTGGATTATTTGACATTCTTAAGATTACAATATATAAAAGTTTCTACTTTAAGATGCAGAACCCCAACAAGAGTTTTTAGCCTAACCAAATTAAGCAGCTGTGATAGTTTAACCTTATCAACTTGACAGAACTGGACTACTGTGAGGAGATCCACCTGCATTCCATGTTGGTGGGATCACTCCCTGAACAGAGGGAGAAGTAAAAATGGTTTAACTCCACAGCTCTAGTTCTGTGTCAATTCCCACTTCACTCCGCATGGGCATCTCTTAAGGAGGGTGTTATTCCAGTCTATTTCATCTCCTTTCAACGCAACAGGAACAGAAAAAAAATCATGATCCTAAACCTGCTGCCATCATGTATTTCAGGAACAGCAAAGCCTCCCTATTATAAGGGGAATTGTTCATCAGGACAAGTCTGTATCTTCAGGCAGAAGTAACCATTCCACGACCCGATTGTCATTTCAAGCCACAAGGACTTCTTAGGACAACCTTGTAGAACCAGAACATAATACTTGAGACCAAATCTTGTCTAAGGCTGAGCCATCTCTCCTGCCCTGTTTTCATATTTTTAAGTTCTATGTTCATGCTGACCTCTGCACCTGTGATTGTTCCATGGACATGAATTCCATTCTTCACTTTAATGGTTATATTTTCATTAACTCAATTTCACAAAAATCTCATGAGTTTCATTCTAATGATGCAATCTCCCTTCTGTCATGAGTATATAGACTCCAACAACCAAAGACAACAAGCAAGGAGTAAGAATGGCTGCAAACACCTATTCCTGTAACTTGAGTTTTCTTCTCACCAGCCTGGTCCCAGAGTCATCAGTCCCCAAATGAATACATGACACTATAATAGTTATGAATACTGTTGACTGGTAACTAGAGCTTCTTATTGGCTATCTCTGTCTTAATTATTAACCCATAATTACTAATCTATGTATACCTACTAGTCCAGAGCTGTTACTCCTCTCACCTCCTACATCATGACTGACTCTGCCTACATTTCACAGAATCCTCTTTGTCTCCTGGTCCCACCTATTATCCTGCCTCATTGTTCACAGTGCTTTATTCATCAACCAATAAGAGAAACATATAGACAGAAGAACATTCCCCATCATACTCCAACAAATACAAATGAATTTTAATACTAAATCTATATCCTCTCCTATTGGGTTGACATCTTTCCTTGTGTTTTCTTTGCCTTGACATGGGAGAAAAACTGTCAGATAAAAGGGGGGCATGCCTACTAACTTACATAATCATGGAATTAATTTTAATTGACAAATGTTTAAAATGTTTGTAAAATCTAGCCTATTGAACAAAATTTTCATAGTACCTACAGTCTTCAATCTTCTACACTGGTGGTTATGAACAAATGGCACTTAAAAATGTCTGTAATTGTTAAAATAAAGATTTCAGGTTCCTTAACTGAAGCTCTTCTTATTAATCCTTCTAAATCTAAGATCTACCCCACTTGTAAAATATGTTTATTTTTTTATAAAATAACTACTAGGTATACTCTGAAACTAGACAAGGGGACTGGGGAGATAGCTCAATGGGGAAAGTGCTTTCTGTACAAGTATGAGGACTGTAGTTTGGTTCCCTAGAACCAACGAAAAAGCTAGGCAGGCTAAACCTGGAATCGCAGCACTTAGGAGACAAAAGGGTCTACAGAGCTAACTGATTAGTTATACTAGCCAGAATCAGCAATCTGCAAGCTCAATCAGAGATCCTGGCCCAGGAACAATCAATAAAGCATCAACTTCCACCTTTCAGGTACACTCACATAAACAAGTATGCCGAGAGAACACAGAGAGAAGGGGGGGAGGAGAGAGAAAGATTGCTACATATACTTTTTTTGTCAAGAGGTTTCTCTGTGTAACCACACAGAGATCTGGCTCTGGCTCTGTAGACCAGGCTGGCCTTGGTCTTGAACTCACCAAGATCCACCTGCTTCTGCCTTCCAAGTGCTGGAATTAAAAGTGCATGTAAGCTGCTGGGCAGTGGTGGCACACACCTTTAATTCCAGCACTCGGGAGGCAGAGGCAGGTGGATCTCTGTGAGTTCGAGGCCAGCCTGGTCTCCAGAGTAAGTGCCAGGATAGGCTCCAAAACTACACAGAGAAAAACCAAAAAAAAAAAAAAAAAAGCTTTATACTATTACTAATCTCATTAATCATGTTTTTGTTATGACAAATGTCTTAACCAGTCCTACTTTGCTTGAATGCAATCTTTCTATTTAAAGATATCCCAATTATTTAATACTACCACAAAAAGATTGTCATATTTAGTGTAATTTGAGTTTTAAATCCAGTTATCAGATTGACAGAGACTGACTTTAAGATTTTAAATCTTTCAAAAGGAATTATATTGAGGGGAGAAGTTACCTCTAAATCCAAACTACTACAGCCAAAAACAATATAATTTCTTCCTATTAAGAAAAAGGGAAGAATATTAACTGCACATAACATTATGACATTGCTTAAACTATTTGAAAGGGTTAAAAATTAAATAAGCCTCAGCAACTTTTTCAGAGTAGAGTAACTCCACCTTGACCTCTGAAGTTACCCAGTTCCACCCTGTTCCAAGAAATTTAAAAAATCCCAGACCACTTTCCTGAAAAGTGAAAAGGTCATGGTGCAGCCCAGAAACCATAGAATGTTCCCTCCCAATGACAACCAATAAAAATATGTAAGATAACTGGTTGTACTGCCAAAATATGAATTCCACTAGTCCCCACATCAATGAATCCAAAGGTCTTATCCTACTCTTATCCAATCCTGAACAGCCAAGGCATGTACCACCCTGCTTTCGGCTTTTTCCTTTAAAAACCCCTTGCAATTGAGGCCAGGCACCCTTTTCCTGCAGCTGCTGTGCCAGTTTGCTGGACAGGGTCCCTGCCGAGTCTTGTAACTTAACATTAAACCTTATGCATTTGCATCAGTGAGTTGGCTCCTTGGTGGTCTTTTTTGGGGTCTCACGAACTTGGCAAAACACTATTAAAATGTTACAAGACAATAAATTAAGGGCTCTGGGAAGCATGTATCCTATCCAGATCTCATACTAACTACATTAACTCTTATTAGGATTTTGGGTTGGTCCTTTTTATCCAAAAACAGTCTCCAATGGCAATAGCATTCATGGATCAAAACGAGTCAGACACCAGAGCCCAAACAAACTTCTCTGGATGCATTAATACTGATCTAAAAATTTCTTAACAAGCTAAATTTGCTATTAGTCATAACAAAGATACACTTTTAAAAGTATTACTGTTTAAAAATTGAACAAATAGAGAAAATGTTTTTCAAAACTAAGGAACTTTTAACCCAAGAGACTATACCTTATGAGCCCATGTGCCCCAACTTCACAAGTCTTGTGGGCATGGTACAATTAGCAAGGGTGACAAAATACTAAATGGTCATAAACAATGAGAAGTACATGGATATTATACAAAATAATTTCTAACAGAGTCCCATTTCCCTTTCTATCAGTAAAATAAGAACTATGATTTCATTATGCTGAAAAATTTTGTGTAATCCTGATTTCCCAAAAGTCTAGCCTTTTGTTTCTACTCCTGTTGCTATAATATTTGGTGTATGGAGAAAGGTCAATTTTATTGGGGGAAAAAAACCTGAAATGACACTGTACTAGTATCTGATTTCTTCTACAATTTAGTTATACAATTATTTCCCCAAACTAGAATCTGGTAAAATACCAAAATAATATAAGAGATGAAATTGTTAGTCACAAATAGCAACCATAATAATTTGAACAATAAAAATATTCCCTGGGGACTGGAGAGATGGCTCAGAGGTTAAGAGCACTGACTGCTCTTCCAGAGGGCCTGAGTTCAATTCCCAGCAACCATATGGTGGCTCACAACCATCCCTTATGAGATCTGGTGCCCTCTTCTGGTGTTCAGATATACATGGAAGCAGAATGTTATATACATAATAACTAAATAAAATCTTTAAAAAAAATCTTTCCTAAGTTAAAACCACATGAGGTTGGTTATGAAATGAAATTGTCCAATAGAATGACAAAATTAAAACAATAACAAATTATTTCAAATACTTTAAAGCAGCAAGTATTTCATAGTATATAAATAGCAATACACACAGGAAAAAAAAAAAAACATGCAGCCTAATAAAAGGTGTATGACTTCTTGGTTGCCTGAACTGCCTGTTTTTCTTTAGGTCATACTAAAGATTAACTTTAGGTGTAATACTCCTATATGTCCACATAAATGCTATGTCAGACTTAAAGAATTAAAAAAAAAAAAAAGTTAGACACAGGTCATAATTCCTAGTAATGTTACTATGACACCAGGGGCCTGTTCCATTAAGGTTACAAGCCTTTCTCTATCCTGAAGACTTCTTTCCTGCCTCCTCAATGTAATTTTTACCAAATCCTAGGAATGGGTTTTCCAATTGCTGGAGGCAGCCTTCACATGCACAAGAGCCCAGAGACAATGTGTGGGCAACAGCAGAACTGTACACATGAATTTGTGCCTCAAAAAGGTCACAAACTCAAAATCTTGAATTGAATTCAAGATTTTGCAAGGGAAGCTGAATAGACAGCTAGAATTTGCAGATCAGTAGGTAAATTATCTTAAATGTCATTAATTGCTAACCTCTGCCTGACCTAAGATCCTTTCAACACCAGTTACAACCTTTCCAGTGAGTTTATGGACCACTAGTTTCTTCTACTAACCCCAAAACTGAGAATGTCATCAGATAAAATCTAGAATCTCTAGCAGAAGGTGTTTATCCTCTAGAACCCCTCCCACTCACAGGAGTTTTCCTCCCTTTCCCTTAATATATCTACCTTTGCTCTGCTTAAAACTAAAGTAAAATAAAATCTGTAGCAGAACTGTTCACAGTCTGCTGTTACCTATCTATCTGACACTGACACCCTTACCTCTCAACTGCAAACGCCTTCATTTATGACTTTCTTTTGTTCTGGAACCATAAAAATTCACATGACAGCATTCACACTGAACACATTGAGGCAACCAGAAGTCTTTGTTCTGAAGGCCATGGTCACTCATATTTGACTCAGAATAATCTCTCATATTTCCCTTTGAAGTAAGAACTGTGGTTACATGAACATCAGACTTGGGTGGACTTGTTTCGTTTCTTTAGTCTGTCACTGTCACTGGTGCCATATCTGGAGTGAATAAGCATTTATTTTCTTCTCCCAAGGAAAATTATGTAGCACATTTCTTAATTTGCATTGTTTGACAATACTATCAAAATACATGAGTCAAAATCAAAACTGACAGAAGTACAATTAGAGAAAGGCAAATCCAGTATTACCGGCAGAGAGCCAGATAACTAGTATGAGTTATACACATATTTAGGGGGCAAAATACAGACACAATTGAACAGCATTCCAACCCTGGATCTAACTGACATTTATGGAACATTTATTTCATCCAATAGCAGAACTACAGATTCTTCTGGAACACATATGCAACATTGACAAGATAAGATTTACTCCAGTCTATAAAACAGATCTGTATCTGAACAAGTCTGAAAAAAAATAGAAATTATACTGAAATCACAATCTAAACTAAAATCAGTCTAGGTTGAAGAAGTCATGAAAGGAATTGTTGAATATTTTCAACCACAGGGAAATACAACTTACCAAAAAATGTAAGTAAAGATAAACTTTAGAAAGCTTTAGCAGTAACACAGCTTCAGAGTTAAATAAATGCAGCATAAACAAAAATAACACACCTTAAAATAATGTCCTACCTATGGAAAATAATCTATATAATAATATCAACAAGCCAAAGAAGAAATCCTGTAATCTTATCAACAGTCTGTCAAAATCCAACGAATATTCTTCAAAGAGAAAAAATTTAAAGCAAGTACAAAAGAAGTTAGATTTGATGAGGCACACCTATATACATCCCGTTAGGAGGCTGAGGCAGGAGTGTGGTTATGAATTCAAGGTTGGCCAAGCTATAAAGCTCATTTGGAACTGGCTTAGGCTACATAGTAAAACCCCGTCTCAATAAAATAAAATAGATGTGTGTATGACTTGTTTTTAAGAAGCTAAATAGTAACTGCCTCAGGGGATTAGTAGCAATTTGGGGGAAAGGGTCAGAAGAGATTGTTTTCCTGTTGACAATCATGTTCTATCTCTTGTGGTGATATTTTGTTTATGATCTAACAAATAAAGCTTGCCTGAAGATCAAAGGACAAAGCTAGCCCCAGCCCATAGAGGCCAGGCAGTGCTGGCACACATCTTTAATCTCAGCAGCCACACTAGTTAGCCATAGAAGCTGGGCACTGCCCCCTTTAGTCCTAGCACTAGAGAAGAATATAAGGCAGGTGGAGACGGGAGTACACTGTATTCAGTCTTCAGTCACACTGAGGAGAGGATCACCCCAGGCTTGGTAGATGAAAAGAACTTTCTAGTGGTTGGCTGCTTTATTTTTCTGATCTTTGGCTTGAACCCTAACATCAGTCTCTAGGTTTTTATTATTCGTGCTATAATTTCTTGATTGAGTTTAAAGTGGAGTGCTATAATTTCTTGATTGAGTTTAAAGTGGAGTCAATGTGGAAATAAAAGATTAGAGATCGCTAACCAATACTTGCTCCTTTCACCATATTACTTCACAAGATACAATCAAAACAACTGAAAAACAGTGGTTTATCATAATGGGTGGATGTGGGAGAATGCTGACGTTCAATAGTAAACAAAAAGAGGAAAAACTTAAGATTTTGGATAGTGCAAGATAAAGTAAGAGACAGAATGTGGGGGAAGAAAAAGGAGGAGAATCTCAGCATGGCATCTGGCACCTAACATTAATACAGCCTGAACAGACAAAGTAATTTGGATCTACACAGCAAAATGGGTCTGGAGAAGTTCTCTGCACATTCTCACAGCACTTAACAACAGGGAGCCATCTTGTGTGAGATGGCCCAAAGAGTTTCAAAAAAACAAAGGTGGACATAGGCTAAATCACACAAAAGGTTTACCTGTGGCCTCTAGAAGCAAAGGCACAGGAGTGCAAGGACAGCTGTACACCCATCTGCACAATACACATGCATACACCCACACATACACACACAAATCAAAAAGTAATCCAGTCCAAAACTGGGCAAATGATTCGAACACACACTTCTTTTAAGCAGAACAGATGGCAAATAATACAATAAAAAGTGTTCAATTGCTTTAGCTATTGTGGAATACAAATAAAAATTATACTGAGATTCAACCAGAATGGCTGTTATACAAGCAAACAAACAAACAAATAGAAATTGCTGCCCTGGCTATATATGAAACTCAGTCTCAAAACAAACAAAAGTAATGTTGGTGAGAATGTCTATTAGGATAGCCTCTAAGGAAAGCAATATGTTACTTTCTCAAAAACACTAAATATAGCATTATTATATGAACCAGCTATACAACAAATACATTCAAACTAAGAGGCCAGAATATGAGAAGGGCCTAAATAAATAATCATGTTCATTGCTACACTACTCACAAAAGTCCAAGTATGAATCAGCCTACATATCCATCAACAGATAAGTTATAAGAAAATTGATATAGATATAAATATAGATGAAAATAGACTTGTGCAATCATGTTACTTGCAAGAAAATGGATGGAACTGGAGGACTTCATAAGGCAGAGTAAGACCCAAAGAGGCAAGTATGACATATGCTCTTCTCTCATAGGTAGAAACTGAAAAACACAAAAACAAGGCCTGAGAATAGTAGCGGGACTATTAGCAAAGGAGAAGGGAGGATATACAAGAGAAGTGGTTATGAGAGAGAGAAAAAGAGAGGTATGAGTGTATAGAAATGTCACCATAAATCCCATTCTTTTATACAATTAGTTAATATTTATTAAGTTATAATTTAAAATTCTATGAAAACATCTTAGAACATACATGAAATAATAAATTTTAAGGAATTAGAATTGGAAGCTTTCCCTGTATCTCAAGAATTATTTGTTGGTTCCTTATATACTATAAATGATCATTCTAAAACAGAAGCCACCCTTACTGCAGTGTCCTTTTAAAATGCAGGCAGCTGGGGGACTAGAGACCTAGCTCAGAGGTTAGGACCAGTTGTTGATCTTGCACAGGATCCAGGAATTCCCAGAACCACATGGGGGCTCACAACTGTCTGTAACTCCAGTTCCAGGAGATCTGTCATCCTCTTCTGCCTTCTCTGGGCGTCAGGCATGCCCATAGTACACATACATACATGCAGGCAAAACACTCATACACAAAATTAAATAAAAAATTAATTAAATCAAATTTTTAAATGCAGGTAGTTTTTTGTTTGTTTGTTTGTTTTTGTTTTTTCGAGACAGGGTTTCTCTGGGTAGCTTTGGAGCCTATCCTGGCACTCGCTCTGGAGACCAGGCTGGCCTCGAACTCACAGAGTCTGCCTGCCTCTGCCTCCCGAGTGCTGGAATTAAAGGTGTGCACCACCAACGCCCAGCTAAATGCAGTTAGTTCTTATCACAGACTCTACAGTTATTTGTTCAAAAATAAAGAAAAAGAAAAAAAGTCTGACTCCAAATGAATTATAATTGCTGAGGGGGGATTTAAAACTGTGTACTCTATGGAGCATCTAGGCTGATTCTAACACAGCCTAGATCTTGACAGAAACAAGCAAAATGCTAGATTTCCAAAGACTCTAGCACAAGTCTAAGAAATAAAATAATTCCTAACTAAATGATACATGGGAAAGGTGAAGAAATGTAAATGAGCATATAAAAACTACAGCAATATAAAAATTTGCCAAGAATCAATGTAGCAATGAAGTTCAATTCCTTTTTCCCCTTATACAAATAGATGGTTCTAAGACAGTCCAGTCTACTTACTGTAGTTGATCCAGTATTAAGGCACTCCTTTCCTACTCTGTAATAATTGTTTGGACGCTTCTTATTTCTTGTATTACAATGTTTCTGTGAGACGATAGGTTCTGGCCTTCAAGGAACCATTTCAGAAACAAATATCAAAGCAATATTTACTGCTGCCTCAAAACTAATTAGTAGCATCATGATAATAAAATTAGCTGGATTACACAGAAACCATAGTTATAGCCATTAATGGGCCCTTCTGACATTAGAACATAAAATATTAAGCCTATCTGTCATAGGGTTTCTATTACTGTGATAAAACACTGTATTCAAAAGCAATCTGAGGAGGAAAGGTTTTTTGTTTGGTTTTGGTTTGTTTTGGTTTACACTTCCAAATCACTGTTCATCATCAAAGAAAGTCAGGCCAGGAACTCACACAAGGCGAGGAACCTGAAGGCAGGAGCTGATGCAGAGGCCAAGGAGGGGTGCTGCTCACTACCTTGCTCCTCATGGCTTGCTCAGCCTGCTTTATATAGTACCCAGGACCACCAGCCCATCAGCAGCAACCTTCTGGGACCTTCTGTCATCAATAACTAATTTTAAAAATGCTATACAGCTGGATTCCACCCCCCCCCCAAAAAAAAAAACAGGGTTTCTCTGTGTAGCCCTGGCTGTCCTGGAACCTGTTCTGTAGACCAGGCTGGCCTTAGAACTCAAAAAGATCTGAGTGCTAGGATTAAAGACGTGTGCCACCGCCCCCAGGTTTATATAGCTAGATCTCATGGAGACATTTTCTCAATTGAGGTTCCCTCCTTTCAGGTAACTCTTGCTTATGTCATATTGACATAAAACTAACCAGCTCACCATCATCTTAACTCCATTTATACATATTTACCAATGGGAGTTTTATTTATTTGTCTCAAAAAAAAACAAATAATAAACAAAACTCCCAGTGGTAAATATATATAAATGGAGTTTCTAGGTCATGTAGTGATGTAAGAAATCAGTTATATTTTTATTTTATTTTATTTTTTGAGACAGGGTTTCTTTGTATTGCTTTGGAGGTTGTCTTGGAACTTGCTCTGTAGACCAGGCTGGCCTCAAACTCACAGAGATCCGCCTGCCTCTGCCTCCTGAGTACTGGAATTAAAGGCATGCACAACATCAGTTATATTTTAATAAATGAAATTAAAGCTTTAAAAAAATGTCTCCTGAAAATTTCAAAAGTAGCAACTCTAGTTAAACCTAAGCTTTAAAAAAATTATTGAAAATTTTGATAATGGAAATTAGATTGTGAAGAAAAAAATTTAAGATGATGGTGAGCTGGTTAGTTTTATGTGTTAAGAGTCCATGGTGGGAGAACAAGGGAACATCTAAGAGCTCACATCTTTATCCACAACCATCAGGCAGAGGTGCTGGGGATCTTTTCAAACCTCAAAGTCAGGCTCTAGTGACAAGACCATACCTCCTAATCCTTCCCAAACAGTCCACCAACTAGGGACCAAGTGGTCACACATGCAAACACCCATATATACATGCATACCACATGCACATACCCCCCTCCCCCCCAAAAAAAAAACCTTTATCAAAATGAAAATATCAAATGTTCATGAGAATAATGTACAACTAAATCCTGATACAAAACTGATAAAAGTGCAAAATAATATAACCATTTCAGAAACCAGTGTCAGGGTGTATTAGTTGAGTTTGAGGGGGTGGACTCTTAGGGGGAGGTTACCATAATAAAATACTTGAGACTGGTTCTTACAGAAAAAGCAATATATTTGACCCACCCACTGTGGTAGATTAAGCTCACAAAAGGAAGCTAAAAGTCAGTAAGGGGTCACTATAACAACCGCCCCATTAGACCTACTTCTAAAAGACCCTACCACTTCTTATTATCACCTGACTATGGGCTAAGCTTCCAACACAGAGCTTTCAGGAGATACAATCAGACTATAACCAAATCATAACATGTCCCTTCTCATAAAGTTACATATTTATTTACCAATCACAACCTCACTGTTAGCTATTTAGTCCAAAAAACTAATTTATGTTCACACTAAAACCTAACACAACTTTCCTTTTAACTGCCAAAAAGGAAATACTTCAAAAATGGCAACCCTATGTTTGTAACACAGCCATGGAGTGAAACACCACTCAGAAGTAAACGGATGGCAGGACAAGGTTGATGTAAGCAGTACATGGATGACTTCTCTGCATTCTGTTAAGAAGCCTAGCTCAGAAGGCTACCCAAATCAGGCGGTGGTGGCACACACCTTTAATCCCAGCACTCAGAGGGCAGAGTTCGAGACCAATCTGATCTACAAGAGCTAGTTCCAGGGCAGGCTCCAAAGCTACACAGAGAAACCCTGTCTGGGAAAAACAAAAACAGGCTACACCGAAGCCAAATGTGGGGGGGCACAGGCCTCAAAAAGGATCTCTGTGAGTTCCAGGCCAGGCAGGGATACACAGTAAAATCTTATCTCAAAAAGGAAGAGCTACATAGCCAAAGGATTCCATTTATGACACTCTAGAACAAGCAAAATAGAGATGGGGATATCAGCAGTTGCCACTGGACCAGAGATCAATTTCAAAGAAATAAAAGAGGAAATGTTGCAGGCTTGTAGAACCTTTTTGTATCATTACTGGGATGGTGGATATATGCTTAACATTTATTTTTAAAACAACTATAAACAAGGGTGAATTTTACTCTAAGTAAACTTTAAATACATAAATTTGATAAAACTGTATTCTACACAAACCTGCACCTTGAATATAAAAGCACCATTTCACTACAAATCAAACCACAGTTCATGCAGGTTTTTTTCTTGTTCTTTTTTATTTTTTTCCTTTATTTTTATGTGTATGGGTGTTTTACCTGTGTGTATATCTGTGCACCACATGCTTGCATGCAGTGCCCCAACCCCACCCCAGCCAGAAGAGGAAGGCGAATGCCCTGGGACTGGAACTACAGATAGTTGTGAGATGTCACTAGGAATTGAACCCAAGTCATCTGGAAAACGAGCCACTGGTCTTAAACACGGAACCAAGCCTCCAGTCCCCCGTTAAAGTATTTTAAAGGCTTTTTTCCCTGAGGTATAGAGGCCAGTTTTGTTATTCTCCCTTCGCACCGGAGAAGCAGCACAGATTAAGCAATCTGCAAGCGGCTGGTCTCAAAAAGGCTGTGCTAGCACTTATGGATCAATGTTCGCCCACTTTATCATGGTAGAAGGTAACTAAAACTACAAGAGGGTGTGTTTGTTTAATAAAACTAAAATTCCTGCTTACATTATTTCAAAAATGAGAACACTCAAGATAAACGAGTATTTCTAGAAAGCTGGAAGTACTTGCATATCCGAGAATGCGCACACCATTTACACAAATAATTAGCCCTAATTTTAACCTGGAACACTCATTTCAAAAATTACTAGTAGCTACATAAACAAGAGCATAATACAGAAGGAGGCACTAAAAATAAGAAACTAGATCAGGCAAAGCACTGCAGTAAAGTGCTTTACCTTAGTTCCAGAGGTGAGAGAAAGCTCATGTCTTCTTCAAGTTGACCGAGATATCGAACTCCCATTTAGATTTTGACCGTCTGTTTTCCTGCATTTTCTTTTTCTTCTTTTCCTTTTTTTTTTTTTAATTCAGTCTTTTACTCGGGCCCACAAACACCCACATTCTCACCTGGTTAAGCTGCGACCTGAACACAGAAGCAACTAACTCTGTGTTGTTTTACTCTGAAAGGTGATTTCCTTTTTTTTTTTTTTTTTCCCGTCCCCCTCCTTATCAGCCTACCCCGGCTAAGCAACCCCCAAGTCCAAGTTCAGTGGCCGGAACTCGCCTAGAAAACACGGCCAAGAGCAGTCGGGAAGGGACGAAGGGAGTCTTCGCGGACAGCGCCTGGCCTTTCACGTGTGGGGCGGCGTGTGACACGCCGCGGGCTCGGCGGAGCCTTCGTTACAGCCCCGGGTGGGGAAACTGACAGGGATGGCCTCCTCGCCCGGCAGAGGCCAGAGGTCACCAGCGTCTGGCCACACCGGGACGGGAGGCTGAAGCCGCGCTGCCCGCCCGAAAACCGCCGCCCCGCTTTACATAACTTGAAGGGCGAGGCGGGCAGCTGCGGGCGAGGCGGGCAGCTGCAGGTGGTGGCGCCGGGCCGGTCACGGACCGAAGCCACGAGAAGCCACGCCGCCATCTCCCGCGACACTGGGACTGCGGCGACCCCGTTACCTTTCCAAATGCCCAGAGAGAGCTGAGACTTGTCCAGGTTCACCACATAGTCCCCCAGCAACCGGTTCAACACGTCGACGACCAACGACTCGAAGACCATTTTCCTCAGCCGCGGACGGCACCGCGGCAGTACCCACGCTGCTCCTCCCTCGAGACAGCTCGGCTAACCGGCTCCCGGCCGGCTCCAGCTGCGACGCCAGCGCTGCCGGGCCACTCAGCCTCACCGCGAGCCCCTCACAGGGAAGGTGGCCGCTCGCACGGCGCGTGCGCAGCTCAAACTGTGCGTGAGGGGGTGGCCGACGCGGAACAGGAGGCGCGGCCGGCCCGGAGAGGGAGGGAGGGAGGAGGAAGGGCGGGGCGACGGCTGCGTAGCCGCCGGCCCCGAGGGCCGAACGCCGCGCCTCTCCCGCCGGCCCCGCCTTCTACATGTCGCGTAGCAACGGGACACCAGTCAAGAGCTGCGAGATTTTCGAGATCCCGCCCCGCAATGACCTCCGGAGCACCTGCCTCGGGCTCGCGGCCGGTGGCGGGGCGTGGTGCTAACCGACGGGAACGCCCTTTCCGCCAGAGAAGACCACGGTGGTGTGCGGCTGGGTGTGCGGATGCGGGGAGTTTCCTGAGGCAGTTTCCCCCATCATTATCGGTTGTGAGGTTCGGCCAGCCTTGGTGCTGGGGCGCCTCAGGCTGTTCCTGCAGTTCCCCCAGCTTCTGACAAGGATGCTAAATGGCCCTTCGAGTGCCTTCACTCACTTCCTACCCCAGCTGCGAATCTGTGCTAGAGCCAGGTGAAAGAGGGTAAAGTTGGAAGAGAAATTCCAAGACCCTAACATGCAACTGCTGTTGGTACAGCCCTTTATGTGGAAGCAGCCGATCATTTCAAAGAGTAGCACCTTTGAGAGCCAGTCCGGAGACAAAAGAGAACCTGCCAGAAAGTATGGGAGAGACTAGACACCTTTGAGCCTTCACTGAGTGGCCAATGTAAAATAAGTAGAGCCTTCTCCGCTCCACTCTTGGGCTTATAGACAAAAGGCTCACAAGACAGATGTGCGGCTTAGAGAATTAATCCTCTAAGGATTTCAGAGGCAGAAATACTCTGAACTTTTTCTTCTGCATGGCAAATCCTGACTACATTTTTGTGCATAGTCACCAGGGTTTTCAAAATTTTAGGCTTAAGATTGTAAGAAAAATGCCTAACAAAAATAGTGTAATATTTTTTAGCTTTTAAATAATGCATTAGCATATATTATGCAAAAATGGGTTTCATTATAACATCTTAGTATATGCATATAATATATTTTTGTCATATTCATTGCCCATCACCCTTTTTTTTTCCATTCTACTGATCCCCTTCCTCATCCCAGATAGGCCCCTTTTGTTTTCATGAATTTTTTAGTCGAGATTCTAAAAGTATAGATTTTTATTTCACACAATTTTGAATTTTATTTATGTATATAAGTGTATGTCTCTCTGTGTGCCACATGCATGCCTGGTGCCATCAGAAATAACTCACTAGTATTGGAGTTACAGGTGGTTGGTTGTGTGCCTCCACGTTGATTGCTGTTGATATCGTGGCTTTTCCCTCTCCTGGGTTCTGGGCAACCTGGCCCTGTTCCTGCTCCTGACTCCTGTCCTCCTGCCCCAGTGGTTTCTCCTCAGCACCTGCCTGTCACTCAGCACAAGCCCTCTCCTGGGCCTGGGCCTTCTTAGAGAACCTTTCCTGTTCACAGGGCCTCTCTAATCCTCCGGCTCTCTCCCCACCATGGGATTGCTCTTCTCCAGGTTAACTTCCCTCACCCAGGGATCCATCTTTGACAGGTGAACTGAACACTCCTCACTGACAGCTCAAAAGCTGTCAAAAGTAGCATGGCTGTGTTGTGCATGCGTTAGGTGGCTACTTAAGGGCTCTGCATGCAGAAACCATGTTGAACTGGAGCCGTGCAGAGCTGGGCCAACAGCAGCTTTCAACAGCTCAAACTGCTGAGACTCATTCTAAACTGCTCCCATTCCCTTTATAAACAAGTGCTTTCTGCCTGTTCTCACTCTTTCCATTTCTGCTCCCAATCGGTTAATACCTACCCCCTCCTTTCGCTCCCTTTCCCAGTAAACTCCATGTGGGTTTGTTGAGTTTGGTGGATCATGTTTTATTGCCCAAAGCTGCAGCAAAGAACCGGGCTGGTGCTGGAACTTGGGTCCTCTGAAGAATATCAAGCGATGTTTACCGCTGAGTCATCTCTTGAGCCTATTGCTTAAATTTCATCCCAGGGGAAATATAAACCACTGTACCACTTTTCCTAGGGTCCCCAAGGACAAATGGAGGCATGATTCCACCATAGTTGACTTTGGAGAGCCAACGAGTTTATTGGGCCTCCTTACAGAGCATAGGTGAGGTCTTAAAGGGTTGTGTGTGCTCCTCTGCCAAAAGGCCACCCCTGGAAAGCATTTGCCCACCAGGGATGAAGGCTTCTCTGCTGTGGCTTCATGGATGGAGCCCCACTCCTCTCATCTTCTCCATCAGTATTTATTCTAGTCCCTCCAGGAGGCCATGAGCAGGATCACAGCAGGTGGGAGCAGCTGGAAACACCCCTCTACCTGCTGAGATAATCCTTTTACAAGACAGTATAGCTGAACTCCACTTGATGGAGTATGCTTGGCTAGGACGACAGTCACAAACTCCAAGGCTATTTGGGGCATGTTGTTTGCTTGTTATGAGACAGGATCTCACAATGTATCTGTGGCTGGCCTAGAACTCGGAGTTGATCTCAAACTCAAGAAGGTGCGCCTGCTGGGGTTAAAGGCAATGCTCACCACACCTGGATTATTTGATACACCATTTGTTATTTTCACATAATTTTGTATTTGAGGGGCCTTCATGAAGTTTCTAAGTCAACTTCCTGATCTTAAAGATACCAAGATAATAGCAATTTTTCCAAAGTTACAACTGAACTGGAACTTCCTGATTCACCTTTTTCTGTAGCCAACTTTGGAAATTTACCTCAGAGTTTGTACTGGTGCAGAGAAACTCAATGAGGCTAGACTAGAAGAGGCCAAAGCCACAGATTATGAGGCATTTTGTTATTGTACTTTTAAGACACCAATGTACAGTACTTAAAAATTTCCACTGTGAGTCCTAACACCCACCAAAGTTGAAAGTTATAAAACTTTCAGAACTCAAAAAACAAATTAGCAGTTTGAAAAACTTCGAATTCATTTTCTACAATCAAGGAAAAATTTGGAGGATACTGATTTAAAACGGGGGCAAAGGGAGCAGTTAAATTGCTAAATAGCATTGAGAAAAATCTACTCAAAAAGGTAGAAAGAAACAAAATGCATATTGTAACTGAAACTTTTGTCTAAATTTAGGTGGCAAATGATAAATATTTCCTAATCACTAGAGTTTACAATTTGCATTTAGTCATTGTGTTGCTTAATCCATCTGGGGACACTTATAAATAAAAATATACGAATGTCATTTGGAAAAAAAGATAGACATGTGCATTAAGTCAAATTTCTGTTGGGCACTAAAAAATAAGCTCAAATTAACGATAATTTTTTTTGAAGTTTCAAATTTGGAAATGTGTCAATGTAAGTCATTTTTTCTCCATATCACAATCTAAATGATGTATTCCATTGCTTGGTCAAATCAAAAAAGAGGGGAGTATTCAAATGATCCTAAACTTCAATAGCCTCCAATTTACAATCAACTTCTAACTTTTGCCAGTGGGACTTGCTTTATGCTCAACTTGTATGTCATAACCTTCCATCTGCGTAGTTTGGACATATGACAGAAAATGGTCTTCATTTTTCTCAGAAGTCTTGCTTTCTCCGTCCACAGATAAAAGCCATCTGTGTATTAGTTGTTCTCATTCCCTGTTCAAGGTCAACATTGTTAGTGATGAGGCCAGACCATCAGATTATGAAGTCACTGAAGCCACCACATTCTCAGGAAATGTACTGAACATTTTACAAGACTTTTACTGACCCAGCCTCACTGACTTCTGCAACTTGCCTCAGACCGTGGTTGAAAATATTGTAAAATAATAATAAGTTGCTTTGACTTATGTGTTTCCATCTCTTTTTTTTTTTCTTTTTTTCTTTTTAGACAGGATTTCTCTGTGTAACAGCTCTGGTTGTCTTGGAACTCACTCTGTAGACCAGGCTGGCCCTGAACAGAGATCCACCTGCTTCTGTCACCCACTTGTTGGGTTTAAAGGTGTGCATAACCACCATGTGGCTGTGTCCCCATCTTTAAAAGGGAAGAAATTAAAGCTTGTTGGAAAGGCAAGCCAAGGAGAGAAGTTTTAGAATTTTACAGTCAATGTTGGTAGAATATAAATGGACACAACCTTTATAAATGGCAACTTGTAAATATCAACAAACTAATACAACTATGTTTGTGCATGTTAGTGTATATATACTTATATACATGTATGTGTATGAATTTTGGTTCAGCAATCCTTCCAGATATTTAAGCTAAGAAAAGAATTACAAAAAATCCCTAAAACAATCCTTATAAGATTTATTAAACCTTTGCTAATAGAAGCAAACTTAATATCTATTAGTAGAGAAGCTACTAATAGTAAAGATATACACACATACACTAGGTTAACAATGCTGGCTTTGAAATGGTAATGAAGATAAATAAAATGAAAGGTTATTGATCATAACTTGAAAGTACAAAATGGCATCATGAGTTGTCAGCTTATTTTGATTGTTCAGAAAATGCAAAAGTCTGAAAATATACTCCCCAAACATCAATAATGCTGATCTCTAGATGACAGAGCTTTTGACAATGTGATTTTCTCTTTTTTTTCTTTTGAAGTTGAAATGGTTTATGGTACATATGAATTTGTCCTTCTAAACTGGTGGAGTAATTTGCCAGAATTGTTATTGATTCATGTGCTGTTTGATAAACTCTTTGGAAAACTACTTGGAAATGGTCTCTTCAGAACTAGAGCCAAGTGACATTTCTAAGCATAGTCAAACCTCATTGGAAAATTGATAGGAAAAAATGGATTTGAACTCTCAAAAGTCTGCCTAAAGACTTGATTTGAGCAGATATTTTACTAAAGACAACAGATAAATGAATAAAAACTTATTTGACATAAATGGCAGAAATGAAAAAGATGCAATCACATATCTGAATATCTTTCCATTTTTAACCTAGTGATTTTTTAAAATAGAATCTCAAAATGCTAGTGAGAGTATGGAGAATCGGGGTCATTCATCTTCTAACAATGAAAATGTGAAATGGTAGTCACTCTGAAAAAGTTAGGCCATTTTTGCAAAATCTCAGCAAGGATGTCCACACAAACTAGCAATTATAAGCATAGACACTTATCTAAAAAGGTGAAAAGAAAAAAAAAGGTGAAAACAACTGTCAGCACATAAATAGGTAGCAAGTCAAAGGACCAGGGACTTGGGAATCAAAAATCATCCAGCAGTTGGTAGAAGTAGAAGCAGACACCTACAGCTAAACCTTGAACTGAACTGAAATCCAGATGCAGAGGAGAACTGATGAGCAAAGGGGTCCATATCAGCCTTGTGAAAACCACAGAAACAGCTGAACTGAACAAGGGAGAACTCTTGGTCCCCAGACTGATAGCTGGGAAACCAGCCTAGGACTAATCCAGACCCCCTGAATGTGGGTCTCATTGAGGAGACCTTGGAAATCTATGGGGCCTCTTGTAGTGGATCAGTACTTAATGCTACCATAGGAATGGACTTTGGGAGCCCATCCCACATGGAGGGATACTCCCTGAGCCTAGATGCAAGGGGGTGGGCCTAGGCCCTAGCCCAAAGGATATGACAGACCAAGACCCCCTATAGAAGGCCTCACCCTTCCTGGGGAGCAGAAAGGGTATGGGGTAGGTAGGGTGTTAGTTGGGGGGGCAAGGGAGGAGGGGAGGGAGAGGGACTTAGGATTGACATGTAAAATAATTTTCTTTCTAATAAAAAACAAAAAACAAAAATCAGACGCCAAAGTGAGGAATGTGAAGGTGAAGGATGAAGAAGGTAAGCCACACATCGGAGGTACTAAAACTCATTCTGAGTGTCATGTGGCAAAGAGCATGGTGCTCAGAATCCCTCTGTGAACTGAATCCATGATCATACTGACTGCCTTGGCCATTGGTCTAACCAGCCTCCACATTTGCATCAATTTTAATTTATCCAGATGAGAGGTTTCCCAGAAATGAACTTTCTGTTGATTCAATATCCTTTTGAATATTGACAACAAACTCAATTTCCTTTCCTTGCTCTTGTTCCTTGCTTTGTGATAATTTAAGAATAAAGCAATCTATATCGTGTAGAGGTAGCTTTTGTCTTTTATGTAATTCATGTGCAATGTCAGACATAGAGGATGTATTCATAATTATAAAAAAGGGCTGTTGATATAGTTGAAACTCATGAATACATTTAGTGTGTTTTTCTGGAATGATTTAGTCTAATTAAGTAAAATCTACTAATGTCTAGAACTCCCCATTGTTGATATGTTATAAAAGTCTTTCTTAAGGAACACATACATAGACCCAGAATATCTGCCTTGAGGGTAATATGCTGTTACTGCTCAGAAGAACCATCTCAATTAATTACCACATTTATACTACTCTCAGATTCCCTACTCTCCTTTTTATATTTAAGGAGATTCTGAGTCAGATCCACTAACTTGGTTTCATTTAATGTTAGACATCAGCTACTGATTCAAACTGCTGCAGATTTTCCCTCCACGAAGTTAAAAGAGCACCGCCTAGTGGAATGTTTTATAAAACTACTTCCACCTCGTCACACTGAAGCCATCACCTTTAAAATTAGTAATTATAATTATGTTATAATTTTGGTAGGGTCCAACTACTTATCCATCACTGTCCTGGAACTCCCAGTGATCCACCTGTCTCTGCCTCAAGAGTACTGGGATTAAAGGCTTATACCACCATACCTGGCTATAATCACCAATTTAAACTTTCTTTTTTAAATGATAGTGGTATATAAATAAGTTCTTAGTCTTTATAAAATAAATTCAAAATATCTTTTAAAACTAAACTTCAGATTAGAAA
Organism: Cricetulus griseus; assembly: GCF_003668045.3. Lineage (NCBI taxonomy): Eukaryota > Metazoa > Chordata > Mammalia > Rodentia > Cricetidae > Cricetulus > Cricetulus griseus. Next base: position 44,315,186 of record NC_048596.1, on the reverse strand, counting down.
GCCAAAGCTAATATTAATTTATAATATTTTAATTAATTTTTACTGCATAATGTTCTTTTTTTCTTCTTTGAACCTTTATGCTTCTCAAGTAGAATTATATCTCATGTAGAATTAAGGAATGTCTTAGTTGATTGCAACTTAGTTTTGGCTTTATTTTTTACTTCAATATTGTATAGCTAGTGTATTAATTTCTAAAAGAAATTTTAATTGTTCACAGGTTATGTTAGACATTTGCACTCTTCTTTGAGTTTAGTAGAAATTATATGGTCATTTCATAGCAAAGCTTATACTAAATGGGAAAAGAAATCCTCAAATCATTTTCAATAAAACTAGGAGTAAGAGAAGCATGTCCATGAATATTCAGGGATATATGAGATTGAATTAGTCTAAAAGTGTAAGGGAGCTCACACCTTTAATCCCAGAACTAGAGAATTACATAAGACAGGAGCAAGCAGTATGAGGCATTGGTTCTCCATCCACACTGAGGAGAGGCAGCAATTTAAGATTTGATGAAGGGCTGCTGCATGGATCAGCTCTTTCAGCCTGAGCGAAGGTGAGAGCAGTGGCCAGCTGCTTTGCTTTCCTGATCTTCAGCTTGAACCCCAATATCTTTCTCTGGGTCTTTTATTTTTCATGTTACAAAGTAACAGTTACTATTTTCACTAATCAGAAATCAAAGATCAGGTACTTGTGTGTTCCATAACTGTTAACCGACATACAACACAAGCTTTTCAGTCCAACCAGTCAGAATCTAATGTTCCTTCTGTTGTTAGGAAGAGCCATAATGTTTCTAGAGAACTAAAGACTATTTCTATAGTTTAGGGAGTGGGTTGGTCAGCCATTGGAAAGTTCTCAACTCCACTAGGGCTTGGGAACCTGAACTTTATTTAACCCTGCAGGTAAAATGGAGTCTGAAGTCAAAATGGCCGTACTCAAGCCAAGATGCCTTTGCAGGTTCCCTTCTCAGGTCAGAATTCTTTTGCCTGCTCCCTTAAGCATATCAGTGTTTACTTCAGCATTATTCACAATAGCTAAGTATTGGAACAACCTAAGTGTCCAGTGGATAAAGAAAATGTGCCTTATATATGGAATCTTTTTAGCCATAAAGAAAAATAAAATTATGTTGTTTGCAGGAAAACGAATACAATTAGAGATGGTCATATTCAGCAAATTAAGCCATTGTTCCCTCATTGTCATTCCTAGATGTTATGTAGATGAATACAATCATGATCACATGATCACAAATGACTTGAAATAGTAGTGAAACTGTCCAGGGAAGAAAAGGAACAAAAGTGGGGAAGAATGAGGGAGTAAGAGTGGGAGATGCCTGGACAATACACTCAAGATGCAATACATACTTTAATTAAAACTTTAAGATATATGGCCACAATTTGGCATTCTACAAGATTGCAGGGATCATATACAGCTGATGTTAAGGGGTTGTCGGGAAGGAGCTTGATCCCTGTCAACATGCACAATAGACAAGACTGAGATCTCAGCCTTGAAATCATAGTAGGGAGGTATCCTGTAGGCTGGGAAGACACCTGCCTTCAGTGTGAAATTATCATAAGCTCTAAGTGCTAGAACCTTAAAAAATAAAGGAAAGTTATAGATTAAAGATAAATTAAACTGCAAGGCAGTGGTGGCTAATGCCTTTAATCTCAGCACTTGGGAGACAGAGGCAGGAGGATCTCTGTGAGTTTGAGATTAGCCTGGTCTACAGAGCAAGTTCCAGGATATTGGTGTTACACAGAGAAACCCTGTATTGAAAAAAAGAAAAAAGAAAAATTAGCTAAACTCAGTTAATTCAGGAATTTTAGATTTCACTTTACAAGAAAGTTGTGGTAATGAAGAGATCACTCAGTTGCAGCTCTTTCAAAGGATCAAAGTTCAGTTCCCAGTATCCCATATTAGATAGCTCACAATAGCTTGTAACTCCAACTATAGGGGGATCCAGTGCCTCTAGCCTCAGCATGTACATACAGACAAGCAGGCACACACATACACATAAAATAAGTAAATCTTCGGGTTTTTTTTTTTTTTTGGTTTTTCATTTTGGTTTTTTTTTTCCAAGACAGGGTTTCTCTGTGTAGCCTTGACTGCCCTGGAACTCCTTCTGTAGGCCAGGCTGGCCTCAAACTCAGAGATCAGCCTGCCTCTGCCTTCCAAGTGCTGGATTTTCACCACCACCCTTCAAGATAAATAAATCTAGAAGAAGAAGAAGAAGAAGAAGAAGAAGAAGAAGAAGAAGAAGAAGAAGAAGAAGAAGAAGAAGAAGAAGAAGAAGAAGAAGAAAGGAGAAGAGGAGGAGGAGGAGGAGGAGGAGGAGGAGGAGGAGGAGGAGGAAGGCAATGATGACAACCTTCAGTAGAGCTTGATAGCACAGTCCTATAATCCCAGTGCTTGGGATATTAGTGCAGGAGCAGTATGGGTTCCAGGTCAGCTTGGGCTACATAGTAAGACTCCACCACAAACAAACTGCTGAACATTCGTGTCAGTTCTTATATTATTGCTTTTAGTCAGTCGTTCTGTTCGCCCTCTCAGCTTCAAGCTTTCACAGCTATTCCCATGATCCAAGCATGTTCAACTGTTTGACATGTCATTATGACATTGTCATCCATGAAATTTATGCTTGAGAATCATACAACTGAGTTACACAAACAAACAAAATACCTTCAAAAACATTAAGTTCAGGATTTTATGTTGGGCTACATTTATACCTGGTTATGGCCTCATGTGGTCCACAGGCTGCAGGTTGGTCACATTCCAGAGATTGATCTCAAAGGCTTTTGGCATTTATGTACTTGATTTTGCCATCCTTCCATTTACCCATTCAATACATATTTATAAGAATTGTCACTGAACGCCAGAAGTTGTTTGGGGTCTTGGGACACCAACAAAAGTCCTGCTCTCAGTGAATGCTTTTTGCCTTCCTGATGTCAGTCACAGGCAGTAACAATTAACTTTATTAATTAATAAAGTCAGTAACCATTCAACACTTAATGATCAAGTATTTCTTTTAATTTTAGTTATTACTGTGTGGTATGTGACGTGTGTGTGACTGACATGTACCATTGCGTGTGTGTTGAGATCAGAGGAAAACCTTGTGGAGATAGTTCTGTCTTTCTACCTTTACATGGGTCCCAAGGATCAAACCCAGGTTGTCAGGATTGCACTGCAAGTGCCCTTCCTCACTGGGCCATCACCACCATCTTTTTTAGTGTACATACATTCCAGGTGTGCTTAATGATTCTTTTAAAATATCTATCCATCTATCTATCTATCTATCTATCTATTTATCTCTATCCATCCATCTATCCATCATCTATCTATTTTACATCCTAACTTCAGTTTCTCCTCCCTCTTTTCTTCCCAGTCCCTCTCCATGCTTAATGATTCTTTTTGTTGTTGTTTTTCTATTTCAAAAAGCTTTATTTTTACTTGGCCCGAGGCTTTGGAGGGGCTCCAGGGTGATCACAAAGTTGCCTAGTGACTTGAGAGGTTCAGGTGGAGGTCCTGAGGCTGGCTGTTGCAGAGCAGAGCAGAGGAGGGGGAGCCCCTTGGAAGGCGAGGCCTTCTAGACGTGCATGAGAGTGAACCACCCTATGCCAGAGATGGCTGGGGCACATCAGTCTGCATTGGCTGTCGCCCAGCCAACCTATGGAGGTTAGTCAAGTGGTTGCCATTTTCTTGATGAGCTTCTCCTCATCCAGGAAGTGGTTTTCCAAGACATCACAGTGGGGTTTTTACCCCCACTCATCTTAAGATGGCTTCTGCACATCCTGGAAGAGTGCACTGCACATCTTGGGAGAGTGCACGCACGCCCCTGTGATTGGTCTGCAACTTGAGCCCTCACAGTCTTCCTTGGCCAATTACCAGAAGAAGTGGTCTACACCCTCCTGAGCCACGTCATGCGGATCAAAATAGTAGCCCAGAGATAGGTGTAGGAGGCCCACAGGGCTAAGGTGACCAGGCAGTTCACTGCAGCTTCCATTTCAATGGAATCATTCTGATGAATCTGGGAAGTCAAGGCTGATCTTCAGTATGGAGCAAACAGTAAAGGGACTGTGTGGCGGGTCCTCAAAGTCGAAGGTGGTGAGGAGATAGTCCCAGAGGCTGTGACTGGGAAGACGGAAAGGCAGCTGGAAGCTAGCAGAGGGGGTCTTTGGGTTCATTCTGTCCAAACACTGTTGAAGCAAGACAGAGATCCATGGGACCTCTGAGGCACTGTTTTGCTTAATGATTCATAAAGGAAACAATATTGATAAAATGTGCTGCTAGTTATTTTAATATACCTTCATCTATCTCAGTGTTTTTTCCCTCAGGAATTTCATTAAAAGATTTCATCCTATGAATCTGCAAAAATGTTTGGATGTGGTTGTAAATAAACAGTATTTAGCTGAATTTATTTATCTGTTTCACTGGACCCCTAACTAAATGATAGATGCAATAGATATATAATTTAATATACAGATTGTTTTAAGTGTTCTGTTTTAATACTATTAAAGAAACTAGGTTCTTAATCACTGTTGAACTCAACCATAATTTCCACCTCAATCTTTAACTCTCTAATTTCCCAAATGATCTACTTTAAAGCTTCATTTTCTGCATTAAAGAGGCCATTAAACACATTTATGCAGGCAATTAAAAGGCATTGCATAGGACCGGCAGAAAACCATGGATATATTCAATTGCCCTCACTTTAAATCAATCAGCTAACATGAGTCTGTAATTAACATCCATATGGTGGGGAAGCTTACCTTGGCTAGAAATACAAACTACTACTGTGAGCTCTGGCCTCAAAATGAATGAAAGTCAATCATGTTTCTTCTCGATATGAGAATCATTAGGAAGGCAAGGAGGTAGCACAGCTGAGAGCATTATAAGGCGAGCCAGAGGCTGCATGTCAGTCATCATGATGGGAGGTGAGGGATGTGTCAGGGATTAGGAAAGCCTTGTGGGAACCACAGCAGGCATTTTTCTTGAGGAAAAAAAAAACATTCCTTTGTCCCTGGTTGCTTCATATTACTGGTATCTGTCTGTCTTGAACACCTGGCCCTCCAAATACAATATTTAAACTAATCCTTGTTTATTCACTCATAACCATTATTCTTTTTATACAAAAGGGTAGAACATATAGAACTTACTATTTAATTTGGCTTGTTCACAGTAACTAATCCTAGTAATTAAATTCAGCTCTGTATTTGATCCAAGAACTTGAAACAAAGGACCAAGAATAGTTACTTATGACTCATGAAGGAAATGGAAATAACTATCATACCACAAACAAAAAGGCAGAAAATAGAAATGAAAGAATGAAGGACAGAAAGAAGGAAGGAAGGAGGAAGATAGGAGGAAAAGAGAAAGAAAGGTAATAGCAAGAGGATGCTGCAGGGAACTGTCCATTTTCCTCTCTGGATGAAGAGTATCCCCTAGCTTCTGAGAACCGCCAATGGTTTATAAATGAGTTGCCCATTGCCTATTCCCCTGGGCAGAAGAGAGCTGTCTCTTCCAGGCCTATGACTTCCCTCCCCAGGAAGAGCCTACATCTGCTGACAGGTTAAAACAAGGGCATGAAGGTTCAAATGGAACATTTTGATGGAGAATATCTATTGAAAAGTGTCCCAGCTTCAACACTTTGATTGGCCCAGTAAATGTTTTGGCTGCAGTTGCTCAACAATTAACCTTCTCTCTCAGCCCTGTAACCTTCCATAGCTCCCTTATAAGCAAGTTGATAAGCAAGATAATGCCCCATAAACTTCCTGCAAGCAAAGCTACATCTCACATTTTTTTCCCCAGTGGAACTGGAGACAGCACATGGACCAAAAGAGAAAAAGGCATTCTTTGAGAATTTGAGGTACTTTCATATCTTTCTGTTAACTATGTACTAAATATTGCTGCTGATCAAAAAAAGAAAGAAAAAAGATAAGAAAGAAGACAGAAAGTATTGAAATATTTTGTAATACCCTGGAGGTGGCCTTGAAGAGTAGAACTCTTGGGCTGCATTAGGCTTCCTTGTCTTATCTTACTTCAAGTTCTTGGTGCTTCTGTCTCTGAAACCACAAAGTGTCCAAATTTATAAGGTGTCAGCCAGATGGGTCCTAATAGACTCAATGTAGTTAAATAAGTAGAAAAAAAAATAGAACCAATTAGAGAAAAGCTGTCAAATCTTGTGGTAGAGAGGAAGAACAACAAGCCTACCAAAAGTTGTCAAAAGTTCACAGTCAGATCTACATGTCTCTGTCTATGCAGAGATGGGGAAATTAGTAAAGAAGTTTTTGTTCCTTCCCGGTTACCACAGTGATCTTTGTCTGCTACACTTGCTGCTTCCATGCTTTAGAGATCCAGCTGTCAGTTTCATTCAGCCAGGGATTTTGTTTATCAGCAGTCTGCTTTTTGAGGTTCTTTTGCCTTGAGCCTGTGGATTGTCAGACAATGTTACATATGGTAAGTTGTCACTAGTGCTGGTGTGGACTTTTTGGTAGTATGTGGTGATTTGAATGAGAATGACTGCCATAGTCTCATATAGTAAAATTCTTAGTTCCCAGTTAGTAGAATTGTTTGGGAAGGATTAAAAGGTGTGGCCTTGCTGGAGGAGGTGTGTCATTGGAGGTGGAGTTTGTGTCCCCATCTCTCTCTGTCTGCCTTAAGGTTATTCCCTCAACATTTAAACTTTCAGCCACTGCTCCAGTGTCATGCCTGCCTGCCTGCTGCCTTGCTTCCCACCATAATGGTCACAAACCCACCTTGGAACTTATAAGCCCAATTGGTTATATCTTGAATGAGTTGCCTTGGTCTTGGTGTCTTAGCACAGCAAGAGAAAAGTAAACTGAAACAACAGTGCCATCGCCTTTGAATCATGCATGCTCATGTAACTAATCTCTCGCTCATGCTTCTTCTGTGAATAGTCCCAATAAAACTCATTGGTTCACTAAGGGATACTTGGCTAGAATCATTTCTTTGCTCTGTTGTTGGTGTCCTATATGGGGTGAATAGACATTGGTTCACCCTCCACTCCATCCTCCAGAAAAGTCAAGCAGTTGGCCCCTCAACCGGAACTGAGGAAACCAAGGGTGAATGGGGGAGTAATGGTTGTATGGTCCCTGCAGTGGGTGCTGATTTATACAACTGAGGTTGATTCATGTGAGGGTGGAGGGTCCAGGGGGCAGTCCAATTATGGCTATATTTCCCCATATGGATATGGAATGGTGTGCCTGCTTGCTGTAGTGTTGATTGTGCACTCCTTGTAAGGGGTAATAAGATATGTACCCAAGGCCAGACCATCTGAGAATGGAGTAACCTTGTAGTGAATTACAGGCTAGCCCTCTTTCTCATAGCATGCCTACTCAATGAGTGAGGTCTACCACCCAGTATGGATTATAGCCAAAGTCTTTGATGGACTGGAGAATATATGGAAGTCCCTGAAGGTGGCAAGTATGAGACTGGATGACTAGCATATCACTTGTGTGTGGCCTTTGTTGTGAGTGACAAGATGTGAAGTTGAAGCTCAGTTATCTTCCCAGAAAGAACTTACCCACTGCGTTAGCATCAGGTTTCACAGTGGAAGGGAGAAGATGGGTGAAGGGGATGGAGGTATTGGCTTACCATTTCTTATCCTGGCAGAATTCAAAAAAAGAGAGTGCAAATTATATCTGTGCTAAAGAGCCACTCCTGGAATCCAAAAGCTCAGAACCCATGGGCATAAGTAAGGAGGAAGAACTGAACGTGGTAGAAGTGATAGAAGAAACTCCTCAGTCCCAGCCTTCAGTAGGGAAAAAGAGGAAAACCCATGATTCACCATGCAAATGGGGCCTCAATAACAGCAGTGCAAGAAAACACGGTAATCAGGGAATACTCTGCCCTTGAACAACTTGAATTGGGCAAGACTTTTAAACAAGCAATGAAAGAGATATCCTGGCTTGTGATGCTATAAGTAATAGGGGTAGACGGTAAGAAAGTGGAAAAAATGAGCAAAACTGTGCACTCCTTATGAGACAAAGGGTGAATAACCTGAGATGCTATAAAGGAAATTGGTCTCTGATGAACTGGTGCAAAAGAGCCACTAGGAACACGTGGCAAGCCACTGGCTGAGGCCTCTATGAATGCCAAGGACTAGAAGACAATAGAAGAAAGCCTGGAGTTACTGACCAAACTGGACATGATAGAGGTTGTATTTGATGCCCAGTTCATTGGGTCAGATAGGAGAACTGAAGAAGGGGCTAACCCAGTAAAGATCTAAGGAGTAGAATGGGGATCTAGTGGCTTTTGCTAAGCTCCATGGAGGGACATGATTTTTATGAGGTAGGAGAGACTTTGGTGGATCTGAACAATTTAGATTGGAATGTAAAGTTTGTGAAATGTTAAGGCAAGCAAGAGGCAGGTGAGATAACGGTAATGCATATGAGCAGGTCTGCCTGGATCACTCAAAGACAAGTGTGGCAAGCTTTGTCTAGAGCTGAAGTTCCTTGGGGGAAAATTAACAAAACCCCAAATGCAGCATTAGCTTCTGGAAAGTTTGAAAGCCTGAGCAACAATTCACAGAAGTGATAAATAACAAACATTTGATACATGTGATGGAATTTGTTTTCATGTTGTGTTCATCCTTTTAACACTTGGTTTTCCTTCCTTTATCCTTATTTATTGACTGATGTATTCTATCTGCTTAGCCATTCATGAGCAACTGACTTGCTTGGAGTGACCAATAGTGGGTCTTCAGAGATGCTGGCCAGGCTTTGTTTAAAAAAAAGTTTCGTTATATAATACAATAAATACTAAGCATTGACTGTCTTACAGACTTGGAAAAACATTTGAAATAAAAGTAAAAGAGAAGTGAAAGAGTTTGAATGAATATACCTGTAAGCATGAAAAATACACTCCAAGATACATAAGGCAATTGAATGAAAACCTCAGTGAGCCATGTGTGCTACCTCCCTAGGAGTCAGTGAGGCCCCTGAGGACATTGCTAACTTTGTTTTCCAGAACTAGATGGTGAGTCTCTTTTGCTAAAAACCCACCATACTTTGGCTATAGGACATGAAAAAATAAGGCTGAGACTGAGCTGGAGGCTCCATCCATTCTGACAGGCTTTCACAGTATAAAGAGGTGTCATGCAGACTTCTTGGGGAGAATTATCACTACAAGTCCTGCTTGGCTATGGGCCTTGCATGCCATGGTGCCAATCTACCAGGGAAGATGGGTTCACTGGGGCAATAGTAGCATAACTCTTGTGGATGCAACTAACTGCATGCTGACTGGATTCAAGGTCTGTGCCACAGAAGGGAACTCACAACTGATTCTGTAAACAGGGCAACAATCTATGACTAAGTAGATCATAGATCCCAGCAAGGTAGTGACTGCTATTGTTTTGATGTGATGTGCCTTCTAAAACATTTGTATCTAAACTGCCATCTAAAATATTTGTGTCTAAACCTCTAGATTACTGTCGCTGCCAATCTTGGCCATGAAGGGCAACATGCTTGGAGGTTTGTTTTTATTATTTGCAATGGGCAATAGTTACTGCAGAGACTCATAACTACTCAAATTTCTGAGAATAAGTGACTTTGTAGACACTGGGGTCCAATGCTCAGGTATAGATGAAGGAAAATTAGACATTTGTATCACTCACTCCAAGAACAAGAGCACCTTATGAAAAAGGCATGGAATGAATGCAAGAGCCATAGGACAGGTTAGAGTGTTTTGTAACTATTTCCTCTGAGTTGAAACATTCCCTTCTCTGGGGAAGAAAGGGATGTTCATAAGACTCAGGAAGTAAATGAAACTTACAAGATTCAGAAAGCTCCTAAAATGCACAAGATCCAGAAAGGCCCTCCAGGAGGTTATACAAGCAGTAACAGTTTCTAAGGAGAGAAGACTATCCTGCTGGCCCATCTGCCTGTAACTTGTGTAGAGAGTTCCACAAATGCAATTTTTCCTCATCAAATTGAGCCCTGGGCCTTCATCATCACATGCTTAGGATCCAAGAGAGTTGCCCAAACTCCTGCCATCATACAAATCTGTTCTTTGAGCAGGAAGACAAAGGACGAAGAAAGGATGTGTTGGGGGTCTGTGGGAGTCATTTCCTTAGCATCAAGTTAGTCATCTTTAGAGACTACTTCAGAAGTCTTGTCATCGTGTTTCCTTAGTTACCAATGTGTGAAAAGGGTGGGAAATAGAATGTTTAGTCAGAACAGTATCATCCCATGACAATGGATGTCAGTTACTGACAAAAAGTAGAACACAAAATTAGGGAACTAGTAGGTGCTGCTTTTCCTGGGCTAAAAGAAAAGCTTCCATTTAAAAAATTAATATAAAAGAAAAGAACGATGAATGGCAAATGACCATGGCTTCTGGGATGGAGGTAACGGGAAGTGGTAGGGACTGTGGTGGGCAGAAAAACTCTTGTCTCTCCTGAGCTCAGCCATATCCTGTCATGGCCATGTGGAAACAGGGTCCACAGTGGTCCAGTCTTCCACTTCTCTTACAGAATATATCAATCTGGGTTTTATATGAGCTCCCTAGTTTAAAACTAATGCTTGCATTTTTATAAAATGCTAAGTCTAGGCCCTGGTGTGGTGTAATCCTCCAATTTTCAATATCCCATAAAAGGAACCACTTTTCCTTGAGGCAACATCTTAGGAAACATGATCATCATAATTAGGAAATGTTCTCTATGACTTTGAAACTTTGGAGGTGAGGGGGAATCTTGAAATAAAGAAGTAGCTGAACAGGAAAAGTACTTATTCCCTGGGCAGACACCAATCAGCTATGTACTCCTTTCTTTTCTATAATAGTCAACTAGCACTATTTATAAATGTGGAATATCAGTATTTTTAAAGGCTCTATTCTGTTTAATTAGCCCCTTTCAGCTACATATAAAGGCTATCACAAAATTCACCATACCTACACTTTTTTTTAGTCGTTTAGTCATTCTTTGCAGTTTTCTGCTTTGGCCAGCAGGTGGCAGCAAGTATTGGCAAGAAGATAGCCAGTTTACACCTTCAGAATTTTGATTTTTCTTTGACCTGCGTAAATAAAAACAATGAAGGAGGGGAAGAAAACAGAGAGGTCCTGAGGGAGCCTAGGCAATGGGTACTGAAAAAGAAGCTGCATAGGAAGAATTGCTTTTCTAATATTCTGCAGAATAGTAGAGTGACAACTTACTACTTTTTTTTTTTTTTTTTTTTTGAGTCAAGATCTCATTATTTAGCCTGGATAAACCTCATATGTGTGGTTCTTCTGCATCAGCTTTTCAAGTGTTATTATCATATGTCTTATAAAAAACTAGGAGAGAAGACACACCACAACCATAGATCAAATGATAATTACCGTATCTGACCTTTGTTTCAAATTATCACAATGACCCTACAAATGTATATGATAATTATAGGTCAATAAAACGTATCTTTTTTTTTGCTTCTTTTAAAAACAATTTTTAATTATTTATTTTATCGGTACTTTGCCTTGATGTATGTCTGTGTGAGGGTGCCAGAGCCCCTGAAACTGGAGTTACAGATACTTGTGAACTGCCATGTCGGTGTTGGGAACTGAACCCGAGTTCACAGAAAGACCAGACAGTGTTCTTAACCATTGAGCCACCTCTCCAACCTGATAAAATATTTCTAAAGGTAAAAAAAAAAAGACTCTAAGAAGTGGAAGAAATTTCCACTGGCTTCCTTCACTATTTCTCGCATGGGCTTGTCCTCCAGGAAGGATGATCATGAAAGGCTGGCTGTGTGAAACAGCAAAGGAAAAGGTTTAATGTGTTCCATGATTATACAGTGTGCCAAACAAGGATCATTTATTTTATTCTTTACTCTGAAGGCTGCTCCCTGATAAAACTACAGGTACTTGTTGCTCTTTAGGTAAAGATGTAGCAGTATTAGGACATGAAGAAACGGACGTGAAATATTTACATTATTTTCTGGATAACTTCCATATTCACCTAAATCCACCATCTTAAAATGTATTATTGCTGGTGCTCCTCCTGTCCCTCCTCCCTTCTTCCTCCCCTCCCCTTCCCCCTCCACTTTCTCTCCTCCTCTCTTCCCTCTTTTTCCTTCTCCCTCTTCCTCTCTATACTCCTCTATCCCTATTCTTCTCCTGTATCCCCTCTCCCTCCCCATTCCCTCCTCCTCTCCCTTCTCCCTCCTCCCGTTTTCCTCCTCCCCTCTCTCTCCTCCCTCCTTGCCCTCCTTTGTAACCAGGATTGACCCAAAGCTGCCTTGCACTTGCTAAACAAATGTTTTAACCCCTCCTCCCCACCATCCTTTCCTCTTTTAATCTTAAAAGAGACTCTTGCTGAGCCCACGCAGGCCCTGAATTTCCTATTTTCCACCTCAACCTCTCAAAGAGCAGGATCATAGTCCTGGGCTGCCAGGCTCTGCTGACTGCTGAGGAAGCAAATAAAATGGAATACATATGAGCAGAAGTTATTGGGGAAACTCCTATGTACTATGAAGCAAAATTTGGAGAAAATAAACATAAAAAGTTTTGGGAGTTTTGTTATATCACCAGTGATTATGAGCTAAATATCTGTTTTTAAGGGGAAAAAGAAGCTCCACCTAGTACAGTAACCTGGACTGGATTTGGTCTATAGAACAATTAGTTTTATACTTTGTGCTTTGGAGTCAAAACTTTAATAGATATAAATATAACATAAACTAACTCTTGCTAACTTGTAAAGTAAGAAACATGACAGGCGGCTAGGCAGGATACAGAGTGAGTATGACGTAGTGCCAACAAGAGAAATTACAATGAAATGCAGTCATTCATGGAAAATGGTGGGAGGGGGCACATTGTGTTAAGTGAAATTGGTCAGATGCAGGAAGGCAAGAACAGCCTGTGTTCTATCTGTGGGAAAAGGCCTGAAAGTAGAAAAGGGACTACTAGGGACTGGAAACAGGGCTGGCAAGGAGGAGGGGGAAGGAGAGAGAGAAGGTAGACATGGTAGCGCATGCATGCACTTGTACAGAAATACTGCAGTAATTCTCTTTTGTTTGTGCAATTAATCTGTGTTTATAGTTGTAGGAAAAAAAGAAGTAGAAATTACCAAGTCACTAGTCCCTTTAGATTCAGCAAAATTTACATTTAGTTGTTTGGGTTTACTAAGAAATCCAAAGGAACCTGAAAGTGATTATTAGGACTAACTGAAATGATGCCACGATACTTTAGAAAAGATTAAAGTCTTTATTGGGGGACAAAAGACAAATTTATTATGGGTTGTGTGGTGGTTTGAATAGGCATGGCCCCCAAAGACTCATGTGTTGTGGAATATTTAACTACGTGAAGATGTGTTATATTTGTATATGTTGCAGAACATTATTTTAACTGGGTAAAGGTGTGTTACTTTTGTTTCTTCTGCATTTGTTTAATTATGAAAAGATGTGTTGCTGTTTCATCTTGCCTGCCTAAGGTACCCGACTGGTCTAATAAAGAGCTGAATGGCCAATAGCTAGGCAGAGAAAGGATAGGTGGGGCTGGCAGGCAGAGAGAATAAATAGAAGGAGAAATCTAGGCTCAGAAGAGAAGAAGAAAAGAATGAGGGAGAAAAACAGAGACATGCCTGGGGTCAGCCAGCCAGGCAGTTGCCAGCCAGTAAGACAAGGAAGAAGCAGGAAAAGTAGGACATACAGAAAGAAACGGTAAAAAGCACCGAGGCAAAAGGTAGATAAAGAGAAACAGGTCAATTTAAGTTAAAAGAACTAGCCAGAAATGAGCCTAAGCTAGGCCGAGCATTATAACTAACAAGATATCTGTGTCAAGATTTGGGAGCTGGTTGGTGGTCCAAAAAAGAAAGCCTGGTACACTCATGTTTGAATATATCCAGAGGGAGTGGCACTATTAGGAGTTGTGGCCTTGTTGGAGGAAGTATGTCACTGTGGGGGCAGGCTTTGAGGTTTTATATATGTTCAAGCCATGCTCTTTGTGGCAGTTTTTCCTTCTGCTGCCTTCAGATCAAAATATAGGACTCTCAGTTCCCTCTCCAGTACTGTGTCTACCTGCACACCACCGTGTCCTACCATGATGACAATGGACTAAAACCTCTGAAACTCTTAAGCCAGTCCCAGTTAAATGATTTCCATTAAAAGAGTTGCCATCGTCATGGTGTCTCTTCACAGCTATAGAAACCCTAACTAAGACAGGTTGCATCATAGAATTAGTGGAATCTTAGAGGATGAAGGAGTTCATTGGCCTTTGTTGTTGCTGTTGTTGTTCTTTTTTTTTTTTTTAAGGTAGCCTTTACCCATCATGCTTTTTTGTTTGAGAGAGGCTCTTCACTAATACAGTCAGTTCTTTCTGTTGTGGTGACTCCCAACCATAAAATTATTTCGTTGCTACTTCATAACTACAATTTCACTTCAGTTATGAATCGTAATGTAAACATCTGACATGCAGCCTCCAAAGGAGTTGTGACCCACAGGTTGACAACCACCGTAGAGATCCACCTGCCTCTGCTTCCTTTGTGCTGGGATTAAAGGCCAGTGCTACTACACCTGGCTCCTCCCTTGCTTATCTATGGAAATCCCTTTCTTTTTATTTTCCCCCTTATGTTTATCTGGCCTCTGCTTGACTGCTTCCAGGGTCCAGAACTTTTGACATTTTGTTTAAAGGTTTTTTTGTCTTTTAACTGATCTCTTCCCTTCAGAGATCTGAAATTGGTCTCTTGGTAACAGCTGCTCACTGGCTTCTCTGGAGAGATGATTTCTGACATGTTTAGGGTGGATCACAGACAGCTTCATGAGACTCATGAAAGTTACAGGCTTTCATCCCAGAGAAATGCACTGTGTCCCCAGCTCCCTGGTGAAGTCCCCTTGCTCTGCCAAGAAGCAGGCTTTCATGTGACAATTCCTACAACATTTAAACAGCAACATGGTCTTCTCTAAGCACGTTCACTGCTTTCCCAATTACTTCTTTCCATCCTTTCATTGCTTCTTCATCCACCTCTGAAAATGAGCGCACACTAAGCTCTGTGCAAGCCACAGGACACAAGTAAGACCATGACACCATTCCCGACTTTTGGGACAGATCTGTAAATGTGTGGGTTATGTCAGGGAAGTGGCATTCAAACCAAGTATGGGCCATAGGGTTGGATTCAAACCCCAGCTTTGCTACTGTTAATCACCTTAGTAGCCTGTTGTGGCCATGCATACTCTCTATTCTCTGAGGCTCCAGGATCTTGGAGTCCAAGGCTAGCCCAGGCTATATAACAAATTTTATGTCCTGAGAAACAAAAACCACAACACAAAGAGCCCCAAATAAGACAAATTTGTCTTCTGTTATTATCCTTTCTCACATAAGGAACTTGGACATAATTATGAAAGATTGATGAGCCAATTTTTAAGAGGGATAGTAACGTATATGGCTTGATTTTTTTCAACCAATTGTATTTAAAGGTGAATCATTCTATATTAGAAAGTGATGAATAAAGGGGACCATGGGCTGAAGAAAGCAGAGAGATGAGATAGAAGCTTAGAGATAAAGAGTGAAAATGGTAAGGACCTCAGGGAAGGCAACAATAATGTGGGTGAGAGTTGTCAGATATATGTTAGGTATAAACTGTAGAATCTGGTGGTCAGTTAACAGGGAAAGGATAAAGTTATAAAAGATGCACAAATTTGTTCTTCGGGAATTTGTTGGGTCATGATGTCATTGATTTCATTCATAATTAATTACAACAGAGCAAGTATTGAAATAAGATTACATGAAGATATATTTGATGCAAGATGCCATTCCTATACCATAAGATTTGGAAATATGGGTCTGGAATTCAGGAAAGGGCTTCCACTGGAAGTCATAGGCCTGAGGATTCTTGTCTTTGGTGGTTAAAGTCATGATAATTGGTGAGACCATTCATGATGGTAAGGATGGTATGCAGAAAATGAAAGACAACCGAGGAAAGAGGACAGAGAACAGGGACTTCGAATGAGAGGTAGCATCTAAGGAGGACCAGATGAAGTCATATGTGAAAGGAAACTGGTGGTTTTTGTTTTGTTTTGGTTTTGTTTTAGAAAAAGCTACTACTTGGTTAAGGAGATTGCTCTTAGTAAAGCTCTTGTAGTGCAGGAT
Organism: Cricetulus griseus; assembly: GCF_003668045.3. Taxonomy (NCBI): domain Eukaryota; kingdom Metazoa; phylum Chordata; class Mammalia; order Rodentia; family Cricetidae; genus Cricetulus; species Cricetulus griseus. The sequence continues at coordinate 44,299,121 of NC_048596.1, read as the reverse complement.
GAGGACCTGAGCTCAGATCCCTGTAAATTCACAGGACAGCCAGTGGTGATCAAGAAGGCTCGCCTCAAATAATGTGAGAAGTGGAGGCTGACACACAAATTTGTCATCCTCATATGTGCCGTGACACACTGGAATCCACACTTATGCATGCATTCGCACCCAGAGACAGACAGACAGACAGACAGACAGACAGACAGACAGACACACACACACACACACACACACACACACACACACACACACACACACGAGACAGACGAGAGAGAGAGAGAGAGAGAGAGAGAGAGAGAGAGAGAGAGAGAAAGTGATGCAAGACACTCTGCTAAATGTTGATATCAGCTCCCTATGGAGTGAGACTACTGGATGGACAGTGCCATCCTCTACATCCATCCATGGCCACTCCTATACTAAGCCAAGCTCCGATCCATGCTAGGTGATGTTTCTGTGCTCTTTGTGTTGCTGTGTTAGTCTAAATGTCTAACCCTAGGCCTATGTCACCTCCTATGTGAACTTTACAAGTCCCCTCCATTGCAAGGTAAAGGTGAGCTATTACACATCCCAGATGAAAAAGACTGTAGTCACCTTTTCTATGCTCAAGGTGTGTGTTAAATTAAGTGTTCTTTTCATATAGAGCTACCTTTGAAATGTGATTAAATAATTAACATGCCATATGGTGTGTTTTCTTTTACTTCATTTGATCTACATAAATCATGTTCCTTTAGACAGTGATTCCCATGCCTGCCTGAGTATCAGGGTCACTTGGGGAACTTTGTAAAAAATATAAATTTCAGAGCTTTGTCCCAGATGTGCTGAACTGTGTAGGATGCGCACTGAAGTGAAAGACGAGGCGTGTGCAACAACATATTCCTTGGGTGAATGTAATGAAGTCATGGACTGGTATTTGAGAATCCCTGCATTTAGAGGTTCCCAGTACTGACTAAAGGCATGTCAGTCATATTGGAGTGCTTGTTTGCAACCTTTTTTTAAAGACAGCAAGCATTTTATTATAAAACAATGACTTTTATTGCAAAAAAACATGAACAGTCTAGAAACAGAGGATGCCATAAGACCCTAATTTCCCCTTATACAGGTAAAGGATAGCAGTTGGTCAACACATTATAGCTTTCTCTGTGTGTGTTTACTAAGTTATTCCTCTTTCTAATATTAGATCATTTTATACCTTGAAAATTTAGACTTTGAGTATTTAGATTAAGAGTTGACCTTGGACCAGACAATGTGACACATACCTATAATCCAAGTGTTGAGAAGGCAGAGGCAGGAGGATCTTGAATTCAAAGCTAGACTTGGCTACATAGCAAGATTCTGTCTCAAGATTAAAAATAGAAATAAACAAGCAAGAGAGGGAAGGGAGGGCAGGAAAGAGACAGAAAGAGGAAAAAAGACAGAGAAAGGTAAAAAACAAAACACTTGGCATTGGGGCTTAATAAGTTCCAAGTACTCTGGGACTCTGAAAGCTAGGAGTTGGGTTTAGAACTCAGGTCTGGCCTTTACTAGCATCCTTGGACAATGTGTTTAGTCTCCAACTCAGGTTTTCTCATCTTCAGATGAAAACATTACTTACATAATAAAGTCTTGAAAAATGAGTTTGTTTCCTTATAACACTTGTAGGAGTAAACTTAGTACAGCATGGAAAATAAGTTCTAAAACTACTGATTTATAATTCTTTGATTTAAAAAAGAATTTTTAGAGATTTACTTGTTTAAAAAAATTAGAGCAGTTTTAAGTTCATAGCAGAGTAGAAACTCCAGGAAATTCTCCTGTATTCCTTGTTCCCCAACACAGTCTTCTTCCCCTAGGAACAGCACCCCAGTCAGACTGATACATTTGTTACAGCCCATTGCTTACATTGGTACATCATTACTGCTCAAAGTCTGTAGTTTATGTTAGGACTCACTTTTGCTGTTGTATGGTCTATGGGTTTGACAAATGCACAATGACAAGTACCCACCACCATGGTTAGTACTGGGTAGGCTCATGGTACCATCATTATTATAATACTTATGGCACCATCATGGTTACAATGCCAGATATTGTTTTTGCAGAAGGTTTATTTATTTGCATTTATGTGTGTGAGTGTTTGATTGCATGAATGTGTGTAACCATCTGCCTGGTACCCGAGGAGGACTAAGAGAGTGTTAGAATCCCTGAAACTGTAGTCACAGTTGGCTAAAAGCAGCCATGTGATTCTAGGAACCAAAGCCTGGTCCTCTACAAGAGCAGCAAGTGCTCTTAACTACTGAACAATCTCTACAGCCCAGTACTGGAGAGTGATGTAGGATGTCCTTCTGTATGCTGTGAATATGTGTTGCTTTTATTGATTGATAAATAAAGCTGAGTTGGCCAATGGCCAGGGAATATATAGATAGGTGGGAAATCCAAACAAAGTTTCAGAGAAAAAGTAGATGGAGTCAAAGAGACACCATGTAGCCACCGAAGGAGTAATATGCTAGAGTATTACCCATAAGCCACAGCCTCATGGCAATAGATAGATTAATAGAAATGGGTTAATTTATAAAAGACAGCTAGCCAGTAATATGTCTGAGCCATTGGCCAAACAATTGTAGTTGATATTAGACCTCACAGTGTTGTTTCATAAGCAGCTGCAGGAACTGATGGGCAGGAGAGAAAACTTCCTACTACAAGACAGTTTTTTATATGATTTTTAAAAATTATTTCTGATTTATGCATGCTATTTTGCAGTATGACTATGTGACAATTTATTTAATGTTTCATGTATTTTGGTTGTCCTGAACTTTTCTTGACTGTTAACTATCTACGAAGAGCATCCTCATATACATATTTTCATATTTATATAAGTATTTTATACTTACATGAGTCTGAACAATGGAATTTTATTCTCCAGTTCCACTCAGAGATTATATTTTCTCCAAAAAATAGTGTTTTGGTTACTTTTCTGTTGTTGTGATAAAACACCATGACTAAGACAACTTATAAATAAAGCACTTAATTGGGTTTATGATTTCTGAAAAATAGATTCATGACTGTGGCAGAAACAGCTGAGATCTTTCACCTTGGTCTACAAGGAAAGTCAGAGAGTGTACTGGGAATGGCAGGAGTCTTGAAACTTCACAGACCACCCCAGTGATATACCTCCTCAAACAAAGACACAGCTAGCTCTAAATCCTTCCCAAATAGTTCCACCAAATGGGACCAAGTATCCAAATGTAGGAACCTATGGGGACCATTCTTATTCAAAACCCCACAGGCAAAAAATGATTTATCTCTGAACTGCTCACACTGAAAAATAAATTTCCTTTTAATCTTGATAATGGTAAAGGCAAAAAATATATCTCATATTGGTTCACATGGTTTTAAAACTAAGCTTTGAATTTCCTAATCTATTCCTAGTGTCTTCCTTTGACATTTTATATTTTGATTTCATTTTCCATCTTCTCTAATATTAGGTGGGTTATGGGTCTCTTTAATATTTTGTTTATTTGCCTTCCGCAAACAGAAGACACTTCTTCCTTCCTTTCTCTTTCTTTTCCTCTCCCAGTTCTTCTCCCTGTTTCCCTCTCCCCTCCGTTCTCTTCCTCTCTCCCCCTGCCTTTCTCTCACCCCTTCCTTCTCTCCCTGTCTTTCCAAATTGTCTAGAAGAGAAGTGGATGGCAGCTCTTGCATTTTGCTCACCACCTGTTCGAAGTGGGGAACAGGAACTTGTTTCACACATCCTTTCTTACCAAAACAGTTTATCTTCTGCAGCATGTAATTATATGTTTGGATTTCCAAACACTGCCCTGTTGCTAATAATAGAGAATGTCACGGGTTGCACAGGAATAGCCAATTATACACTAGATGATCTGCATTGGTACAAATGAGCTCAATAAAATGGGTTGTGCTTGGGAGATGTGAAATTTTGCTTCAGTGTGTGCTTACATGGGGTGTGATCTCAGGATGAAATCATACTGTTATCTAGACTGAAGCAATGGTGGCAATGAAAGCATTAAAAAACCCAGGGCTGCAGAACCACACAGATGCTATATTTAGATATCTTACTAGGAGAGCATATGTAGTATGATAATGTCCATGAGTAGGGAATTCACTCTTTTCATTAAAAATTGACAATATTCTGATTTTACCAAGGTTAATCTCTTCTTATAGAAGTAAAGGATTAAAATATCTATTAAACAAGCATGTAGCATACTAACTTAATTTTATGTTAAGCACATCAAAACATTTGCTGTTTATTGTAAACTTAAACTTTCTGTTCATTGTACTTTCTGAGTTCCAAGATTAATTCAGTTAGTTCACCTCTTGGGATCACAATGCTTTAAAAGAGCATAGATTAAAAATAACTATCTGGGCCAGGTGATGATTTGAGTGTTTAATCCCAGCATTTGGGTGGTAGAGGCAGGTGGATTTCTGTGAGTTCAAGGCTAGCCTGGTCTACAGAGCCTGGCTACACAGAGAAACTCTGTCTCAAAACAACAGCAAAAACCTATCTGGAAAATATTCTTAGTGACTTTGAATCGAATACTTTCAAACATTCAAGGACTACCAACAATGTTTCTGTATTGCCTTTGCAGTTCATCTTAAAGAGCTAAAGTCATACTTAAAAACTATATTTGTTAGCATAATATGCAACCATTATAATAAGAATATAAAACTGAAGTAATAAGAAAAAAAATGTTTATAACCATGTAAAGCATGAGTGTAAAACATGATCTCAGGATTGCATATAGAATTCAATAAAGTATGTTTATTTGGAAGATAAAATTTTCTTCACTTTATCACCTTGTTGTCTGATTAATAAAAAAATTACTGTGTAGTAAGGTCAAATAATGGAGACTGTCCAATGTTTATGAAGTTACTCAGCAATGATATCTTTCATTAGATATGTCTCAGGAAATCACATGATTAAGGTTTATATTATGCAACTAGCCTTCAAAGTAGATTTATTTCCTGTAGCCTTTTGTTCATTTTATGTATTTATTGCAAGTTATAAAAGATGTTAACTTTGGGTGTATGAAAAACTGGATGGTCTTAATTTATTTTTAAAGATATGAAAGTAAGTTTTTGTTGTCCTCACTATTCATTTAAAAATGTTTTTTGTTAATTCTTTGAGAAGTTCATATATACTTTCAATGTATTTTAATCATCATCACTCCCTGTTGTCTTTTAACAAATTTGGATACTGGCTTCTATATAGGTTTGAATAAAACGAACAAAAATCAAATGGCTGAGTATCTCAGCCAGAATGGACACTCCCTCAAGCCCTGCAAATGGAACCATGCTTAAATATTGGATTGAGTAGCCACATAGTATGCTTCTAAAAATCTATTGAGTGGAGTGCCAAAATTTAGGATGTCAGCACAGTTTAGTGAATGATATATTCTGCTAACAAAGGAAGGCACAGTTAGCTCCAACTTTGGCAGTTTCCTCTAGAGCCTTGTTTTCTATGTCCATAAAATAAGCAATTGAAGTAATAAGACAATGACTTTTTCTGACACATGAAAGAAGCCATGGTATCCTATAGTTAAATATTAACGTATTTCATTAATTTATAGACACATTTCCTCAATTTTCATGAGTCCTATGATTTAGGTTGATTAAATAATGCAGATTTCATATGAGATATACTTATTTTATAAAAATAAACAAGCAAACAGAAACTAGAAAAGAAGACTGAGATGCCAAATGTATAGGAAGTTACTTCTGGTTCTAAAAGCTGTGTGTGTGTGTGTGTGTGTGTGTGTGTGTGTGTGTGTGTGTGTGTGTTCAATGAAAACGGAGTATGTGCCACTTCAGGAAGTGAGCTCAGTCAAGACTCTGTACTAGGTCCTACTTAGTTTTATTGTAATTTGCTCAACATTTACAATGTTAACTCTCATTAATTCATTAGTTCAGTGAAGTTTTTCTCAATTTTTCTTTCATTTGTAATTCAGCTTTCTTTCTGTACTGGGAATAAAGGTGCAGCTAGTGCTTTTAACCATTGAGCTATCTCTCCAGTTGCAAAATTATGTTTTAAACTAAGCATATGGCATGAATTTCAGGCAGAGCCTTTAAAGTATTTTCTAAACTCTATTAACATTATGTGTTATGAAAACTGGGTAGAAGAGCTGGAGAAGTAGCTCAGTGATTAAGAGTACTTGATATTCTTGCAAAAGATCTGAGTTCAGTTCCTAGTATTCATATTGGGCTGCTTACAACTGTCTGTAACTCCAGCTCCAGGGGATCTGATGCGCTCTTCTGACCTCTACACACACACACACCTAAACAAAAATAAAATACATCTTAAAAATATTAATTTTTGAACCCATATAAGTAATCTGGTTTTTATTTTATTATGTACGCTACTTATTGGTATCAACATTGAAAAAGTGGAAAATGATAGTCATCTGAACTAGAGAGGTAAATATGCATTTTTAATAATAGACAGTGGAGACAGAAGAAATAAGAACACGGTGTAGAAGCTGAGGGCCAGTCTATTATTTATTTTCCAAAATCTTGCTTTAAACATTTCATCATAAAACAAACCCCATAATAATGTCCTTGAGAAATGAATAGCTTCAGGTCTTTTGTGTCAATAGCAAACCTTATTTATTACATAGGGAAATAATATCCTTGAGCCTCAAGAGGTTTGTAGGACTTATTTCATTTTTCTAGCATTGAAATTTGACACTATAGGGTTCTGTTATACCACCTGTCTTCATGAAAGTAGGTATATAATTCACATTTTAATATGTTCTTTAAGCATACTAAACATCCCTATTCCAAGGAAATGACTGAAATGCCTACATAACAAGCTGGGGGATTATCTACCCTCCCCACTCCCTCTCTTCCAGACTTACTTCTAGCAGAGAATAAATCAACACTATCTCCACCAAACACAATCATGTGTAATTTTAACACATGTCAACCTACATATGCAATCCAACATTTTATAGATTCATCTTTTAGGCTTGAAGAATTGATGTTTCTTAAATTCCATCTATTCTTCACCATTTTTAAGGTCTCCAAACCAGGAACACACTTTATTCTCACTATTTCTTTATGTATACTCTTACTTTACAGTTAGTTTTATTCCTTCCTTCCTTCCTTCCTTCCTTCCTTCCTTCCTTCCTTCCTTTTCTTTCTTTCCTTCTTTTTGGTTTTTCAAGACATGGTTTCTCTGTGTAATAGTCCTGGTTGTCCTGGAACTCTCTTTGTAGACCAGGCTGGCCTCAAACTCATTGAGATCTGCCTACCGTTGCCTCCCAAGTGCTGGGATTAAAGGCGTGCACTACCACTGCCCAGCTACAGTTAATAGCTGTAACAAACAAGTTAACAACCTCAGAGTAAGACTCAATTGTTCCAATGTTTGCTTGATGTATCTGTCCGCAACAAGTGATATTATTGGGCCAGCTATTTGGATATCAGTTTCTCTTCTCTAAAACAATCATCTGAATGAGAAATGCTGTTCATTTCCCTCTATAACACATTCAGTAACTTTGTGAACCTGCCACAGAACACTATAAAAACAGCATTCCTGCACCCTCATACCTTCTGTCTGAATATTTTTATCTTTAACTGAATTACATTCCATTTATCAACACATTCCTTTGCCTTCTGACTACTGGGCTTGTTTTCTGTGCGGCTTTACCATGTCTCTCAGATCAAAAGCATCCATCTACTCTCTATTAGTCTTCTTCTACATTGTGGTTACCAAAACACCCGATAGATAGCAGCCTATGGGAGGGAAGATTTCATTTGGCTACTAGTTTTGGTAGGATTCAGTCCATCACAGAGGGGAAGGCTTGCTAGGAGTCATGATGGCAGGAATGCATGGGAGAAGCTTCCTCACCTGAGATAAATGGGGAAGCAGAGAGCGTAAGACTCTGAACCAATGGTGGCTACACTTTTCAAAGGGCCCCAGTGACCTGTGTTTAAGCAGCTGGGCTCTACCTCCTAGGGTTCCACAGCCCTCAAAGTAGGACCACAAGGTGGATACCAAACATTCAAATTCATGAGCCAGCAGGAGACATTTCAAATTCAAACCACACAAAGCAAGCTCCCATTCTCCTTTCCCTCAAAGTGACCACTCACTCCTTGTTTGTTTGCCATGGCCTCTGTAAAAGTTTGTTTTGACTACCCAGCCCCTAGCTATGGACCCTATGCTATTGATGAGGCACCTGGGTTGGATGTCTTTGCCAAGTTCCTCCTGCCACAAATGGAAGGAATTGTGGAACCCGAGGCCTTTAGTCAAATTACATCATGCAACATTGCCCTCTTCCACATCCTTCATTAAGCTTTAGTTGGAATAATTATGCCTCTTTGAATGGCCATTATTTGCGGGATATCTCAAATGTTTCTTTGTTCTTTGGTTATACTAGGTCTGGGATATGGCCAATTAAAATGTGGTGATGGATTTTCTTTAAAAAATATTAAACACTTTCCCAGAAGACAGAACCATCCTGAAATTCAGGATGCAGCATTTTGTAGATTTTGGTAAAGAACTGTGACACAGAGAGTCAGAGTCAGGGAGAGGAGTAGGATGCTCAATTAATGGATGACGGGAGTCCTTGGTATAGGGTTGCCCAGTAGAATAAAGTAGAGGTAAATACCTTACTCTTTGGAGAGTGAAACTTCTATGTAGGTAAATATCCTGCATGCAGCCCCCCCCTTACACGTTGACCAATGATGACCACAGCAATGCAACAATGACAATGATAGCAATGATGTTGTTGGATTCAAGAGAATCCCTTCAGGCTGACAGCCACACTGCTTACTTCTTAACAGTCATTCTTATTCTCTCAAATCACTGTGTTCTTTTCCTTAAAATCATTGAACACAATAATTGTACATAATGTCTGAAACATAATGTTCTTTGGGGTTCTAGCATTGCGTAGCGTTATGAAGTGGCAGATTCCAAAGAAGCCATGAAGATTTCTGCATCTTATAATTGTTGCAGTTACTATAAACATTATAACAAAACCATGAATGTCTGGCTAAAGCTCAGCATTCTTTATTCATTTCCATTGATATTCCAGGGGGCAGAATTTCTTTGTCACATCCTGGAATCTTGCATAGATTCAATAGCTTCCTTCTGAACCTTTCACAGGCACCTTGTAACTTAGAAGTGAAGAAAGTCAAAGAGGAGACAGTTATACCCAGAGCTCTGCTCCAGTGAGTAGGTACAGGTTAAATGCCTTTTATTTTTATCATCACGACAGACTTTATGACTGCAATAAAGATGTGAGTGGTTTCTCACTGAAAGATAAACATCAGAAAGAGAGAGGTGAGATCCATTCTAAAGGCCAGTGGCTGCTGTCAGACATAATTTAGTGCTTAGAGCTTTGTTGGCTGAGCCAAGCCCTTTGAAGAGGAGAACAGGCTCCTGGCACCATCATGGCCGCCCAGCATCCACTCATGTATGTGCAGTACTCTGTAGTGCTTCTCAATGGAGGCAGGAAGCCTGAACTTGGTAATTGAGAATGAATGTCAAGTAGTGTCAAGGCGCCTCAATTCATAAGGTTGATAACTCCTCCTGTGATTGCATTTCCATTTTTACAGCTGCTTCAGTGGCCAAGTTTGCAGCTTTGTTTGGGAAAGTATATATATTACAGAACTCTTAGTGCCACCTGCCTGAGAGGAAGCTACACTCAAAACAACTATTTCTGAGGGCTGTGGAATTTTCCAACTATTATAGAGACCAATTTTATAAAGCCTATAAAGAAGTAGGAAGAAAGAGAAAGAAATTATTGTAAAAACAAGAAATAAAAAACAGGGAAGTATGTATTTTATACTATTCTAGTAATCATAAATTTAATAATTATTTGCCCTGACAATATGTTCCTTTGGGGGAAATGAAATTAAACTATATGAATGATTCAATAGTGGTATTCAAATTCTATAATGCTTTGGAACTACAGCTGCTTAGCTGCAAATATACACATGCATGTATTTAAACATAAATACTCAGATGTGTGCATATATTTAAATATAAACATCTGTATATATGCATATCCATACACAAATATGTATATGCTAGTATAGTGTCCAGCTCAAGGACCACTGACTGTTTCTGTAGAGTGCCAGATAAGAACTATTTTAGATGGGGCTGACCAGATGACATCTGTTGCAGCTGTTCTCTTCTGACGTTGTACAAAAGCAATATGCAAATGAGTAAATGTAGCAATGTCCCAATGAAACATTACTGTAGATATAAATTTGGATTTATTTGATTTTATGGGTCATGAATATTTTTCTTTTTATTAGCTTTAACTAAACAAAACTATAAAACTGTATTACTTTTTGTGTGATACAGCCAATGGGTTGTACTTGATTCCTGGGTAACCATTTGCAGATTCCAGGTGTAGTATGTGATAGATATGTCTTTTTGTGTCTGAGTTCCTTTTTAAAAATGCTCTATTTTCTCAGTGAGTATGGATGGCCACAGAGACCAGGAATTGAACTATACTCAGCAAAGCTTTATGCAAACTTCTGAGCTTTAATTGTAGTGATACCTACATTCATTAACAACTTATTTCTCTCTAAGGGTGTAGGTATAGCATAGTGCTGTAGCACTTGGCAAGTATACACAGGTCCTAGTTTGAATCCTGAAGCAACAATACCACACACACACACAGAGACACACAGAAAGAGAGAGAGAGAGAGAGAGAGAGAGAGAGAGAGAGAGAGAGAATTTGTTTCACACACAGATACTTCTCTGCCCAAAGTTATCAGTTAAAAAGCATCAGGGGCTGGAGAGACGACTAAGTGGTTAAGAACACTGGCTGCTCTGTTAAAAGACCCATGCTCTAGTCTCAGCACCTGCATGGTAGCTCCCATCTCAGGGCATCTGATACCCTCTTCTGGCCCCTGCAGGCACTGCACACACATGATGTACAGACGTACATACAGACAAAACACTTATACACAGAAAAAATACAACATGAATTAAAAGAAGAAGAAAAGAAACATGAGCTAGAGTATAGTTAGTTCAATTGCACGGTGCTTGCTTGCACAAGACCTGTGTTCAATCCCCAGTGTTATAAACACAAACAAACAAAATGACAAAAAGAAGCATGAACTACCTCAAGGACAGTTCCCTGATCTCTCTTCACCTTTCCTAAATTCCCTTTAATTGTCCTGTACTGATTGAAGTAGAAGTGAAGCAGACACTACTGCAGTATTTGTGGAAATGTTAACTGATCAAAAAATGCTTGCAGTTTCTATGAAGTCAGAGACCGTCTTTTCTGAGAGGGTGTGAAGGTCAGAGAGGGGCAGGTACAACTGTGGAGTTAAGGTTTAGTTTAGCATGGTAGGGTTTCTTCCCAGGGTCTTTCTGCCCTCTCCACTGTTCTGTCTTCATAACTACATGCAATCAGTCAGCTTAGCTTTTCTTACATTGTAAGCTTTATCTCCTTTAAAAGAAATCATGGGTATAAATAATACATTCAGGACAGTCTGGGGTTTCCTTATTGTCTAGATTATCAATAATTTGGAAATTTAAAAAAATAAAGGACTATTTCTTTTTACCCTTACAGTAGAAACCTGAGACTCAAGATGTAGTGAAATTAAACAAACAAAAATGCAGAAACAAAAATCAAGACACAGACCTTTTTTTGTTGTTGTTGTTGTTTTTGTTTTTTTGGTTTCCCACAGGGTGTCTTTGTGTAGCTCTGTCTGTTCTGTAACTCTCTCTGTAGACCAGGCTAGCCTGGAACTCACAGATCTGCCTGTCTCTGCCTCCAAAGTGCTGTGATCAAAGAAATATGCCACCATACCCAGCGACAGAGAACTTACTTTCACACAATCTCAGAATTTGTATCCTGAGACTGGAGTTACTTAAAACACGCCCTTTAAGGGAGGGAATTAACACATAAGGCAGAGGTAGCATGGGCTCAGACACTCAAGAGCAAATTCAACCGTCACAAACTGACATTTAAAGACTGAAGGGCAGCCAAGTTTGGGGCGTTTATCAGTTCAGAGAGTTCAGAAAGATTTTGGAAAGAGTGTGTGTGTGTGTGTGTGTGTGTGTGTGTGTGTGTGTGTGTCTGTGTGCGCTCGCACGCGCGTGTGTGCATGTACACACGTGTGTACAGCATCTGTAGTTTTGTTGTACTGACATCTTAAGTCTTAGAGAGCAAGTGACAGAGGTCATATTTGCTTTAGGAACACTTAATGTGCATATAAAACCAAATCAAGGATTTGGATAAAAGTTTCAGGCCTTTATTTACATATTTCCAATCACAGACTCAGTTAATTATCTCGATTTTCCTCCCCAAGTAACAAATATGCTGATAGTTGAGATGGCTTTTCATTTTCCTTGGAGTCAGGCATTGTTCAGGTGCCTGAGACTACTTAGCATTTCTATGACACTTTAAAGACCGCTTTCAGACTTTGGGTGGCTAACAAGCTTCAGGCTGAGATTGGGACAAAACTAAGGATCTTAATCTGATCAAAAATGGTGGTGCCGAAAAGCTCCTTGCTTTTTAGTTCGATGATCTAATGCTAAGAAATTGCAGTTCCTTGTTATTACACACGGACTGTAACCTCCGAAGACTTTATTCTCTTGATAAAATTCAGGAGCCATAGGAGCAAATTTAAAGGCTTTATATTTTGTCTGCAAGTGTTTCTCCCCACTCCCACCCTGCACATTTTAGCCGAACATACGGCTTTATAGAAAACTAAAGAATGGTTTATATTAGTAACAAATAACACTGTCCCGGTGTGACTTCGTGGTTCTGTATGAGACACACAGACAGACCAGTGCTAACTCTAGATGCTGCTTTATGGATGGATGTCTTCCTTCCATCTTTGGATTTTTAATAGTTTTTCCCGTGAAATGTAGGAAACAGTGCCCCATAGTCTCGATTAGAAAGTTTTCACTAGTTCTCTGACCCTCAGATAAGTGAAGTTAGCATTTGGTAAATCCCTGACATCCTCCCATTAGCTTCTTTGATGTTTTAATCCGTGCTCAATCTATTCGTGCCAGCCATCTTTAGCACTTCTGTTTGTATGCACCTTCAGTTTTGTAAGTGGATTCTCTGCTTCCAGTCTCTGAAAAAAAACTGTTTTTACCCATCATCTGGTTCATAAAGGAAGTACCATTCTCAGTCTTATTTACCATAACAGCTTGAGAATAGATCCAAGAGAGTGCGATTATTCAATTGTGTCATGAATAATCCTAACTTTTCTGAAAAATAGCCTACTTGGGAATCAGCTAAACAAGTCCTAGTTGAAACAAATCAAATTCTGGGTAGACTAATAAACCATTTTTCTTCCCTTCTTCAGAGATACTCTCTTTTGATAGGACAGTAGATTTAAAAAGAGATTAAGCTTAGTGTTTACAAGAAACCAGCATTTATTATTTACATTTACCTTCCTTGTTCTGTTATTTGGGTGGCATGGGTACTTTTATTTTTTATTTATTTATTTTTTTATCCTCATATTCTTAGTGTTTAAATGGAGGCTTTCTCTCTGGGTCCTCCAAATCCTACACTAGAACAACGATACATTTACTGCAAAATAGTCAAGCAAACAGCTCTGATATGGATGCAGGCACGCAGGTAGCTCTTAGCTGTCAAAGACACACTATCTTTTTTTTTTTTTTTTCTTGGCTTTCCCTCCCCCTTCAAAAAGGGAACTTAAGTAAAAATTGGAAGCTGCTGCAGCTGTTAAAGGCTCTCTGAAGCCCATTGAGCAAGAACAGGGCTGTTGAATAATGCAGACAAGATAATGACCAGCAGACAAACGATCCCCAGAGGCTCCCCGCTGGGCAGAGGGTGTGCGTACTCAGAGGCTGCATTTATTACCCTAAGTTCCTTTGTGGTGGCCTCCAATTTATTGGAGATACCTGAGACATTTATACACCAAAGCTTCTTTAACCAAAACCAAACTTGCTCATTGTTTCCACCTCAGCTTCCGGATACTGCACAGCAAAGCCTCGAACCTGCAAAGGTTCTCTTTAAAAAAGAAACTGAAAATCAACCAAGAAAGCAACCATGTGTGTTAACTGAGGTACAAAGGTGGTTCCCTAGATTACAGGAAAGCATTTAAGAACAAAGGCTGGCTTTTTTTTTTTTTTTGCATTCTGGAAATTGCCATAAAGTTAAAATAAACCCCAAGGGAGCAGATTTGACAGAGAGCCTTTTATTTTATTTTATTTTTAATTAATTTTGACAAAGAGCTCTGAGGGCACAATCTAATCCCAACCAAATAGGGGCCTGGTCCTAACAGAAGCACAGGTGTGGGCGATACAAAGCTCCTCAGTTGTAAACCCCTCTCGAGGCTGGGAATATAGCTTGGTTCATTGGGTGCTTGTCTATGATGTGTGAAATACTGAGTTCCAGTCCCAGCAGTGGGGAGGTGGAGCGCCAGAGGCAGATACCCACAGCTAAACACTGAGCTGAACTCTGGAACCCAGTTGCAGAGAGGGAAGAGTGATGAATAAAGAGATCAGGACCCAGCTGGTGAAACCCACAGAAACAGCTAACCTGAACAAGGGGGAGCACATGGACCCCAGACTGATGTCTGGGAGGCCATCATGGGACTGATGCAAATACCTGAACATGGATGTCAGTGAGGAGAAACTCAATGGGGCCTCTGGTAGTAGATCAATATTTATCCCTGGAGTAAGAAAGGACTTTGGGAGCCCATCCCACGAGGAGGGATGCTCTCTCAGTCTGGACACAGGGGAGGGCCTAGGCTCTGTCCAGGATGATATGACATTGGGTGTCCCCCATGGAGGGCCTTACCCTCACTGGGGAGCAGAGGGGGAATGGGGTGGAGGATTGGTGGAGGGTGGGGAAGGAAGGGAGGGAGAGGGAGCAGAGATTGACATGTGAAGCAGACTTGTTTCTAATTTGAACTAATAAAAAAATAATTTTAAAAAAGTTCAAAACCAGCCTGGGTTATATAAGAGAGAGCCTTTGGTTTGTCTTTGAGTTAAAATGAGCATTAATTTAATGATTTGGTTTTTGTTTTTGTTTTTTGGGGTTTTTTATTCTTAATGAACTGGCCTCCAGTTTGTAATCTTCTGGCTCCAGCTTCCCAAGTGTTGAGATTACATGTGTGTATCATCATATCAGACATTTTTTTGGCAAAAAATTCTTTGTAACTAATTAAAATCCTATATCATCTCACAGCCAAGTTCAGTAAGAAGTTCACGTTGGGATTAAAGAAAATATTCCCAAAAGGAAGGAAAGTTTCCAACTCACGAGTAATACATCTAGGACTCTAAACCATCTCCCTCACCTCTAATATGATCTGGTTCATTTTTGGTTTCTAAACTCCACATAGCTCAATTGTTGAGTAAAACAAAACCAACAGAATCCTAACTTAAAAGTCCAGTCACTAGGAGCTAGCTGCCAATTCTTCCTACTGAGCAGAACTGAGCTGTCTCCTAAGCATGCCTGTGTGGTTACATAAGGCAGCAAAATTCTGCTTGTCTTTGTTTCTCAAAAGATCCTTCTCTAAATGTTTATTTGCTGACCATCATTTCTGCGTTAAGTAAAATGTGTTTAAGAATTTAAAACTGAGACTGGCAGTGGTGGCACACACCTTTAAATCCAGCACTTGGGAGGCAGAGGTGGGTAGATCCCTGTGAGTTCCAGGCCTGTTTGCTCTATGAAGTGAGTTCCAGGACAGCCAGGGTTACACAGTGAGACCTGTCTCAAAAAAAAAAAAGTTTAATTATTATCATTTGTGTGTGTATGTGTGTGCGTGCGTACCACACAGATGCATGTGTGCCACTCAGTATGTGTGGAGATTTTGTTTTTTCTCTCTTTAAATGTTTATTCATTCATTTATTTATTTATTATGAATTCAGTGTTCTGCTTTATGTATGCCTGCATGCCAGAAGAGGACAACAGATCACCCTACAGATGGTTTCGAGCCACCATATGGCTGCTGGGAATTGAACTCATGACTTCTGGAAGAGCAGCCAGTGCTTTTAACTGCTGAGCCATCTCCCCAGCTATTTAAAGATTTATTTATTTATTTTATGTGCATTATTTTATGTGTTTTGCCTGCATGTATGCCTGTGTGAGGGTGTCAGATCCTCTGGAATTGGAGTTACAGACAGTTGTGGGCTGCCATGTGGGTGCTGAGAATTGAACCCAGGTCCTCTGCAAGAGCAGCCAGTGCCCTTAACTGCTGAGCCATCTCTCCAGCCCCATGTGTAGAGATCTGAGGACAATTTTGGGAAGTCAGTTGGCATTGTACCTGTAGGGCTTGCAAAGCAAGAGCATTTACCCACTGAGTCATCTCATCAGCTGTGTTTAGAGATTTTTAACTTAACAGGCAATTCTTATATCATTTTTAAAAATCTGTCTTTTGAGGACTTATATGTATGAAAAATGAAATGGAATTCAATGTATTAGTTCCTAAACGGGGTCTGATGAGATGAGATTTAATACAGACAAAGGTGTTCCCTCATTTTTCTGAGAAATTTCAGAAGAAAGTCATGGAGGAGGCTTGCAGAAAGTTGGTGAAAGCGATGGGAATCTTAGTAGCAATCGGGCAATGGGATTGAGTAGCTACTCAATTCAGCCTGCAGTAGATACTGATCAAACCTGCCTGGTTTGGGTAAGGACTCTAAATTCTCAACACGTCTAAGGTCCTATGACTATGACTAAATGATAGGTCATTTGCTATTTCTTTCTCTTTTTTTATTCCCACTTTTGAATTGTTGCTCTCCACCAGTTGATGTCTAATGATTTGAATCAAACTAATAAACTGACTGCATTGGCCCTTATCATTCGGGATTTCAGTGATGTCCACATAGTTAAAATGACAATGCATATAAATGGAGTCTCAGAAATTGAGAAGTAGTGAATGGGACTTTTATTGATAGATGTGATTAAGTTCCGGCCACCCTTTCACATATAATATATATTCCCTGCTAATTGCATAATTAGTAAATATGACAGAAAATATGATACTCTGAGGCTTATAAACATGAACATTAATCTGCTCATCCATCCTTATGTAGTTTATTACACCTACTATAACCGAATGTTTGATGGGGGAAGTCCTTGTGTGTATATGTCTCTTTTATTGGCCAACAGTATGTTATTTTAAACAATAAGAAATCTATACCTGATTTTAGCCAAATGTTCCTGGGGCTTTGTTTAGTTTTTATTTAGCTTGTGGTACTGCCACTGAAGCTGGGGCATTATGCATGCTAAGTAAGTCTCTACCATACTAGGAAAAACGGATGCCTTGGCAAAGCAATGCTTATGAGACCCTGGCTTTTGCTAAACTTGTGGCGTGGAGAGGACATTCTACACATGTGCCTCAAGTAGACATTTGTTCCTTCAGTTAACAAACAGGCATCACATTGCCAGTGTGTGTGGAGCAGTGGAGACAGGATAGTAAAATAACTTACTGATCATGAACAGCTCATAATACTTGGGCAGACAGGTAGGTAGATAAAGACATTAAATATTTTGTTGAGGGCACTCATAAGCTAATTAAACACATGTGCATTTATCTCTACTCTCACTTAAAAGGCACAGAGAATAATGCCTGGAATAATAAGAGCAAAAAGAAGATGGGAGGAAAAAAAAACAATAAAACAACTTTAAATTAAAAAGAGAATAGAAACCTAGTATGCCTAATCCCCCCTACAAGCAAACCCAGCAGAGAACTCTGGAGAAGACTGGAACTGTTGGTGTCTTACTCACTGTTCTGTTGACCAATACAACTTATAAAAGAGAGTATTTAATTGGGGCTTGCTTACAGCTTGAGTGGGTAATTCCATGATCATCAAGGTGGGGAGAATGGTGGCAGGCAGTCGTGACATTGGAGCAGTAGCTGAGAGTTTACATCTGATCAAAAAGTTGGAGACAACAGCTATACACTGAACTGAACTCTGGAACCCAGTTGCAGAGAGGGAGGAATGAAGATCAAAGGGGTAGGCACCAGGTTGGTGAATGCCACAGAAACAGCTGGCCCGAACAAGGGGGAGCACATAGACCCCAGACTGCTGTCTGGAAGGCCATCACAGGACTGATCCAGACTCCTGAACGTGGATGTCAACAAGGAGGCCTCAGCACTCTATGGGGCCTCTGCCAGTAGATCAGTATTTTTCCCTGGTGTAAGAAGGGACTTTGAGAGCCCATCCCACATGAAGGGATGCACTCTGGCCTGGACACATGGGGGAGGGCATAGGCCCGGCCCAGGATGATGTTGTGGAATTTGGGGAGCCCCCTTGGAGGGCCCTACCCTCCACGGGGAGTGGAGAGGCCAGGTGGGAGAGGGCTGATGGGGGTTGGTAGGGAGAGGGAGAAGGGATTGACATGTGAAGCAAACTTGTTCTTAATTTGATCTAAAAAAAAAAAAAGAATAAAAAAAAAGTTGGAGACATAAAAGGAGTGAGACTGGTCCTGCTATGGGTGTTTGAAAAGGCAAAGCCTACACCTAGTGACACACCTCCTCCAACAAGGCCACACCTCCTAATCCCTCATAAACAGTCCACCAACTGGGTTCTAAGCATTCAAATAAATGATCCTATGAGGGGCATTCTCAATTAAACCACCACAGTTAGTAACAGGAAATTGTTATTAGATTGTTTTCCTTCATGTTGATTTGTAAATGCTTTTTTTAAAAAAGATTTTATTTATTTATTATGTATACAACATTCTGCTTCCATGTATATCTGCACACCAGAAGAGGGCACCAGATCTCATAACAGATGGTTGTGAGCCAACATGTGGTTGCTGGGAATTGAACTCAGGACCTCTGGAAGAGCAGTGGGTGCTCTTAACCTTTGCGCCATCTCTCCAGCCCCCAGTAAATGCTTTTTGTATGTTGTAGAAACAAGCTCTTAGTCAATCACATGAGTCACGAATAATGCTGTCCTAGAGAAGGATCTGTCTTTTTATTTTGTTAACTGTATCTTTTGAAAAGTAGAAGAAAATTTTAATATTGTTGTAGACTAATTTATGTACCCATTTTTGGGGGAGCTCTTTCTGTAGATTACTGATATCTTTCTGTATCACAAAGGTACAGACACTTGATCTTGTTTTCTGTGAGAAGTTTTTATTTTATTTCACTCTGTTAAAATTTACCCATTACAGTAGTCATCAGCCACACGTGACTCTTGAGAATAAGTGTTTCATTTTCATACAAGTGTACGTACACACACACACACACACACACACACACACACACACACACACGTGTTTGGATAAGAGAGGGAGGAGGCAGAGAAATAAATAAACAACCATAATGAAAAATATCCTAGACTATAATTAAGTAGCTTTTAATTTGTAGATTACATAGCACGTTAATCTATTTGCTGGTGGGATACACTCAACACTTGAATGTTCATTTCTTTGAAAAGGTTTTGAGTCATTTTTCATGTTATTGATACATTTCTGTAAGTTTATATACGTCTTTTCTCTAAAGACAAAGAGAACACACTAAATAACTGTTTTATAGTAACTGTTGAGCTTGCAGCCAATAAGAACCATAATGTCTTTTAGTTGTGTGTGTGTACTGCAGGCGTTCATGCATGTGCAGAAACCAGAGGTCAACATTGCTGGCTTCCCCTATTTCTCTCCACCTTACTTTTTGAGAGATGGTCTGGTACTGAACCTGTAGCTCTCCAATGTAGCTAGGCTGGCTGGAGAGAGAGCCCACTGTCCCTCTAGGACCTGCCTGTCTCGGCCTCACAGTACTGGGATCACAGGCATTAGCTGCCATGCCAGGCAGTGGGTACTGAGGATCTGAACTTGGGTCCTCATGCTTGTGCAGCAAGCAGTTTGCCCACTGAGTCATCTCCCCACCCCCATATTGTTTCTTTAGGCACTTTTAATACCATTAGAATTAGTGGTTGTCTTTGTTTATCGAGAAATTGTCACACAGTGGCTTGGGTGACAGTTCTAGAGAGTTGGGAGTTGGACATAACCTACTGGCTTCTTTGTTCAGAGACCCATAAGACTACTATCAAGGATATCAGATAGAATATGTTTTAATCTACAGGTTCGACTGGGAAAGTACTTGAATTCAATCTCACGTAGGTGGTGGTAGAATTTATTTGCTGTGGCTGTGTGACTGAGGGCCCCAGCATTTGCTAGATGATCTCTCAAAGTGACCCTCAGGTCCTAGATTCTTGTCATTGGGTTTCTTCAAATATGACAGCTTGCTTCATTATCCACTTTAATGTGCTAAGATGGACATTACAACATAAACTGAAGGTGGGGCTTCATTATCTTTGCTATATTCCATTTACTAGAAGGAAGTCACAAATTTTGCCTCTGTGTCATGGCAGAGGATTACACCAGAGCATGGGTGCAAAGGTGGACATCAGCAGTGGCTCCTGTTGTTTGCCATATGGGTGTGTAAAAATATTTTAAAAGATGGGACTTTAGGTGGCACACACCTTTAATCCCAACACCCAGGAGGAAGAGGTAGGCGAATCTCTGTGACTTCAAGGACAGCATGGTCTACAGAGCTAGTTCCAGGACAACTATGGTTGTTACACAGAGAAATCCTGTCTTGAAAAACAAAGCAAAACAAATGAAAAAAGATGGCACTTGATAACTTGTGCTGTTATATTCTCATGGCATTTCACATAGTAGTTTTTCTACTCAGATTGTTTTAAATTTACAACCCATAGTCCCACTTTGCTTTATTTTTCAAAGATTTGTTATCTTTTTTAATTAATTAATTTATCATGTATACAGTACGTGCCAGAAGAGGACACCAGATCACATTACAGATGGTTGTGAGCCACCACGTGGTTGCTGGGAATTGAACTCAGAACTCAGAAGAACAGTCAGTGCTCTTAACCCCTGAGCCATATCTCCAGCCCCAAAGATTTATTATCTCAATTTATGCGTATATATGTTCGGGATTACCTGAGGAAGCAGGAAGAGAGTTTGGGATGTCCTGAATTCATGTCTCCAGGCCCTATTCTGCTCAATTTTTACCATATGTTTGACTTACTGTACTATGGAGCCCATTTCAGCAGTTGTACATGGAGTTCATTTTATTTGCATCGCCTGCCTAGACAGTGAATAATCAATGACCAAATGACTTTCCCAAACACCTCAAAATTCTACAGTTATATATTTTAAAATTTTATCTTAAGTTTTTATTCCTTGTCAGAACCTGTCACACAGCTCATACTTGGAGAGGCAAAGGATCAACAATGGAAAGAACCATTTCTTCAGTGGTCAAGGCACCAGTCTGAGTGTTGACATGGCATGTATGCATGCATGCACACATATGCGCGCGCGTGCGCGCGCGCGCACACACACACACACACACACACTAAGTAAACAAATAAAATGTTACGTTTTTTCAAAAAAGACTTAAATAAGACAACTTCATATTTAAGAACAGTGAATGCCTTCCCAAATCCTATGTTAAGATTGGTAGTCAGTAGGGTTGAGCCATAAACCTAGCACCGAATCTCTAAAAACTTCATGATCAGAAACTACTTACTTTTTTCCTCCATCTCGAGGTAATGGCAGCCTCAGCAAACCCCAACTTCAACAGTAAAATGCCTTCTTTCCTTCGACCTCAAGGTGTTCAACAGGTCTTTGCCCTTTGTGCAAAAGTAGCCTTTCATATTTTAAACCATGAACAATTATTTTACACAGCTCTTAAAATGTATTTATAAATAATCATGCATACAGACATAATAAGTCATTTAGGACTGTAATTAGTCATTGTCAAGTCCTGGCAAACAGCAGGATCCTAATTGGAAAGCAGTGTTTGCCCTACTTGTGCCTCAATGAAACTTCCAGAGCAGGGCAGCATGTGCTTCTTAATCTGTTTTGCTAACAGCGAGTAGCAAATCAGTGAAGATGAGGCTGGTGGGATGATGGATTAATATGCACACTGACAACCTATAACCGTGCAATTGCTTAGGGAATTACTATGCCACCATATCCAAGTAATTATATGTTTTAAGTGATTTATCTCAATTTGTTAACAATACATCCCTAAAATGAAAATAAAAAGAGAGAAATGCAAATAGCGTGTTATATCAACTTTATGTTGAACTTATTAAGAGGTTGCCCTTTTAATGAAGAATTTAATGAATTAAGAGGTTTGTTATGAATAAGCATTCTTACTACTTGTTAAGTATTTGTCACCGCAGACCTGTCATAGTCATTCTAATTATGATTAATAACTTATCTAGAATTCTATTTTCATTCACATTTCAGTAACAAATGTAATGTCTATTATGTGATCAAGGTTCATGAAAACAGGATGATTTTTCCGATGACCTTATATTTTATTCATTTTGCGTTCATATTGAACAGATTTCTCTGAAATTAAAGTTAACCTTATGAATCTTGTAATTTTTAAATTGCATCTCATCTTTGACATGCTTAGTAACCCTTTGTATGGTTTAAAATCATAGCTGTGTACTCAAGACAAATGAAAAATCCTAACATTTTGATTATCCTCATACATACCCAGAAACTCTGGTTGTAGGGTGAGTTTTAAATTATAAAGATTATGCTTTGTATGCCATG
The DNA here is from genome assembly GCF_003668045.3 of Cricetulus griseus. NCBI lineage: Eukaryota > Metazoa > Chordata > Mammalia > Rodentia > Cricetidae > Cricetulus > Cricetulus griseus. Next base: position 44,276,655 of record NC_048596.1, on the reverse strand, counting down.
GGCAGAGGTAGCTAATCCTCTAAAGCCTCAATAATAGTCTCTATGTGGAAGGTCCAGGTATATGAAGTTGAGAATTCATGCATTAGAACATGGAGGCAGATTTTCATTGTAATCCATAGGCAAACTGTGGCAAACACAAAGACTTGGTCATTGGGCTTATTTTGTAAAGTAGTATAATGTGTGATTTGTATCACACAGTGTATGTTTGTAGCTCTTCCTTTTTCTTCTCTCTGCTCCATTTTTTTTATTTTAGCTTCTCCCTCTTCAATTTCTCTGCCTTATTTCTTCCACCCCAATTTGATTCTTTCTTTGCCTTTTGATTTTATCCTCTTTTGAAGCTCCCCTTTGTTTCCATTGTCTGGGAACACAGTTTCACTGTTTCTATTGTCCTCTCCCCCCCCCCAGTTCCTCCACCATTCATCTCCTTCGGAAGAGTTTGTATTTTCAACTTGTGTAAAAGTCAGGCTACAAGCTACCTTTCCACTTCATTTTGCAGCCAGAAGAGTCCTTGGTTATTAACATTGTTGGGTGTTAAAATCTCTGAAAGGAAACAAAAATAATAGTGTTAGTTCTTTTCCTATCCTTTTATATTAGCCTGCTTAAGAGAAAATCTCCACAAGAGCTGAAGTGCTATATTAACTGGCTTTACCATGAAAATTAAGCCAATTAATTATTGGCAATAGCAACAATAAAACAATGGACTCAGAAAACCAGATCATTTGTCATAATGTGAAGTCCGCTCTCCTAAGGGCTGGATAACAACAAGGAGCAGCTTCTTTAAAGGGAAGAATTCCTCTGGTCCCCAGAGCCACAGAGTCCTTCTCAATCTCTGGTGCTGATGAGGAACACTCCACACACAGCATCATCAAAGCATTTACAGTAAGCCAGGTAGCTGGAGCCAAGTGTATGCAAATCAGAGAAATGAAGCCTCTCCTGAGGTCTTCCAAATCACTCAATTCTTGAAGCAATTAGCAGATAGTCTATTTCCCTTCAAACTAGATGCATTTACAATTTCTTCATCATTTGAAGCATGTCTTCACACATTTCAGGTTCTCCATTATAAGCAGACATAAGTACTTAATGTTGAGTCTGGTGGAATAAAGTCAAACACTTGTGGTATGCAATATTCTAATGTAGTAAAGAACTGATGAGTTTTTTCTTGGAAAAAAACAGACATTTTAATTACATTTTCTCAGAGGTATCTGGGGGAAGAAAGGTCGTGTGTTTAAGAGTGTTTAATGTACTTTAAAATTATATCTTCCAGCAGTCTCCAGAACTGATTTAATAGGTCTGATCTTTTGAAATGAATCCTATATCATATTTATGATGATGTCTTATCGAGAATGGAGCTAAATCTAATGAAAGACAATTCCTTTGATGAGAGTGACAATTACATCATTTGAGCCAACACATCCACAGTGCTCTCACCCTATTGCCTGGTAGCTTTGGAAATACATTTAATGTTTTAATCTCAGTTTATCAGCAGTCACAAAAAGCCAGAAGGAATGTAGACATGCCCATAACCACATAAAACAAAGAGGAAATAGAAAACCAAAAGTTGGAATTATGTCAGAGTTCCTCACTAATCCATCATTCTCAACTTCACTAACCAGTCCATCTTTCCTCCAAGTCAGTGGTTCTCAACCTTCCTAATGCTGAGACCCTTTCATACAGGTTTTCATGTTGTGATGATCCCCAGGCAAAAATTATTTCATTGCTACTTCATAACTGTAATTTTACTACTGTTATACATTTGTAATGTAAATATCTGGTAGGGAGGATATCTGATATGTGATCCCCAAGGGTTGAGAACCACTGCAATTCCAGTTAAGAAAAGCCAGTGAATAAAAAGGACAATAAAGTACACATCAGGGAGTGAACTAAACTTACTTTCCCATTTTCATTCTTTTCTCCCTCTCTCATTTTTTTCTTTTTCTTTTGAATGGGGGAGCAATGCGGGGGTGGGGGCTAGTAATATGTCTCAGGTTGACTTTGAACTTATGATTTTCTTGCCTTCTGCTCCTGCATTTTGGGATTACGGGCACCACTATATCCGTCTTTCCTATTTTGCTAATCCTTCTCATTCTTCTTTGTAGTCTGTTAATAGGAATCCCAAAATAGCTAAAAATGAGAAATAACAAAGTCCCACACAAATTGGCATGCATACATAATTAGAATGAATTACATAAAATATTAACAAATGTCAATCTTTGACAAATGAAATACGATGATGATATGAAGAGATTCCAATTTGACTTTTAAGGATAACTCAGGTAAACATAGGTAATTATCCTTTAAAATTGTCCTTTTAAGGAAAAAAGCTTCTTAAATGACTTTTTGTTTTTCTTTTTGTAATAAACATTAGAACAATAACTCTCATTTTAGGAATAAAATCTGACTTTCTGCTATGTAGTCTTCATCATAGAGTGTCTAATAATTTTAACACTTTTTTTTTTTCTTTTTTGCAAACTGCATGAGGCTTTATTGTTGTTTAACGAGCTAACCCCATGTTAGCTCCGGTCTTTCACCCACCCTCCATGGCGGATGGCTAGCAAAGACAGCTGGAAGGGGCTGCATAGAGATCTTGTAGGTCAGCGTAAGGGGAGTGTCTAGGGGTATGCACAGGCTCAGGATTGGTGTGCCTCCAGGCTTGGAGGGCTTGCTCTGTGTTGATTGGCCAACTGGTTGTTATGGCCCATAGGCCCTCCCAGGGTGGTTGCTATACTCTGTGCATCATTGCTGTGCACTTGTCTATAAAGCACACCCAGAGGCATAAAGCATAGCACCACCAGCTAACTTCTGATTGGTTCCTTGCCACAAGGCAGGGATCTGACTTTCTAGGACAAGGTCAGACAAGCTGCTATGGCTGCCGAAATGGGAAGCTGGTCCCTTCATTCCCCCATTTTTTTTTTTTTTTTTGAAATTCCAATCATGGAATTGCTGACTCTCTAGCGCCCCCATCAGGGAGTGAGAGATATTGGCATCCCCATGCAAGGGAGTCCCTTCTGACTTAGCATTTTAACCAGGGAAAATGGACGGCATATTCTTTCCCATGCTACTTCCTGCTGACTTTGGGATGAAGTTAGGGACCCCAGAAGGTTGAAATGCTAGTCAAAAGCAAAAAAAAAAAAAAAAAAAAAAAAAAGGAATTTAGGCAATGGGGAATCCACCAGGGGCTGTTGGCAGACTCTGTTGCAAAGACAGGGGGTGCAGTTGGACTGGTTCACATCCACAGTAAATCCAGGGCTCGCAGTCTACTTAGAACAGCCTGTAGTCAGCAACTGATACTCAGTTGCTGGCCAACTGAGTTGTCTGCCAGAAGCAGAAACCTGTTTAAGACATGTTTAAACTAGGAACAGAGGTTAAAACTTATTTACTGAAGCCCACAGTGCAGAAAAAGCAGATATCTGGATATCTGTTCAAACAGCAGGAACATATTTATAATTTATGACTACACATTTGGGCTAGAAGCATGTACATTTTTCTTCTGTCCAGAGAGCCATGTATGGATTGGACAGAGGTGCATTTGGCCTGATGAAAAGCCCTTTAAGTTTATACCTAAATGACAACCAAAATAAACTTAAAAACCTTGAACTTGTCACTAAACAGTAGGTAGTCATTACTTTATCAGCTAACATGCTGACGATAGCCTATAGTGGATCTGACTCTCTGATGCTGTCAAGCTGACAACCATTAATATTTCAGAGATCTGAGAAGGATATATTTTATCCGAATCTACTAAAAAGTGACAGAAGCCAGTTAGAAGCCAGTCCATATACAGTTAGCCATACCCAAGTCTCTCCATTACCACTGGAGGCAGATGTCTCAAAGAACAGCAATCTTCACCAGGCCTATGAGGCGAGAGGGTTTTTTTTTTCTCTCTGTGGAAGAGGGACATGGAAAAGACTGACCTTGTTTTGTCTAGGCAAAGGGGGTGCAATCAACTTTCCAGTGTCCAGCAGCTTTGTCCACAGTCTTGGTCAAGTCCTGGCAGGCAGCAGGTGTCACATCTGAGCATCTTGCTCACTGGTCCAGGTGCAGGAACTGGGGTGCCTCATAATCTTCTTTGGAGACTTTGGGTCACTGTCAGGATCTGGCAGTCTCTCTGATAAACTTTAAAGATAACAATTTAAATATTCTGCAGGTCTCTGAAGCATTAGAGGTCTGTCTGTCTGTTTTAGTTACTTGTCTTAAGCACACAAGAAGCATACAGGTGGCTAGGTAAGGTCTTATTTCTGTAATTAATTTTCAGCCTGACTGTAACTGGTTTTAACTTAGTAAAATATTTGAAACTTAGCACAGCTGAATTTAAAACTGCATAGAGTTACCTTATAGTCCTTAAACAGTAGCTACATGTACACATTTTAGCTGTTCAAGGCCAGCCTGGTTGGCAGAGCGAATTCCAGGACAGGCTCTAAAGCCCAGAAAAACCCTGTCTCATTTAAGCAAGCAGCTAAAATGTGTACATGTAATTTTAACACTTTTGAAGTTACTCTTTGTTGTGGTTTGAAAGAAAATGCCCCCAAAGGGAGTGATACTATTAGGAGGTATGGTTTTGTTCAAGTAGATATGGCCGTGTTGGAGGAAGTGTGTCATTGTGGGGGTGGACTTTGTGGTCTCTTTTGCTTAAGCTTTAATCAGTGTGACTCTCATGCCATGTCATGTTTCTTGAAAGATGTAGAACTCTCAGCTCCTTGTCCAGTACCATGTCTGCCTACAAGCTGCCATGTTCCACCATGATGATAATGGACTGAACCTCTGAACTGTAAGCAAGCCACCCCAATTAAATGTTTTCCTTTATAAGAGTAGTTATGGTCATGGGGGCTTTTCACAGCAATAGAAACCCTAACTAAGACATTCTTTTTGAAGAAAATTATTGGAAAGCACACATTTTAGCTAAGTTAACATGATGAAGGGTACCACTATGAGAGAATTAGACACTGGCCAATAAATAATTTTAGAAACACCGACCAGACAAAGCTAAGCAGAAACAAATAAAAATATATACAGAGGTATTTTTGAAGCACAACAAAAATCTATTTGTCCTGCTCTTAGATAATTTGACTTAAAGGTGGAGTTTCAAGCTATCCCTAAAAAACAATTCATATGAAACCTTAAAATAACTGTAGGAAGTCTGGTGTGTGGCTGCTGGATAGTGGTGTTGCATGCCTTTAATCCCAGCACTTGGGAGGCAGAGGCAGGCAGATCTCTTTGAGTTTGAGGTCAGCCTGGTCTACAGAGTGAGTTCTAGGACAACCAGAACTGTTTCACAGAGAAACCTTGTCTCAAAAAAACAAAAATAAAAAAACCCTAACAACAACAAAAAAGAACTGTAAGAAACATCACATGAACTATTGCTATGTCTTAACCAAATGACTCTTTGAATCAAAAGAACCAAATAGGCTCTTTTCATCTGTCTACATAAATATTTATAGTTATATAGCACCATATATGTAATATAATACGTGATATGTATTATATATGCAAGCTCCATTCAGTCCCTAACTTGTCATGGAAGCTCTAACACACTAAATGGTTACCTGCCATTACAAGGGGTGTGGCTGCTTGCTCCAGGTATTGAGGCTTTTCCAGTAGAAGGTTTTGGTTCCTTGTTATTTTCCTTAAAATATGCAGGAATCTTTATATGATGTTTAACTTTATGAAATGGAGATCACCAGTATGACCACAGAAAAGATGTTCAGTTGTTAGCCTACCATGAAGCCAGATACCCAATTTAGTTCTCAAAGTATAGGATAAGAAGGGTTTTCTCTAGTTTGGAAATATGTTGAAGATGAACACTAATAAGTGATTACAGAGAAACAAAAGTTTTATTAGCTATTACCCACAAAACAGGTTTGATGAACCTTGTAGAAGTCATAAAGATTCTAGAAAACATTGAACTGATACATTTGATCACCTGATTGATGTTACATATAGCTTCTAACAACAACAACAATTAATCTCATAGAGGAGAAAAACAGCTTCATTTTGGGAAGGAATTTTAAAAAATTATCACCAGAAAAAAAAGACAATGACATTGTGAAACTAATCTACTTGGAAGTCTCTCTCTCTCTCTCTCTCTCTCTCTCTCTCTCTCTCTTGCTCTCACTCTCTTTGCTCTCTGGAGCTCATGGTGTCCTCAAACTCAATCCTCCTGCCTCAGTCTCTAACAACTGGAATCATACTCATGATCACTAATCATAGTTTATTTTCTTTAAAAATTTTAATTGGCAAGTCTTAAAAGCATATGCTCATCTTTTGTTGCTTAACAATACCCAATACTAGCTAATAAAAAAAGAGGTTTATTTGGCCAAGATTCTGGTGGTATTTGGGTATCTTGGTGAGTCTGATAAGAGACTTCATGACCAAATGACTAGGAATGTGGTATTCAGACTATAATGATGACATCCATTTCCAGATATTCAAGTTCTCCTGTATTGTGTGATCTTTGAACATGTGCAAAAATCTAGTAATTTACTTCTAATTATTAAGATATTTCAAAGAACAAAAAACTGTTTATTTTCTTTTCAGCCTTCATACTATGATAGAATAAGTTAGTGTAGTAGAAAGGTCCTTATGGCAAAGAACTTTGGATAGCCTTGGCTTATATGTATTGAGGGAGTAAAGATTTCAGTCCAATAACCTTGGAGGTAAAATGGAAGTTTAAGTCCATTTAAGTGAGAGAGTAGGGAAGAAGAGAAAGGTGGCGGGGAAGGATAATTAACACTAAAAATGTTAGAAAAAAACTACACAGAAGCTTACAATTTTTAAGCTTCATATATAGATATACTTACGTTATCTATATATTCATATAAAAGAGTTTAGTTAGTTACCCTAAATAGTAGATAATGTTTGTCTTTATCACTTTTCTATTGCTGTGATAAAACACCATGACCAAGTCAACTTATAAAACAAAAGCATTTTATTTGGCTCGTAGTGTCAGGTGATTAAAGTCCTAGATGGTAGACTGAAGGAGCAGCTGAAGACTCATATTTGATCCACAAACATGAGGAAGAGAGAGCACAGTGAATTGCACAAGTCTTTTGAAAACCCAAAGCCCACCCTCCAGGGACATCAACTAGGCCACACCTTTTAATCCTTTCCAAATAGCTCTATTAACTAGGGACCAAGAATTCAGTATGGGGGACCATTCTCATTCATGCTACTCTGGTCCTCCTCACAGAAATCTTAGAATTTTCAAATAAAAAGCTTAGTGCCAGATGTGGAATATCTTTCCTTAAGTTGTTGGTCAGCAGGGCCTCAGAGACCCTGAAAACAACAGGATATTGCCATTGCTTTTAGCTGTCCACCGGTACTTTTTGGTAAGATCTTATTGCTGAAATGCCGTACACTTTGGTCATAGGACATGGAGAAATCAAATTGGTACTGATTAGGAAGCTTTGACCTGCTGGCAAGCTCTCATAGTACTTACAGGAAGCCACTCTGTTGCTGCCCAGGGCAGGGGTGAGGTGGGGAGGAGTCATCAACAGTCTTGCCCAGCTGTGAACCCTATGAGCTAAAAGAAAGGCTGGTGTGGGGAGATCTGCCTTTGGTGCAATTATGGCATGAATATTATCAGGTAACCAAACACTGCTTGGATTTAAGGTGCTAAGTGGACAGATTGTCAAACTACGCTCTAAATTTTTATCTTTATATTCATATATCAGTGCACTGTTTAGACCTCACCCTAGACTCACAGGCAGTGGATGGCGCTAAATATAGATCCTCACAACTGTCCAAAGGACAAAGAATAAGTGTCTGTGGACCGGAGGGTTAATATGACTGAAATACATTGTAAGTGTGTAATGTGGGAAATTACCAATACGGAGCCAGGTAAAAATACAAGGGAATTTAATAGGGAAAAGCCTTACTTACAGAGCAACCTAGCCAGCTGGCAGGGCAGCAGTCCAGCAAGCCAGAGATGAAAGTGAAAGCATCCTGCCACCAAAGCAGCCCTCACTCTATGTCTCCCTGACCACGCCCTCAAAGGCGTGGTCAGGCACACCTGTAGCCAGACCCTAAGCAGGCGAGGCTACAGCATCCCCTAGAAGTGTATATGAACTTCTCAACAATTAATAAAATTATTACACTAAAAAGAAGAAATAATTTTTGTAGTCATGTAATGTTTTCTGTTTTTAAGCATTTATTTGTTTGTGTTTTTTATTATTTTTATTATTTTATATTTTATTTTATTTTATTATTTTATTTTATTATTGTATTATTATTATTATTATTATTTTTAAGATAGGTTCATGCTACATAAGGCAAAATAACCTGAAATTCACAATTTAGCCAGGCTGACCTCCAACTTGCTTTTTAAAATTTTCAAAAATTATTTTTATTTTAGAAGCACTCTTATTAACATATCCATCCCTCCATTCCCTCACCCTCCCATCCTCCCATGCTCCCCACCAATCCTCCAACCCACCCCCAGTCCCTCCCCAGGGATAATGAAGCCCACAAAGGCTGTCAAAGTCCATCAAAGTCTCTCACATCATTTGGGGAGGGCCCAGGCCCTCCTTCCTGTATCTGGGCTGCAATAGTATCCCTCTATAAGGAATGGACTCCCAAAGTCCATTTGTGCTCTAGGGATAAACACTGGCTCCACTCTTAGAGGTCTCATAGACTGTCTTGGCCTCTTAGCTGGCACCCACATTCAGAGGGCTTGGTTCGGTCCAATGCTGGTTCCCCAGCTTTACCATTAGGGTCTCTGTGCTCTCACTATGACCTCCGACACTTATTCTTTCTGTTTTAGCCTCCCAACGTTAGGTATACAAGCATATATTACCATAAGAACTGTACTTATATTTTTTCAATTGATTGTTGATGCAATAATTGTACCTATGCTTGTGTTTTATAGATATAAAGGGCTGAAAACACTTTCTTGTTCATGTTGTATCAATCTTCTTATGTAGTGTGAAATTTGTGTGTGTGTGTGTGTGTGTGTGTGTGTGTGTGTGTGAGTGTGTGCATTATGAGTGTGTGTATTGCATGAATAGGTAGTAAACTTTGCCATGTGAGTGCAAGACAGGGGCCCTAACCATGAACTAATTCATAGTCCTTTGATAGCATCACAATGATTTTGTGTCTATAATTCGAAAAGATATTGTTTAATAATTTTCTTTTTTCACTGACTTTGACAAGATAATACTAGGCTTCATGAAGTGAGTTATCAAGTAGTCGCTCCTATTTTTGGAGAGGATTGTGTAGAACTGTGAATCACTTAAACATTTGGGAGAATTCTCAGTGAAACTATCTAGAAATTTCTCTGGGTGAAGTATGTAAATTATAGATTCACTATTGTTAACAGTTACAGGACTTTTCTAAATCTTTTTCAAAGTAGTTGTTTTTTGATAACTTGTGTTTATCCAGGAATTGGTGTATTATGTATGTTATTAAATACATGTATGTGGTTTTTGTTCATAAACTCTTTGGAGTATGCAGTGCTATCCCCTCTTAATTTCTGAAAATAGTGATTCCCCTCTCTCTTGTCCTCCCTCCCCTCCTGTTCCCATGACATTAGAGGCTTACTGCTATTAGCAATCTTCAAAGAACTAGCATTTTGTCTCAGTGATTATTCCCTAGTTTTTCTCTCTTAAATTTCATTCATTTCTGGTATTATTTTAACATTTCCTTCTTTACAGTCTGCTTTTTTTCCTTGATAGGATTTCAGATTAAAAATTTGTGACCATTCCCTTTTTAAAAACTTATGCATTTAACATCAGAAAGTTCCTTTTAAGTGTTGGTTTACTAATGTCATAAAACACTGATATGCTATATTTTTATTTTTATGTATTTTTAAATTTCCCTCAAGATTTCCTATTTGACCCATGGATTATTTAGCAGTTATGTGTTTTGGTTTCTAAGTATTTGGAGAATTCTTATTTTTCTGTTGTTGGTGTCTAGTTTGTTCTGTTATGATTAGAGAAATCATTCTGTAGTATTTCAATTCTTTTACATGTGAGTATCTGTGTTTTTGCTCTATGGTACACCTTGATACATTTTTCATGGTCACAAAAAACACGATGTGTCTTGCTGGTGGTATTAACTGAATTAGTATAGTTTTTTGCTTATACTGGTTGATGGTGTTACTGAATTGTCCTCTATCATTGCTGATTGCTAGTCTAATTGTTGTATCCCATTATTGAGAGAGTGTTGTTGAGATCAGTATAGCAAGTAATTATATATAATTAATCTATATAACTTATGTCTACATATCCTGTTAATAAATAATCAATAAATGTAAGACTAAAATCATAGACTTGTTTGTCAGTCAGCTCTATTCATTTTTTTCATTTGAGACAGGATCTTATATTGACTAGGTTTGTCTTAAACTCATGAGCTCTCAAGATTTTCTTGTCCCAGCATCTTAAGTAGCTCAGGTTACATGAATGAGTTACCAGACCAGAAAGTTCTATCAGAGTTTCCTTTGCATATTTTTCTGCTCTGTTGTTGGCATATATGCACATTTAGGATCAGTTTTATTTTCTTAAAAGATGGAGTTTTATCATCATATGATGGCCTTCCCTGACTCTGGTAATTTTTTCTGAACTCTAATATCTCTGGTCCCAGTATAATCATGTTTTACTTGATTAATATTTATATGATTTACCTTTTCCTGTGATTTAATTTTCAATTTGCCATGCTATTGGATTTGAAGTGAGTTTCTTGCATACAGTATGTAGTTGAATTATATTTTCTAATTAGTCTGTTGATCTTTTGACTAGGATACTTGTATCATTTATATTTAGTGTCAGTATTGATATTTCACTTCTGTTATAGTTTGAAATATTCTCCACAGGTTTATGCTTTTGATCAATTGGCCCTCAGTTTGCTGAAGAACTTTTAGGAGGTGGAGCCTTCCTGGTGAAAGTAGATCAACAGAGGACTTACTCCTAGTTCTGAATCCATGCTCTATTTCTTGGTCTGTTATGTTGTGAAATCTCTGCCACACACTTTATCATTCATGAAAATAACAATTACTTCCTAACATGATGGACAGAAACTTTTAAAACAGTGATTCAAAGTAAATCTTACATTGCTTCTTGACCTTTTGGCTAAGATCAAGTGTAGAATAAACTTACTCTCTTCAGTTACTTCCGACAGATAATTTGTTGGTGACAAGAAAAGTAACCAATACAGCTTCAATCTGCCACTGTTGGTTTACCTTGCTTGTTCTTTGGTTTTGGTTGTTCTGTCTTGTCTTTTCTGACTCCAGTTACATAAACATTTCCCCCCAGAATTCTATTTTAATTGTTCTATAGTGTTTTAGTTTATTTTGGCATAGCTCTAAAATTTGTTTTTCTGTGTATGTGTGTGAATGTGTCTGTATCTGTGTGAGCATATGCCACGTCAGTATAGTTCAAGGAGGCTAGAAATGGGCATCAGATACCACTGAAGCTGGAGTTACAAGTGGTTGTGAGGTACCTAATGTGAGTGTTAGGAACTAAGCTTGAGTCCTCTGGAAGAGTGGGAAGTACTCTTAACTGCTGAGCTGTCATCACTCTATCCCCATTTGCACAGCTTTTAAAATGTTTTCTCTATGTATTGTGTATGTGGATAAGAATTGTTTTCTATCTTTCCTTTTCAGAATTTAATTACAGTACATCTACAGCATTGACTGAAATTCTCTTGATTTACACACACATAAACACACACACACACACACACACACACACACACACACACACACACAGAGAGAGAGAGAGAGAGAGAGAGGGGAGCCAAAAATTCAATTTCAATTCCTGGCGTCTTGCTCGAATGCTTTCCAGTTTATTATTTGAGATGGGGTCACTTGTCTAATCTGGAACTTGCTGATTTGGGTAAGATGGTTGGCCAGGAATGCCATGGATCATTTCTACCTTCCCAGTTCTGGGATCACAGGAGTACAGTCACAGGAGTACAGTTCCACACCAGGCTTTCTTACATGGATTCTGGGCATTAGACTTGGGTTCTATGATGCGTAGCAAACACATTACTGACTAAGCCATCTCCCTATCCCATGCTGCTTGCTGAATTTGTAAACTTCATAGCCATTACTTGCTCAGTTTCTTTTTCAGTTCTTTTCTAACAAAAATCTAGCTTGGCATGGTGGCTCATGCCTTTTAATTGCAACCCTCAGAAGGCAAAACTAGGTGAATCTCTGTGAGTTTGAGGCCTGCCTGGTTTAGATAGCAAATTCCAGGCTGGCCACTTCTACATGTTGAGACCTTGGCTCAAAAACTAAGAAAAAACTGACTGCATGATCTTAAATTTTTGTTATAGAATCTGTTCAGGAATTTTAGTCTAGTTTCTGCCTGCTCTCTATTATTATGCCACTCACTAACAACTTCCCTATTCCTATGTACCTGTTTACTTCATTCTGGTATGGAACTCATTTGCTGAACTTTCCATTTCAGCGACAGTGTTTTCATTGCTAAAATTTCTAATTGATTCCTCTTGACCTTGTCTAGCTCTCTGAGGCAGTGTTCCAATTATATTTTTAGAGTTGGTCTTTCTGTGAAGCCCTGGCTGGCCTGGAATTCACTGTGTAGATCAGGATAGCCTTAAAATCATAGAGATCCACCTGCTCTGCCACTCAAATGCTGGGAACAAATGCATATGCCAGCACACTCAGAGTTTTCTGCCTTTTCATGTTTCAAGCATGTGTGACTATGGATCTGTCAGCAACTTTTAATGTTTCTTTTTTATCTATAATTTTTGAAATCCTTCTGGTTCTGGGCATGAAGAGTGATTTTTTTCCAGCTGAGACCCAGTTTTGTTTTGTTTTGTTTTTTAAATTACAAGACTCTGAATCTTATTTAAACCCCATTTTAGATAGCTGCCTTTCTTCAGCATTACTCTGGGGGACTGGAAGGGTATAAGTATAAGGCCATGTGAGAAAGAGCCACATTACCCTATTGCTGACATTGAGTTGGAAGGCTTTCTTGTTTTTACTGGGCGGAAGTAGGAGTTTGGGCTCCTCACGTGGTTTCCACTGATAACACTGTTGAGGTGGCCATATAACTACTGGATAGAAGCTGAGTAGTGATTCTTCATCATATGTCCTGACAGTAATACTTTCTAATGTGAGGAGACAAAAGGGTCTCCTTATTCCTGCAGTGTGAGGTCCAGGTCCAGGTTCCCAGCTTTGTCTGGGCAGATGCAGGAAAGTAGAGAGAAAAGATCTTTTTAGCAGCTATTGTGAGTGAAAGCTCCAAACCTTTATCTGGCCTTCTTAGACACTATCATGGTGAGGTGTTGAAGCACTTGTTTATAGCTTTTCAAGGATAGAAGTAGAGAATTCCCATTCAGTCTTTGCCGTGAGGCTGTGATTGACCATAGTTTTGTTTTTTGTACTTGGTCAGAGTAGAGTGGTTCTCAACCTTTCTCTTCCTATTTTCTTAGGCTGCCTATGAACCACTCTGGCTAGAGAGGTGGTTTTTTTTCCTTCTGACTACTGATGTTTCTGGGTCATAGGCTCTTCTTTAGTTCTGACTCTGCAATGTAAATGGCAGAAAGAAAATTCAAGAGACTCATCCCCAGGTCATTCCTTTGGTTTCAAGATTCCTAGCCAGTCTCTTTCACTCCCTGCTTCCAGAGTCATGTCTTCTTTTATTTAACACATAACAGCCAGGATAGTTAGCTGTACTTGGCAGGATGAGCAGGGAGTAGTGTTTTTACTCTATTCTGGAAGTTGTCCTTCTCTGGTGGTACATTTTATCATAACTTTTTCTAAATCTATTGAGATAATCTTTCTGGTGAGTTTTGATGTATTGATTTGAATTGTGGATGTATTATATGCTAAAATAAGAGTTAAAATAAATCAATAAATGAATAAAGGATAAAATATTCTAAAATAAAATGTAAAATGTGAATATAATAGATTATAGGAATCTATTATATTCACATTATATTATAGCAAATTACACAAAATTCTTTTAAGGAAGCCACAAGTGTATATCCAATTGATCTTTGCTATACCTGTTACCTCATAGCCATGGGCACTGAAAAGTATAATTGCCAAGTCATATACAAAACCCTTATTCTCTTGTTCTTCATGTTCGATGACAAGAGCAAGTTCTGTCCTCAGCAATAGGGTCTTACCATTAGGTTGTAGACAGTAATCAATTACCTTAACATTATCCTGTGGTGTTTGGGGGTGGTCTATGGGACCCCTTCGGCCAATGACTCAATATGTAACCCATTCCTGGTACTGGAGGTTTTAGTCCATGGCATAAGATTTCTAGTTGGGACATTGTCTCTTCTATTATATAATGACCGCATGTAAATTCCTTTCACATGTGTATGTATTTTAGGAAGCTTCTACAGTAGTAGGTTTTCATATGCTTTTTTTCCAAAAGCCTTTTAGTGTTAGTTGCCCCTCCCCATATTCCCTCCTTTACGTTTCTCCCCTATCCCCCTCCCTACTAAATCCTTCTATTCTAATTTCCCTTTAACACTCCATAACACTATATCCTAATTCTCCTTCCTTGGGAGATCATCTCCTCCCCATTGGTTCCTACTAGCTATCTAACTTCTGTATTTATTCAGATTGATACATACATATCTAAAGCTTAAAGGCTAAGGTTCATATATAATAGAAAATATTGACACAATTAAAAGGATTGTTTATTGTTGGATTCACATAGATAATGGTGCTTGTTTTTCTATTTCTCTATCCCTATAAGCTGAAAATTGAATTTAGAAGAACAGCACCCAGCACCCATTCTACTTCTTGGTTGTTCACTGCTTATATAAAACCCTTACTAAAATGGGAATCTGAAGTGGTCCCTGCTGGCACGTACTTGTAACCCTAGCTCTCAGAAGGCTGAGGCAGGAAGATTGTGAGAGTGAGGCCAACTCAAGCTGTATACAAGAACCTGTCTTAAAAATAAATTTAAACTGAATGAAAAATGGTGGCCAGATTCTTGTAGCTGCTCTGGGCAAAAGTACTGCAGTTCTTAATCCCCCTCTTTCTGGCTTCTTGTCTCTTTAGCTGTACACCCGAATACCCGTTCCCACTTCTTTGCCCACCCTGCCCTGTGTGTTCATCACCACCCACCTCTTCCATAGGAAATGTCTCCCACACTCGTGATCCCTTAATCCTTTCTTTGCTTTATCTTTGCTGTTTCCTTAATTTCTTCTGCCTGCCAAGTTTTAGTCTGCATATATAAACCAGGTGTGTGTGTGTGTGTGTGTGTGTGTGTGTGTGTGTGTGTGTGTGTGTGTATGTGATGTTTGTTCACTGCTTTACCCTACAACACAAATCAATATCTGACCATACTGTACAGGCTTGGTAAATGTTGTTGAATGAATAGACAAATGAAGGAAAGGAGAACATGATGAGCAGATGGCTTTGGAGAAGATGATATTGTTTCCACACTTTTTATTTTAATTTGTGATATGCATTTGCTGTTTTGTTTCAAGTGGACCTTATGAAGCAAAAACGTAAGCTTTAAGATATAAAACTAAATTTCATCATCTAGAGAGGTAGACTCCAATGTTTGTACCATCTACCAAAATGAAGATTTGACCCCACCTTGATATGCCATGTATTATGTAGTTATGGTTTATTCTATGAAGAGTATGCTAATGAGCAGGGCTGAGGACACATAGAGGGTTTAATTGCAAGTCATCACTGCAGTTGAGTCCAACCTTTCTGCATAGAGCCATTTATCAAGAGTGACAGCCAAGAGAGGGGGTGCAGCAGATCTTTCTAGGATCACTCTCCCCTCCGCTTGTTTTATCCTGTCATTCAGTTTACAGTCCTCTTTGTTGGCTACAAGCATTCCCAGAGGATATATTTATCACCAAAGGAGAAACTGGAATGACATCAGCAGCAGCACTTACAACTCTGTGCTGTGATCCAATAAATAATGTGTGTTCAGCACATAGAAGCATTGAAACCTCTCCTAGTGCTACCAAGAGCCAGTAGGGTCATCAAGCCCTGGCCTTACCTGAGAACTAGGTAGACATGCAGAATCTTGAACCTCACACCAGACCTACACTTTTAACAAGCATGAAGTTTTTAGTAGTTTGGATGGATGTTGAAATTTGAAAAGCACAGGTCTCCAGAGGATGCGAGTGATGCCCAGGATGTCCATTTTGGTTTTGAGATAGAGTCTCACTATGTAACCTTGACTAGCCTGAAACTTGTTATGGAGACCAGACTGACATTGAAATCACAGACATCCATCTGCTTCTGCTTCCTGAGTACTGGGATTCAAAAGTGTGCTATCACCAAGAATGCTTGAAGTCAACAAATTAATTATTTACAAAATCAGTTCTCATGATATTTTGCAAATTGTTAATTTCAACCCATCTTTGTAACCCTGCCTCTGATGACTGTTCATCACTCAGTCTGGTTCATGTTATAGAAGACAGAATGGAGAGTGGGTTTACACTGTAGCAGTCAGGAGCACAGTTAGGTGGCAGACCCCCAGCTTTGACTTACTTCTTAACCGTGCACTAATGCCTTTGGACATTTTTGTTTGAACATGTTGAACAAAGAAAAAAAAAGCATTTTTGAAGGAGCAATAAGTTGTGAGAATTAGAGAAGACAATTCTCTAAAAAAACACCAAGTAGTTCTCTTAAAAAAAAAAAGTCTGAAAAGCATACACAAAAAAGTAGACATTACCTAAGAGGATTCTCTACCCCTTCCCTAGAACCTTGGCAGTCTGTGGAGGATGGACCAGGCAACACCCGGTGAATTGCCATTCTTTAAACAATGAGTGATTAAGAGGAGGCTGCTTCTAACAGTTCTAGATCATCCTAGAGATGTGCACTTTAAGACTCATCACTTTTCTCTGTAGGTTCTTTGCAGACTTGACATCAGATGGCTGCTAATACAAACTATTAAGGGTAATAGAGATAAGGGGTTTGCTTTATTTACGAGTCAATAACCAACTCTAGTTGGGAATCTGAGATTCAGTTTATAAAGAACTCAACTTGCTAAGCCACTGTGCTGTCACATCAGAAGTCTACAAGTTGTAAAATGGCTCAGGATTCTGTATGTGCACTTGGTCTCAAGGGGCTAAGTAGTGTGTGTGGTCAACATAAAGGTTCATCAAGTGAGTTCTCCATACAAACTGTATTGGGTCATATTTTATCAGCAATCATTTAATTAAAATTTGGAGCACTCTAGGAGGCTCACAGCTTATTGCCATTGTTTAATATTTGTTTTATGGCCAGCAAAGAAAGGGTTGTGGAAACCAGCAATTTTTCTCTTGGGGAATAGACACAATCAGAGCCATCAGTCCTAAGCATACATAAAACAGCATCTAAATCACGTTTATCTCCCACCAGAGGACAAGAAATAGTGACTGTGTCTAGTGACTATGTCTCTAGAATTAAAAATTAATAGCCATAAAAGAGGACTATAAAGGAGGTGAAAAGGATGTAGGTTTTGTAACAATATACAGGGGCACCTAGGGGGCCATTTATTGGCACATTGAGGTTGGAGAGTGACAAAGATGGTCCATTCCATTTTATGGTTTTTAGATGAAAAAGGCTGGTTTACAAAAAAAAATTAACTTGAACTGGTTAAACTTTCTTTGGAAATTAAAAGCATTTTACTTGAATTTCGAGGTTGTATCAGAGTGACATGCATCCAGACTATTGTAAATGCTCTTTATTCTATAATACTTGAATAAAATTTTTACTGTAACAATATAATATCCTGTTTCAGCTCTGCAGTTTTGTGAATCAAATATTGACTCTTTGATAAAGACTGATTCAGAGATGTTGAGTTCTAAACATCAAGATGTTTTAGTAATACACAGCCAATTTGCTTCTCATACATTTTTATGTCTGAATAACTTGAGTACTATATATTATGGGATATATCGTCATACATATCAGAAGAAGTTTGTTTGATGGCATAGTGGTTGGAAGCCTGTGATAACAGCAATTGGATTTCTGACATAGGAGGATTTTGAGTTCCAGGCCAGTCTGGGATGTATGATGAAACTCTCAAAAAACACTGAAAAATAGCTTGGAGTCTAAACTGGAGTTCCAGCCAGAACTTCGAATCACTGTATAGTTCAACCCATGTCAGAGAAGTTTCTTCTTTCAGTAGACAGTAGTGAAAACAGAGATCCATACTGAATAGCATTCAGAGAGTGAGGGCCTGCCTGGAGTACTCAGCCTTAAATGGGATATTTCCATTATACTTCTCCCCTCAAGGCTCAGAGATCTATGTGGAAGATGGTATGAGGTGATGGATGACTCCAAGAAAACATCGTTTTTCAGACACAACAGGGTAGAATCATGTACACACTCAGAGAAACTGTGACAGCAGGCATGAGACCCACATAAACTCAAGCTAGAGAAAATCCCAGCACAGAGGAAGGGAAGCAGGCATGAAGTCCCATCCTTATCCAAGAAGCTATTTTAATTGGTAGCTTCCAGGAGAGGGGAAACCTTCAGTTTTCTCCAATAGAATGACATTAGATGTATCAGCTGTTTACTAGACTCCAGGGTGGGTTCCATGCTGAACCAATTAATTGGTCACACAAATTTGACTTCGTGTGTGTGTGTGTGTGTGTGTGTGTGTGTGTGTGTGTGTGTGTGTGTGTGTGTGTGTTATTTTGTTTTAAGAGATAGAAAGAACATAAAGTTGGGAAGGTATAAGAAGGAAGGAAGGATCTGGGAAGAGTTGGGGGAAGGAATATTATCAAAATATATTGTATGAAATTCTCAAAGAATAAGTAAAAACACTGAGAACAGAACAATAAATAATTCCATAAATAAGAAATTCTAAGAGCTATAAAAACAAGATTGACTCTAAAGGGAAAACCCCTCTAATTTTACAATAAAAGTAATGCAATCATAATGTTTTCCAACTCATAAGACATCAACATACAGCAATGTATCCATCCAAAGTTTTCACAATGCTGCGTGCTTTAAGAGAAAAAAGGCAGCATGGTCATCATTTTTATTCAGTATAGCATTGGAGTTTTTGGGCAGAGCAGATAGAAAAAAGAAAGGAAGGAAGAGCATCTATATTGGACAGGAGGGTGTCAAACTGCTTTATTTATAGACAACATGGCCTTGTATATGGATCACCTTAAAGATTTCATCAAAAACACTGTTGGAAGTAATATGGAAGTTTACTAAAGTTACAGGATATGAAATCAACACACAAAAAATTCATTAGTGTAGTTATGTGTTATTAGTCAGATTTGTGAAAAAGAAATCCAAAGAACCATCTCACTTTAAACACATATACACACATGCACATGTACACACACACACACACACACACACACACACACACACACACACGTAGGAATATATTTAATTAAGTGAAAATTCTCTACAACAAATATACAGAATAATAATGAAAGAAATAATGATGATGCAAATGGAAAGATATCCTGTGTTTACAGATAAGAATAAATAATATTGTTGAGATAATAACTTCTATCAACATAACAATGTCATTCTTTACATAAATAGATAAAACTTTATATAAAACCACAAAAGATTTCCAATAAAACGAAAGTACTCTTGACCAAGTAGAACAAAGCTGGCTGAAGCTATCACATTATTTGATTTGAAATCAAAGTACACTATAGAAGATACATTAACAAAAGCAGCACATTCCTGGCACAAAATAGCCACATAGCCCAATGAAATAAAATGGAAACCCCGGAAATAGCAAACTGGATGGAGAGTCCCCTCAATAAATGATGTTAGGAAAGCTATCTATATGCAAAATGAAATTCAACCCCTACCTTCTACTAGTTACCAAAGTCAACTAAAAGTCAGTAAAAACTTAGCCTGAAACAGAAATTACAAGAAGAAAACATATGGGAAACAGAAATTCTAAGATATTGGCCTGGACAAAGACTGCTTTCTTTCTTTCTTTCTTTCTTTCTTTCTTTCTTTCTTTCTTTCTTTTTCTTTCTTTCTCTCTTTCCTACTCAAGTCTTTTTTGGCACTCTTGTCTCTTTATCACCCCATTATCAGATTTTTTACATCTTCTGTAGGTACTTCCCTTAGTAAGGGAGTGATCTGTTTTGCAGGGTTGCTTCCCCCCACCCCACCCCATGCCCCCAGTCTGTGGCACAACTATTTATTTCTGTTTTTTTTTTCTCCATTTTTTATTTGAATTAGAAACAAGATTGTTTTACATGTCAATCCCAGTTCCCTCTCCCTTCCCTCCTCTGCTGCCCCGCCCCCAACTAACACCCTACCTATCCCATACCCTTTCTGCTCCCCAGGGAGGGTGAGGCCTTCCATAGGGGAGTCTTCAGAGTCTGTCATATCCTTTGGAATAGGGCCTAGGCCCACCCCCATGTGTCTAGGCTCAGGGAGTATTCCTCTATGTGGAATGGGCTCCCAAAGTCCATTCCTATGCTAGGGATAAGTACTGATCTACTACCAGAGGTTTCCGAGGTCTCCTCATTGACTCCCACATTCATTGGGTCTGGATTAGTCCCAAGCTGTTTTCCCAGCTATCAGTCTAGGGACCAAGAGCTCCCCCTTTTTCAGGTCAGCTGTTTCTGTGGGTTTCACCAGCCTGGTCTTGACCCCTTCACTCATCACTCCTTCTCTGCAACTGGATTCCAGTTCAGTTTAGTGTTTAGCTGTGGGTGTCTGCTTCTACTTTCACCAGCTGTTGGATTAAGGCTATAGGATGGCATATAAGTCAGTCATCAATCTCATTATCAGGGGAGGGCATTTAAGGTAGCCTCTCCTCTGTTGCTTAGATTATTAGTTGGTGTCATCCTTGTAGAACTCCAGACATTTCCCTAGTGCCTGATTTCTCTTTAAACCTGTAATGGCTCCCTCTATTATGGTATCTCTTATCTTGCTCTCCTCTATTCTTCCCCCAACTCAAACTTCCTGCTCCCTCATGTCCTCCTCACCCCTCCTCTTGTCCTCCTCTCATTCTCCTAGCTCCCTCTCCCTCCACCTATGCTCCCAATTTGCTCAGGAGATCTTGTCCTTTTTCCCTTTCTCTGGGGGACCATGTATGTCTCTCTTTAGAGTCCTCCTTGTTTCCTATCTTTTCTGGTGGTGTGGAATATAGGCTGGTAATCCTTTTTTATGTCTAAAATCCATATATAAGTGAGTATATACCATGTTTATCTTTTTGTGACTGGGATACCTCTCTCAGAATGGTTTCTTCTAGTTCCATCCATTTTCCTGCAAATTTCAAGATTCCATTTTTTTTTCTGCTGAGCAGTACTCCATTATGTAAATGTACCACATTTTCTCTATCCACTCCTCAGTTTAGGTTGCTTCCAGGTTCTGGCTATTACAAATAGTGCTGATATGAACATCATTGAACCGATGTCCTTCTTGTATGAATGTGCTTCTTTTGGGTATATGCCTAAGAGAGGAATTGCTGGATCTTTTGGTAGACTGATTCCCATTTTCCTGAAGAATCACCATACTGACTTCCAAAGTGGCTGTACCAGCTGGCACTCCCACCAGCAGTGGAGGAGTGTTCCCCTTTCTCCACATCCTCTCCAGCATAAATTGTCATTGGTGTTTTAGCCATTCTGACAGGAATAAGATGGTATCTCAGAGTTGTTTTGATTTGCATTTCCCTGATGGCTAAGGATGTTGAACACTTTCTTATGTGTCTTTCAGCCATTTTAGATTCCTCTATTGAGAATTGTCTATTTAGTTCTGTACCCCACTTTTTAATTGGATTATTTGGTGTTTTGGAGACTAGCTTCTTGAGTTTTTTGTAAATTTTGGAGATCAGCCCTCTGTCAGATGTGGGGTTGTTGACTATCTTTTCCCAGTCTGTGGACTGTCGGTTTGTCTTACAGACTGTGTACTTTGTCTTACAGATGCTTCTCAGTTTCAGGAGGTCCCATTTATTAATTGTCGATCTTAGTGTCTGTGCTACTGGTATAATATTCAGGAAGCCATCTCCTGTACCAATTCGTTCAAGGGTATTTCCCACTTTTTCTTCTAATAGGTTCAGTGTGACTGGATTTATGTTGAGGTCTTTGATCCATTTGGACTTAAGTTTTGTGCAGGGCGAAAAGCTTGGGTCTACCAGTAGTTTTCTACATGTTTGCATTCAGTTATGCCAGCACCATTTTGTTGAAGATACTTTCTTTATTCCATTGTATAACTTTAGCTTCTTTGTCAAAAATCAGGTGTTCGTAGGTGTGTGGGTTAATATCAGGGTTTTCAACTGGATTCCATTGATCTATCTGTCTATTTTTGTGCCAGTACCAAGCTGTTTTCAGGACTATAGCTCTATAATAGAGCTTGAAGTTAGGGATGGTGATGCCTCCAGAAGTTCCTTTATTGTACGGGGTTGTTTTGGCTATCCCGGGTCTTTGTTTTTCCATATAAATTTGAGGATTGTTCTTTCAAGGTCTGTGAAGAATTGTGTTGGGATTTTGAATCTGTAGATTGCTTTTGGCAAGATTGACATTTTTACTATGTTGATCCTACCTATCCAAGAACATGGGGGATCCTTCCAGTTTCTGGTATCTTCTTTAATTCTGGTATCTTCTTTAATTCCAGTTTCTGGTATCTTCTTTAATTTCTTTCTTTGAAGACTCAAAATTTTTATGATACAGGTCTTTCACTTTTTTGGTTAGCGTTACCCCAAGATATTTTATGTTGTTTGTGGCTATTGTAAAGGGTGATGTTTCTCTGATTTCTTTCTCCCCACATTTATCATCTGTATATAGCCGGGCTACTGATTTTTTTGAGTTAATCTTGTATCCTGCCACTTTGCTGAAGGTGTTTATCAGCTGTAGGAGTTCCCTGGTAAAGTTTTTCGGGTCACTTATGTGGACTATCATATCATCTGCTAATAGTGAAAGTTTACTTCTTCCTTTCCAATTTGTATTCCCTTCATCTCCTTTTGTTGTCTTATTGCTCTAGCTGGAACTTCAAGGACAATATTGAAGAGGTATGGAGAGAGTGTCTTGTCTCGTTCCTGATTTTAGGGGAATCACATTGAGTTTCTCTCCATTTAGTTTGATGTTGGCTCTTGGCTTGCTGTATATTGCTTTTATTATGTTTAGGTATGTTCCTATTATCCTATTATCCTTGATCTCTCCAAGACCTTTATCATGAAGGGGTGTTGGATTTTGTCAAAGGCTTTTTCAGCATCTAGTGAGATGATCATGTGGTTTTCCTTTCTCAGTCTGTTTATATGGTGGATTACATTTGATGGATTTTCGTATGTTGAACCATCCTTGCATCCCTGGGATGAAGCTTACTTGAACGTGGTGGATGATTTCTCTGATGTTTTCTTGGTTTTGATTTGCCAGTATTTTATTGAGAATTTTTGCATCAATGTTCATGAGGGATATTGGTCTGTAGTTCTCTTTCTTAGTTGTGTCTTTGTGTGGCTTGGGTACCAAGGTTATTGAAGCCTCATAAAAAGAGTTTGGCAATAGCCCTTCTGCTTCTATTGGGTGATATACTTTGAGGAGAATTGATATTAGCTCTTCCTTGAATTTCTGGTAGAATTCTGCACTGAAGCCATCTTTCCCTGTTTTTTTTTTTTTTTTTTGGTAGACTTTTGATGACTGCTTCTATTTCATTAGGAGTTATAGGTCTATTTAAATTGCTTGTCTGTTCTTGATTTAATTTTGGTAAATGATATCTATCCAGAAAATTGTTCATTTCCTTTAGATTTCCAAATTTTGAGGAATACAGGTTTTCAAAGTATGACCTGATGATTCTCTGGATTTCCTCAGTGTCTGTTGTTATGTCCCCCTTTTCATTTCTGATTTTACTAATTTGCATGTTTACTTTCTGCTGTTTGGTAAGTTTGGATAAAGGTTTGTCTATCTTGTTGATTTTCTTGAAGAACCAACTCTTCGTTATATTGATTCTTTGTATTGTTTCCATAGTTTCCACTTTATTGACTTTCAGCCCTCAATTTGATTATTTCCTGGCATCTACTCCTCTGGGGTGCATTGGCTTCTTTGTGTTCTAGAGCTTTCAGTTGTGCTGTTCATTGTCTAGTGTGACTATTCTCCAGTTCCTTCGTATGGGCACTTAGTGCTATGAACTTTCCTCTTAGCACTTAGTCATCAATTTCATTATCAGGGGAGGGCATTTAAGGTAGCCTCTCCTCCGTTGCTGAGATAGTTACCTGGTGTCATCTTTGTAGATCTCCAGACATTTCCCTAGTGCTTGGTTTCTCTGTAAACCAAAAATGTTTCCCTCTATTATGATATCTCCATTCTTGTTATCGTGTATTCTTCCCCTGGCTCATACTTTCTGCTCCCTCATGTCCTCAGCATCCCTCCTCTTCTCCCCTTTTCATCCTCCTAGCTCCCTCCCCCCTCTTCCCGTGCTCCCAATTTGCTCAGCAGCTCTTGAACCTCTCCCCTTCTCCAGGGGACCATGTATGTCTCTCTTAGGGACCTCCTTGTTTATTAGCTTCTTTAGCAGTGTGGATTGTAGGCTGGTAATCCTTACTCTATGTCTAAAATCCACATATGAGTGAATGCATATTTCTTCAACCCAGGGATGGTGAAACTGGGCATTATTCAATTTCCATGAGTTTGTAGGTAAATCCTGCCATGTGTGACAACATGGATTGACTGGGGGAACATTATATTGTGAGAAAAGTCAGGCACAGAAAGACAAATGCTGTATACACAGACTCCCATGTGATCTTTTGGAATAGAAATAGTAGTCACCTGAGACTGAGGAGAGATGGAGGAGACCTAGGAGAAGTTGATCCTTCTGTATGCAGCTGCCCTTAAGTGGGAGGAACATATTATGGTGTTCCATGGCATAGTGGGATAAATAATAGCAATTTGATGCATAATATATTGCAAAAGAGTTAGAAGTATTATGAACATAGGTATCACAAAAATTGACAAAAAGTTTCTCCTTTTGGGAGGGAGTCTATATGTACATGTGTGTGCATGCATGTATGCATGCGTGCATGAATGTGTGTGTGTGTGTGTGTGTGTGTGTGTGTGTGTGTGTAGGCCAGAGACAAATCTTAAGTGTTATTATTCAGGCTCTATTCAGCTTTCTCATTTCTGAGACAGGGTTTCTCACTGGCCTGAAACTTAGTAGGCTAGGCTGGCAGCCCGTGAGCCCAGGTATCTACCCAGCTGTCTCCCCTTCACACATGTCACAACCCAGTTTTCCACATGGGTTTTGGGGTTCAGTGTCAGGTCTTCATGCTTTACATACTGAACTATTTCTTCAACCTCAAGCTCCTCCCACCTTTTATGACTTCCCACAGGCCCAAACTTTCTAGGTTCTACCGTTTCCCCATAGCACCACTCTGGAAAAAAAAAATAATATTAAGGCACTGGGGGATAATATTAAGGCACAGATATCATAGTTTATTCTTTCCACTTTCCAGGTAAACATTGGAATTGAAAATTTTACTCTGCTAAAATGTTTTCATACCAGGACTGAAGAGATGGCTCAGTGGTTAAGAAAACTGGCTCCTCTTCCAGAGGACCTGGGTTCAATTCCCTGCACCCACTTGGCAGTTTGCAACTGTCTGTAATTCCAGTTCCAGAGGATCCAACACCCTCACACAGACATACATGCAGGTTAAACACCAATGCACATAAAATAAAACAATTTAAAAAGCATTCTAAAAGTATTTTCATACCATAAATTATCAACAATAATATAATTGTAATCACATTTAATACTAATCATGTCTTCCTGTATTCTGGCTTGATTTCTGCTTAGAAGTTATTATCTCCATACACTAGTCCTCTGAAGTACCCCACCCCACCAACACATAAATTTCCAAAGGACCAAAAGATCTTCATAGTCTTTTGGGCGCATGCCTGGCAGGATGCATTGAGAGTTGAGTGCAACAAGCAGGAGTATACTGCTGAACCACTTGTATCATTTTCTGATTTCTGGGACATGCATATTCCCATCCAAGCTAATTTCAAACTACAAATAGTAGCAACTATTGCCTTGGAAACATCCTGAAAACTTAACTGGCTCTTAAGAGCTTGTATGAGCTGGCTCTTGAACAGTAGTAGAAATAGAATGGATGCCTTTGGGATGTTGTACAAGTAGGACATTCAACCAGCCCGTGTAACCACAGAGATGCACAATCTAAATAAATGCCTTGGATAGTCAAGGATCACCAGGATGTTCATCATTACTGAGGAGCTGGGTAGGAAAGCGGATTCAAAGTTTGGATTTGATCTCACACCCTCTATGAGAATCTGAATTTTTGCAAGGTGATTTGTGTGCATATTAAATCCAGCAGAGTTGTATTCCTTCTACAGCTGAAAGGACTTGGATTTTCTTTACTTGATATTCTCACTTAGCTTCCCTTTATCTAATCCCTTAACACTTTACTGTCCTATATATATATATATATATATATATATATATATATATATATATTTGCTCTTTTGAGACTAGATTTCACTATGTAGACCAGAGTATCCGCAAACTCGAGATCTGTCTGCCTTTGCCTTCTGGGTGCTAGGCTTACAGGTGTACACCACCATGCCTGACTGCTCACTTCAAAAACAATAAGAAAAGATAGTTAATGTCTATTTCCAGTTGCTAGTAGCTCCGTGAATATTTCTAGACACTTACAACTCATGTTATAGGTAAATATTATCACACTACACATGGTTTTTAAAAGTTCAACAGTGTATCATCACAGACATTTATTTCCTACAAATATCTCCAGGCTTTTATGTATTGCTGCACCATATTGGAAAACACAAACAAGGGACCCTGGCAAAGCATGAGCAGGGTGGAAGAAGAAATATAAATTGGATGAATTTTTACAAATATGTTGCAAGATATTTTAAGGCTCTAAAAGAATCTAGAGAAGCCATTTTGCTTTCAAAATCAGATTTTGATTTTTCAGGTTTGTGGTTGAAATTTTAAATTTGCATTACTATTAGAAAACTCTACCATAGTTTTAAATTATAAATGTCCCCCAAAAGGTCATATGTTAAAAAGTCATATGGTCTCCACGACTGGTAAGAGACATTTAACCTTTAAGAGATGGGACCTACTGGGGACTCTTTATGCCACTGAAGTGTGCCCTTGAAGGAAACTGAGAAACTGTGACTCCCCCTTATTCTCTTGACATAAGCAGCTCTGCTGTGCTACTCACTCACTGTTGTGTTGTGCCATATCAGCAACACCAACAGATGAGGAGACAGGAACCTCCAAATTCAAGAGCCAGAATAACACTTTTCTCTAACAGGTTAATTATCTCAGGCATTTTGTTACAGTGACAGAAAACTAGCACAAATGGCATCACTTTTGCAGTGTGCCCTGGTGTTAAAAGTCCTTAAACCAACATGGAATCTAAGTCATTCTTAGTGGCCACATCATCTCAGAGGTGTACGTGTTTGTTTAGCCAGTTCTATATAGGGAAACTTACATTCTTCCCAGTTTAGGACAAAGATTGGTGTTGCAGGACTTATGTACCCTGCCCTGTTTATCTTTGCTTATCTGTGTGCACACATTTCTATGGGGAGAAATTCCTCCAAGTCCAGCCCGGTTGTTTATTTCTGAGATTTTCTTGGCAATGTAAACAATTTCTGTAAGGAAAAAAAAAGGGGGGGGCAGATTTTATATGAGAAACTCAATTATTAATTACAGTACTGTGCACACATTTCTATGGGGAGAAATTCCTCCAAGTCCAGCCCGGTTGTTTATTTCTGAGATTTTCTTGGCAATGTAAACAATTTCTGTAAGGAAAAAAAAAGGGGGGGGCAGATTTTATATGAGAAACTCAATTATTAATTACAGTACTAAAGAGAAGAGCCCATCTCTTTCATTGCTCTAAAACTTATCTCCACAGCTAATTGCCAGGGAAAACAGACCGCATGGGAGACTTTCAGACAGGTAGAGCTGGAGAACTCTGGAATCTTCCAGGAATTCCAACCCAACATTATTGTCATCAGATGCTGCGGTCACATAGTTTACACTGATAGCTTTACCTTTCCTCTGCTGGAAATTCAGGAGGGGGGATGGTAAAACTGTTCATCCTCCCTCCCTCCCTCCCTCCCTCCCTCCCTCCCTCCCTCCCTCCCTCCCTCCCTCCCTTTCTTCCTCTTCCTTAACAACAGATCTGGTGATAAACATTTTCCTTGTTCATAAGGATGTGACAGGGATTGATTTAGACTCCAAGTGGTCACACAACCTCAGAGATCAACATCCCCACACCCTATGAAGAGATTTTTAAAAGACATTGCTGAACAGGGTTTACTGATCACTGATGGGTGTGTGCTGAATTCTACTTTAGAACAGCCTCTCCCGCTAATGCAGATACTGTCTGGACTTCTAGAAGGCAGCAAAGATCTCTTCCTTGGAGAACACACCACACATTAACTAATTTGGACACCCACAGCAGAGGGCAGAATTTGGCTTGGAGTAATTAGTCCATAATTAGTCAGCTAAGGGGGTGTGGGTACGAATGCACATGTGTGAATATGCTCTCTTTCAAACATTCACTGGGATCTCCTGTGTGGGCCACATAATCCTCTATGTGGAAATTTAAAATAAAAAAAAATGAACTTTGAGAATTAAGAAACAAAGCTCAGTAGAGTTTTTTTTTCCTGCAAAATTAAACCCATTTTCCATTCTTTTTTTCTGAGATCGTGTATTTGTGTTGGCGTCCTGTGTTTAATGGAGAATTTGCTGTTTATACGTATCAAATGAGCCCAGACTCCCGGCTGCTTTGTGAGGATTGCTCCCTGAGATCCCTGTCTTCAGCACATGCAGTTCACCTGATTAGTTGCCATTAAAACTAATGTAAGACAAATAGGATCCTGTGAGAAGAGCCTGCAACTTTAACAATGCCCAAGGGAATACGTCTGACCTCACACCTCCAACCCAGACATTGTCTACCCATACTCCACAACTTGTGAATTTCAATTATTTGTTCAGAGGGGCCATTCATAATTGCCTGGTGTAAGCCTGCCTTTAGGATGCAAAGCAGAAGACAATGAAAATGCTGCCCAGGCGAATTAGGACCGCAGCACTTACACGTATAAATTAACTAGGCCTCTTTTCACAGCTCTCCCCTTTTATTCTGAGAGGTTTCAGTCTGGTGACATCAAAGACAGGATTATGAAGGAAGATAAAAACTTGATCTAATGTCCATGTTTGAAGTCATGAAAGTCCTCCTTTCCGTGGCAAAATAACCCCTTTTCATAACACACACACACACACACACACACACACACACACACACACACACACACACACAAAACCAGGGTCCAGGTGCAAAGGGTTTGGGGGCCGGCTGGTGACAGGAAGGAGGGAAGCTGCAAGAAGGCCTTGGCTTCCTGAGGTAGGAGCAACTAAGGGGAAAGCCATGCCTTGCCTAATGTGCTAATAGATTGTTTGTAGTTTGGACTGGTTTTGTTCTGCAAATTAACGTTAAGTCTTTCTCTTCAGCCCCCATGATGTAGGATGGTTCTTTAATGATATTTAAAGTAGGTTTCCTGCCATATTTACAAGGACTACAACAGATTCTTCTGTTGTTATGTAAGAATCATCTGTAACATCAGCACCATGAACTAATATTTCCCTTTCATGTTATTTGTGAATCAAATTTCCTATCTAGTAACAAACTATACGACTTGTATTCATCCTGCACCAATGAGAATGGAGCATATGGATTCATAGTAAAGTGATGAGGATCTCTGCTAACATTTTTGTGAATGAACCAGCATTCATGTTTGTAACACATTTGAAGGCATCATCATCACTTTGGCGATTATGGAAGTTGTTTGGGATGACCACAAACCTTGGCCCTTTAGTAAATATATGCAGCTGCACTACCTAGCGTCACAGCCAGGAAGATTTATTTTTAAAACTCTGCAAGCTACCAGCCCATGACTTTTAAAGTCTTTAGTCTTTTAAGCACTAAATCAGCATTCAAGTGGCTGGTTAATCTCCCAAGAGCCAAAATGAAGTGCTGGGGCCTAGATTATAACAGTCTGACTATTACAAAACTCCAATAGCATCAAACCTAGTGAGATTTTGGGCAAAAACTATCTTTTATTTTTCTTCATATTTTATAAACTCAAGCTAAAAATTAAAACATTTTTATTTAAAAAAATTTTAAATTCTTCTCATCCTGACCACAGCCACCCCTCTCTCCACTCTCCCATTTCCCCACCTTGCCTCTCCTTCAGATCCACTCCTTCTCTGTTTCTCTTCAGAAAAGAGGAGGTTTTTCCAAGGATATCAACCAAACATGGCATAACAAGTTACTAAAAGACTAGGCACATACCCTTCTATCAAGGCTGGAGGCAACCCATTAGGAAGAAAGGGGTCCCAACAGAAGGCAAAAGAGTCAGAGACACCCCCCCCCACTCCCACTGTTAGGAATCCCACATGAACAGCAAGCTACACTACCATAACGTATATGCGGAGGCCCTAGCTCAGACCTATACAGGCTCTGTGTTTGTGGCTTCACTCTGTGAGCCTCTATGAGTTCAAACCCTACTTAGTTGATTCTGTAGGCCATGTAAAACAAAATGGTTTATGGTGGAAGTGATATCAGGCACTAAGATTTTGGCTGACAAGCTTAGCTTCTTTGGCTTCACAGTTATGAAAAGCTCTTGGGGCCTCTAGGTATGTTCATGCCTTTTGATTATCATCCTGTGGTATCTGAATTATTGCTCATCAATATCACGGGTGTGTGTTTAAAGGCAGAAGGCAGCCAGTCCATAGTAATCCATCTCCATCTCGACATCCAGTATGTTCCATTTTGAACAATGACTGTGTCACAGATAAAGCCTTAGCCTCCTCATATTTATTCAAGTTTATAGAAAAAGTAAATTTCCTTTCTCAAAGGATGAGTCTTCATTTTATGGTAGTTAGTATAGGTCTCATCTTTTTTCCTAAGATAAAAAAGGCCAGTGGTGTGGAAGTCTAAGTAGTCCCACCTGACTGCAGTCTCTTGACACAATCCCTCCATCCTTTGTTTTTACACATACCTTATTTTGTTAGAAGTGATAAAAGTCAATCGTCCATTTATTATGCTGAATACATGTGTCTTTATTTCCATTTTCAAACGCATGTAAGAAAGTTAGCCCAGAGAAGGTGCCTGAACTGGCCTTCCCCTGTAATCAGACTGAAGACTACATTAATTGTCAGCATAGAACCTTCATCCAGTAACTGATGGAAGCAAATGCAGAGATTCATAGCTAAGCACTAGGCTGAGCTTCCAGAATCCAGTCGAAGAGAGGGAAGAGTGATAATATGAGCAAAGCAATCAAGACCATGATGGGGAAATCCACAGAAACAGCTGACCCAAGCTAGTGGGAGCTCAGGGACTCCAGACTGACAGCTGGGGAACTTGCATAAAACCGAACTAGTCCCTCTGAATGTGGGTGACTGTTGTGTGGCTTGGACAGTTTAGGGGGACACTGGCATTGGGATCAGGATTTATTGCTATTACATGAAGTGGCTTTTTGGAGCCCATTCCCTATTAAGGGATATATTGCTCAGCCTAGATGCAGCGGGGAGAACCTTGGTCCAGCCTCAACGTAGTGATATGACAGACTTTGTTGGCTCCCCATGGGAGGCCTTACCCTCTCTGAGGAGTGGATAGGGGGTGGGAGGGCGCGTGGGGGGAGCAGGAAGAGAGGAGGGAGGGGGTACTGGGATTAGTATGTAAAATTTAAAAAGATTGTTTAAAAAAGAAAGCAAGTTAGCCCATCCAGTGTTTAAAAAGTTATGCAAATAAGCTGTTCAGGGTGTCAGCAATTTGTTTTTCAGCATGACTGTCATGCAATAGAAACTGATAAAGTAATCTTGTCTCTAAGAATACGTGGCCAAAATACACACCCATTCTGTGGCTTCTCACTATTCCACGATTCCCAATTTATAGCTCTGAACTCCTCCTTTGGATGGATTTGCCGAGTGCAACCAGACTCATATAATATTTATCCCTTTGCTCACTCCTCTCCTCTTGCAAGCATAGTATAAGACTCACTCTGCCTGACTATTAAACATCTGATGGTCTCAGGTTAGAGCCTGCTATTCATCAGTTGTCCTGTTGGGAGCTTAGCACTCATGTTCTCCCAAAATTGGTTCCAGGTCTGGCACTTGATCTTTGTCCATCAGTGGGAGCAACAGGAGAAGATGTGTCATGAGTCCTTTTCATTGCCCAAATAAGTGGAAAGGCTCTGAAATGTAAAACCTTAGACCAGAGTGATTTAGAGGGGAGCTTTAGATTTCTGCAGTCACCAGAGCTAGAGATGTAAGCAGGGAGCATTCTTGTCTGGGGCATTTCCGCCACTGCATTTCCTACAAGATTAAAGGAAGAACTCTTCATTTCTTGATGGAATTCAGGGTCCTTGGTGGTGATTTCTAAGACATGACAGGAGGGAGCAACTATAATTCCTTAGATGCCCTTGGAGGCCATTACAGTCCAGTTGCACTAGGGGTGCTCCTTACTCTTTAAGAGAGAAGATGTTGAGTACAGCGGTGGGGGTGAGGTGGGGGTGGGGGGGTGGTTCATTTGAAATGTCCTCAACCACGAAATTCGTGAAAAATACTACAGTCTCGGTAAGAGTGGTAGTTACTCGGATTTCTATTGCTGGGACAAAACATTTGGGATTATCAACCTCAGTAGGGTTTCTTTCTGGATTACTGTTCAAAGGCTCCAGTCTGCAGTTACTCTGCTCAGTTGCTTTGGGCCTGTGATGGTTCAGTACATTGTGTGGGAAGCTTATGGAGAAGGATGAATGCTTACTTACTTCCTGGTGGCCATGAAGAGGAAAACCCTCTGCTGAATGGTACAAATTGACTTTGGCTGCTGATGTTCTAAAGAACTCCATACATGTGTACTGTGGATGCTTCTTTCTGCCAGCCTGGTCCCACTGCTGCATCAGCCCCAAATAAACACACAGATGCTAGATTAATTATGAAACTGTTGGCCGATGGCTTGGGATTCTTATTGGCTAGCTCTCTCTTAATTATTCACCCATAACTACTAATCTATGTATTTTCTACATTTCTCATCGAGGAAAGAAAGAGGTCAGGATCCCAATATCACCTCAACAGCACAGACTCTATGACCCACCTCCCTTCCACTAAGCTCCTGCTCTCAACAGTCCAACTGTCCCTCAGGAAATGTCACATCCTGACCAAGACACTAGAGTATGGACACTTGGACAACTTAGATCTAAACTCTAGAAGTCACTCATTGGCTGATTTTGTAATATGTCCTTCATACCCTAGGCTGTGGTGAAAGAACTTTCATAGTCTCCTGTTTTCACGTTCTCAACCTATCAGAAGCTGAAGACCACTGTCCTAGCTTGCTTTTTTTCTTCACTGTAATAAAGACTTTGACCCAGAACAACTTGGGAAGTGAACATGAAGAGCGTACAAACAGAAGCCATGCCTCAAGCTTCCCTCCTTCCACTTCCGGCTGCCTGAAGCCACACCCAAAAGGGTGTGGCCACCATTACAGGTTCACAAACCAGATGCCTAGGACACAAAACAAATGACTAACAAACTGCCAATACAGGCAGACAGTTTTAAATTTCCTGCTTCACTGAGAAGTCTGCCAGACACACTATGTTCACACTTTGGCTGAAGATAGATGCTCCAACGTTACAGAGGAACTTTGGATGACTGTCCAGGCAGTGAGATATCCCTGTCAATTCTATAGTTTACGTATTATCCTCCTGTGGTCTTTGATGGAGTTAAAGATAGATAGTTAGGTTATAGTTTTCCTGAATTATGTTAAAAGATAAGTTACATATAAAACTTTAGACTCGCAAAAGTAGGATAAATGATAGAATATTTTCTTTAAATTTTGCCAAATGTTAATAGACTATTGTTAACTATAGTTCTTGCTTAATAACTGTTTGTCATATATAATTTTACTATGTTAAAGTTAAAACCCTTCTTTTATTTAGACAGAAAAGAGGAGATGATGGGGGATGTCCTTCTGCATATGTTTCTCTTATTGTTTGATGAATGAAACAATGTTCAGCTAATGAAGCAGGAAGATAGGTGGGTCTAGGAGATGAGGAGAATTCTAAAAAATATAGACATAAAGGAGTCTACATGTGAACCCAGGAAGCGAGGTCATGAGTTAGGCATTCTCTGGTAAGATAAGACCATGTAGAAATACATAGATTAGTGGTTATGGGTTAACAGAGCTAGCCAATAAGAAGCCCAAGCCATCGGCCAACAGTTTCATAATTAATCTAGCATTTACTTGGGGCTGATGGCGTCAGTGGGACCAGGCTGGCAGGAAGAACCATCCACAGTACACATGTATGGAGTTCTACAGAACAGCAGCAGCCAAAGTTAATATGCACCATTCAGCAGAGGGTTTATTTAGCTTGTACTTCTGGGTTACTCAAGCAGGAACCTGGAGGCAGGAAGTAGAGGCCACAGAGAAACTCTGCTCTTCATGGCTCTCTCAGCCTGCTTCCTTATACTCCTCAGCACCACCCACCTGCCCAGGTGGCACAGCCTCAGTAGGCTCATCTCTCCTACATCCATCACTAATGAACAAAATGCCCTCACAGACTTGCCTATAGGCCAACCTGATAGAGGCATTTTCTCAGTTGAGATTCACACTTTTCAGTTAACTCTGCCTTATGTTGACAAAAAATTAAGCAGTGCAGCCATACTCCAGTGTAGAAACAGTCATCAAAGCAACTGCAACCCCAGTAAGGAAGCAGAAGTCATCACTCAAGCCAAGCTTCAGCTCAGCTGATTCTGGGTATTCTTTCTGTCTACTTCATTGACAGTCACTTTGGGTTGAGTGTTGAAGGCTCCATATACACTTGTGGAATATCCATTTCTTCTTCCACTTCCATCAGCTGTTGCTTCAAGTGTTTTAGAGTGAGAAAACATTGTTTACTGGTGATTACCTACAAATGATTTTAGGAGGCTGAAGAACAGGAACAAGTGTGGAGCCCATGAAAAGCAGACAAGTGTTAACTAGAACCTTTTATTATCAAACTAAACACAAGTCATATCATCACTGAAAATGAGTTCGTGTGTGTGTGTGTGTGTGTGTGTGTGTGTGTGTGTGTGTGTGTGTGATTCACTAGCAACAATCTTCTCCATTTATGTAACAGTTCAAAGTAATCAAGAGACAATAGGATGATTGTGATCGTCCATTATTTCCATCAATAAGAAGGAAGAATTTTGTATAATATCTAGATACATAAGGCTATGAATCCATTTATTTTTAAAAGCTGTAGGAAAGACGTAGATTCGGGTCTATACTGCATGCTGTGCATTATCTTACAGGCATTAAAGAGGAGAAATGAGAAGGCACAGTAACATCACAAAATGAAACTCTAACAAGATGAATCAAAAATGAGTGAGAAATAGTTACTAATGCAGATCAAGCGGAAAGAGATGGAAGAGGGGTCTCCTGAAGCAGGTCTTTCCATTACGTTGGTCTAAAATTTTAATTCATAGACAAACTGTGATGGCATAGGTCTGTAGTGATATGTTATTTATGAGAAAGGATGTCTGAAGGTTTGAGTTCTAGAAAGGTGTTCTTTTCTAGTGATGGATTGTCTTTCCCCTTCAAAGAGACAGAACTCAATGACTAAGTTTTCTGTGTAGGGCCCCAAGCATATGTTTCAGAAAGGGACCTTTTTGCCTTTGCTAATTGTAAATTAATCAGCTCTGCAGTGGAAAGAGGCCCCCCTTCTTTCTTAGCAACCCCCCCTCCTCAGTGTTTATGCCTGGGGCAAGAATGAGGTACTTTATAAAACTCAGAATCTCTTGCCGAAGATGCTATGGTTGCTTAGCTGGTGGTGACGAACAGGGCTCTGGTGCGGTGTTCTTTCAGGGATGATTAATACTTTCCTAGTGACTGAACAGGGTGGTTCTGTGAAATCAAAGTTAAGGGGAAAGGCCCTGCAGCTAGATAGCATAGATTCAACAAGAGGTTCTGCCCAATCACTGTGGGGAATGGAAGCCTCTAAGCCCAGGTAAGGTTAGGACCTACCTTAGAGGTGTGAGAACAAAGAGTGGTAAATAATACTCACAACATCAATGGTGCTTCCCAACACAGAGTAAATCCCAAACTGCATTATTATAACAGTTCTTACTCACTCGGGGAGCATCAATAGCCAGGGCCACCCAGCAACTTTAATCAAGACTATTGTAATTTACCTATTTTCATGAACTTCTTAGAAATTCTTTCAGCACAGATCTGTACCACCTGTCCTTCAGCATCCTGGATGCTGAAGTCACATCACTGGAGAGAACTAAGAATCATATCCTTATGGTAAGAATTGCATCCTTAGGGTGAGAACCACATCCCTGGGGTGAGAACTACATCCATTGGGTGAGAACCACATCCCTAGGATAAGAACCACCTCCCTTGGGTAAGAACCACATCCCTAGGCTACAGAACATGGGTGCTCTGTTTCTCAAGTATGGAGTCTCCAGAGAAAGTTTCCTGCCTTTTTCAGTTGGAACTATTTTAGTCTTTTTCCTTGGAAGGTACCAAGATATAAAATTGTTGTTAATTAATAGGTTACCAGAAAATAAACACCTTCCTTAATTTTAAATTTCTTTTTTCTCTCTTTTTATTTATTCTGTGTCTTTTACATCATATATCTTGATCTCATTTATTTTTGCATTCCTTCACATCTGCCCTTGGGTCCCCATACCCTCCCCAAAATAAAACAAATTTTAAGAGAAAGAAGGGGGAAAAGGGAAAAAAGGAGGGAGTGAAAAAGTTAAAAACCTTGTCATGGAAGCTGCAGTGTGACATGGTGAGTCACGAAGTAAATCCCTTTGTTCATACATCTTTACTTGTAAGTATTCATTGCAAAGAGTCACTTAACTGGTTTGAGGTGTCTGGTTTCTACCACACTATCGATGCTGGGCTCTCACTAGGACTCTTCTTGGATATTGTGTTGTTGCCCTGTATTGTGGAGAGGCTGCAGCTTTGGGTCTGTGGGTCAGGTCTCTTCACGTGTCCCAGCAGATCTTAGATGGGGTGGACATTGGGGCAGGCCAAGTCATAACCCTGGTTCTGGGCCTGGGCAGCTGTAGTATTGGTCCTCCAACCAGTTCTCCCCTGGCCCCACCACCTCTTGCAGCAATGAGAGGGGTGGGGCCAGTTCTCCTGCTTTCATGCCTTCAGGGTCACTTACATCATTAGGGATAGCTCTATTGTGTTGCCCAGGGGAGGTACAGGGACCACTCTTCTGAATGCTGCAGCTAGTGAGAGGTAGGAGCAGCCCTCCTGCTCTTATGATCCCCAAGGTCAGCTCCTCCACTTGTCTCAGGTATTGATAGGCAGGAGGCCTAAGGGTAGGAGGGGCATCTCTCTGCCACCTATGCTACCACATATCTAATGAACAATGGGGACTTCTCTCCTTTGCTCATAACATCAGAGCTGGGTCACCCTCACCTCTGATCACCTGGCAGCTCTGTTCTGCTGCCTAGGCAAAGGGCAGGACCAGTTTCCTGAGTGCTGCAATTGGTAACGGGGAGAGTCATTTCTCTCATTGATAGCGGGCATTAAGGGGTGAGGGGTAAGGAATTTTAAATTTCTTGATTTAGAGCTCATTTCAAATACTTTGGCATCTTGCTAACAGCAAATGTGGCATTTTATGATGTTATTTTAGTGGTTATGCATCCAACCCTTAATCATGACACTTAAACTTCTATGGTCAATGTATCTTTTTATTGATTGTTTGATATATATAGTGTTTTGATCATAGCAAACCCTATTCATTTTTTTAACTCCTCTAGACCCCTTCACTATACTCTCTCCCATGGTTTCTTTTCACATGGCATCAAATCCAGTCAGTGCTGTCCTTGTGTAGGTGGATGTAGGGTCACCCACTGCAGCTTGGGCATCCTTCCTTATGTAGGTAGGTGTAGGATCACCCACTGTAGCATGGGCATCCTGTCCAACAGGTGCCACTTCCTGAAGAAAGCTGGCTCTTTCCATCCCAGTGGCCTTCAGCTGCCAAATCTCTTCAGCTACGGGTGGGACTTCACAAACCCTTCTAACATCTATGCTGGAATTCAGACTAGCTTTATCTTGTGTCTGTCTTGTGCAGACCACCACAGCCACTGTGACTTCCTAAGTTTGATGGGCCCAACTTGTTCCCATGCAAATTAAATATCTTAAAATAAACCTAACCACAGAAGCAAGAAACTTGTACAGTGAAATTTTTTGAAAAAATGGAAGAAAAAACTGATGAAGACCTCGGAAGATGGAAAGCCCTCCCACTTAGGGATGCTTACTAAGAATACTTACTTAGCATTCATGAAGCCCTGAGTTTGATATGCAGCTCCAGTGAGGGAGTTATAGTTATAGTTATATAGTTATAGTCATACACCACCATGCCCAGTATATGGTCTCTGCTTAAGTTCCTGCCTCTAGGTTACTGGCCTGCTTGAGTTTTTGTCTTGCTTTCATCAATGATGAGTTGTAAGCTAAACCTTTTCCTTCCCTAAGTTGGTTTTGGCCCATTTATATCACAGAAATGAAAAACATAGTGAAGAGATCGATCTGCAGTCCGTAAGGCTAAGATTTCTTTATTCAGATAAACACCAGCCAAGCGCAAGCCAGAGCATGCGTCACCTTTAGACCTCCCCTGACCACGCCCTTATGGGCATGTCCTGGCACACCTGTCCAGGCCACTAGGAGGCAGGGCTACAGTGTCTCCCTATAACATAGGATAGAATTTATTATATAATAATTCTGGCTATGTGTGAATTCATTCACACTTATTTAAAAGTAGATACAGATAATGCCAAAGAATGTTTTGAATTTTACTTTTGAAAATGTTCTTGATAATCTTGAGTTATAAGAACTTTTTATCAGACTACATTAGGAGGTTTAGAGTTTCAAAGAAACTGTAGGGTAAAAGTCTTAGGTCTAATGAGAGATTTTTCTTTATAGAATGCAGCAAGACAAAATGGCAGCCAACAGACTGAGAAAAGATATTCACCAACCCCACATCGGACAGAGGGCTGATCTCCAAAACATTCAAAGAACTCAAGAAGCTAGTCTCCAAAACACCAAACAATCCAATTAAAAAGTGGGGTACCGAACTAAATAGACAATTCTCAATAGAGGAATCTAAAATGGCTGAAAGACACATAAGAAAGTGTTCAACAACCTTAGCCATCAGGGAAATGCAAATCAAAACAACTCTGAGATACCATCTTACTCCAGTCAGAATGGCCAAAATCAAAAACACCAATGACACTTTATGCTGGAGAGGATGTGGAGAAAGGGGAACACTTCTCCACTGCTAGTGGGAGTGCCAACTTGTACAGCCACTTTGGAAATCAGTATGGCGACTCTTCAAGAAAATGGGAATGAGTCTACCACAGATCCAGCAATTCCACTCTTAGGCATATATCCAAAAGAAGGGCATTCATACAACAAGGATATCTGTTCAATGATGTTCATAGCAGCACTATTTGTAATAGACAGAAGCTGGAAGCAGCCTAGATGCCCCTCAACCGAAGAATGGATAGAGAAAATATGGTATATTTATACAATGGAGTGCTACTCAGCGGGAAAAAAATGGAATCTTGAAATTTGCAGGAAAATAGATGGAACTAGAAGAAACCATTCTGAGCAATGTAACACAATCACAAAAAGACAAACATGGTATGTACTCACTCATATGTGGATTTTAGACATAGAGTAAAGGATTACCAGCCTACAATCCACACTGCCAGAGAAGCTAGTAAACAAGGAGGACCCTAAGAGAGACATACATGGTCCCCTGGAGAAGGGGAAAGGGTCAAGATCCCCTGAGCAAATTGAGAGTGCAGGAAGGGGGGAGGGAGCTAGAAGAATGAGAAGGGGAGAAGAGGAGGGATGCAGAGGACATGAGGGAGCAGAAAGGTTGAGTCAGGGGAAGAATAGAAGAAAACAAGAAAGGAGATACCATAATAGAGGGAGACATTTTAGGTTTACAGAGAAATCAGGCACTAGGGAAATGTCTGGAGATCTACAAAGATGTCACCAGCTAATAATCTAAGCAACAGAGCAGAAGTTACCTTAAATGCCCTCTCCTGATAATGAGATTGATGACTGACTTACATGCCACCTGATAGCCCTCATCTAGCAGCTAGTGGAAGTAGAGCCAACACCCACAACTTATCACTGAACTGATCTGGAATCCAGATGCAGAGAAGGACGAGTGAAGAGCAAAGGGGTCCACATCAGGCTGGTGAAACCCACAGAAACAACTGACCTGAACATCGGGGAACTCTTGCTCCCCAGACTGATAGCTGGGATACCAGCATGGGACTGACCCAGACCCTGGGAACATGGATTTCATTGAGGAAACCTTGGAAATCTACAGGACCTCCTGTAGTAGTTCAGTACTTATCCCTAGCATAAGTGTGTACTTTGGGAGCCCATTTCACATAGAGAAATACTCCCTGAGCCAAAACACACGGGGGTGGACCTACGCCCTATCCCAAAGGATATGATAGTCTCTGATGACACCCTGTGGAAGGCCTCATCATCCAGGGAGAGCAGAAAGGATATGTAGGATAGGTAGGATTTTAGTTGGGGGGGGGTGTGGTGGTAGGGCAGGATGGGAGGGAGAAGGGAACTGGGATTGTCATGTAAAACAGTCTTGTTTCTAATTCAAAAAAACTGAAAGAAAAACAACAACAAAAAATAAAATGACTATTCCCTATGGAAAAGAAGAAGAAGAAGAAAGAAGAAGAAGAAGAAAGAAGAAGAAGAAGAAGAAGAAGAAGAAGAAGAAGAAGAAGAAGAAGAAGAAGAAGAAGAAGAAGAAGAAGACAAACAAGCCACACAGTGAGATGCTTGGATAGTGAATCTTGATTTCTATACGTCTACTATACTTCCCCCAAATAAAGAACTTTAAAAAATTCTAGCCAGGAGTGGTTGGGTACATTTTTAATCAGCACTTGGGAGGGCCAGAGACAGCAGACAGGTGGGTTGCTGTGAGTTTGAGGCCAGCCTGTCTATATAGTAAATTCCAGGCCAGATGGAGCTACATAGTGAGACCCATCTAAAAAAGGAAGGAAGGAACAAAGGAAAAAGGGAAGAGAGAAAGAAAAAAAGGAATGAAGGAACAAAGGAATGAAGAAAAAAGAAAGGGAAAGGAAAAGAAAGAAAAGAAAAGGAAGAAAACCCTGACAACCCAAACCTAAAATTCTCCCCCAGTATTTTTGGAGTGGTCAGCTCCATTACTTCGATGTGTCTTTTGTTTTCAAACTTGTACCCTGTAAATTATTGCAAGACATTTATGTTTTGTCAACGCTAAGTTTTTTGGTGATTCACCTTCACCTTGTTGTCAATGGAAGGTTGATAATGTGTGCCTCTTCAGAGAATGTATTTGAGGGATGACGGCACGTCAGTTCTATGCACAGAGAAGAAAATCAATAATGCTGACCTCCAAGTTTCAACTCCATAATTGTCCTCTCCTTCCTCCCTTCTTGCCTTTTCTTTCTTACTTCCTCCTCCTCCTTCCCTCTTTCCTTCCATCCCTTCCTTTTCTTCTCTTTGCTTTTCCTCCTCTCCCCCTCCTCTTTCCCTCCTTCCTTCCCTTCCGTTCTCTTCTCCCCCTCTTCATCTTTTTCAGCAGGGTTTTACTATACAGCTCAAGCTGACCTGGAAACGTTCTATGTAGCCCATGGTAGCTTCAAACTAAAAATTCTCTGGTATCAGCTTTCTAAGTGCTGGGGTTATGGGCATGTGCTGCCATACTCAAGTTCACCCCATAATATCGCTACAAGAGGTGATGAGATGTAAAACCCAACATCTAGTCCAGAACATGGGTGAAATTAGACAGGAATGTGGTACACACATGCAGTCTCTTTCAATCTTCTCTTCCACCACTATATTGGTGTTCTGGAAGACTTTGAAACCTCCTCTTCTATGGAGAATTATCAATGCTTTTAATCCATGTTACTCCATAACGTGGGAGCTCATATGCAAGGTGATAGACAGTTACAGATGAAGTAAAACATTCTCAGTTATTCTATACCAGGCATTCTGAGGATCTTAAGTCTTGGTACCATCTTTAATTTTAAGCCTTTCTTATATACATATTTATTGTCATAGATTATAATTTTCACAACTTTGAAATAAAAAGCAGCATCAATTTGTTGAATCTCTTTGAAAAGCAAATTATACATCAAATAACAAAGAAGTGTTTTCATCTTTTGGATCAAATATCTCATTTTAGTATTCCATGTATGATCAGTTAGTCCCTGCAGAAGTCAGAGGAGGGCACTGGATTCCCTGGAACTGGAGTTATGGAGAGTTGTGAGCCACCATGCCAGGAACTGAACTCAGGTCCTCTGCAAAAGCAACAAGTACTCTTAACCACAGAGCTGTCTCTTCAACCTATTAATGTGTTCTTAGATTCATTTTACAAGTTTTTATTGGGAATATGTTTTTGTAATTATGTTCAGGTAGATTGGTCTATAATTTTCTATGTTGTGCTGATATATAATTTTGATTTGGTGATACTGTCTTTGTAAAGGGAGTTTGGTAATGTTTCTTATCTTATGTAATGATTTAAGAAGTATTGGTGTTCTCTGAAGGTTTGGTGGAATTCAGCAGTGAATCCATATGGATCTGGACTTTTTAGTCTGGAGATATTATATTACTGCTTCAATCTCATTGCTTGTTGTAAATATGTTTTAGTGACATCTCTTCTTGGTTTAGTTTTGTAGGTTGTATGCATCTGTAAATTCATATATTTCTTTTATATTTTTCCAGTTTAGTGGATGTATTTTTTTAGAAAGTGTATTAATGGTTTTATGAATTTCATCGGCATATGTCATAATGGCTCCTTTTCATTTATTTTATTAGTTTGTGTCTTATTTTTCTTCCTTTAGTTTATCATTTCTAAAATCCATTTTTGTTTCATTGATTTAATTTTTTTAAAAATTTCCATTTCAAAAATTTCTGCTCTAATCTTTGCTATTTATTTCTTTTTAATGTTTTTGAGTTTTGCTTGGTTTTGCTTTTTCTAAGGTCCTAATTGCATGTTTAAGTTGTTAATTTCATATCTCTGTGACTTGTAAGTGTACATATTTGCTGGCTATAAAGTTCCCTCTTGGGACTGGTTTCATTATATCCCACAGAATTGAATTGAGTAGGTTCCATTTTTGTTTTTATCAAATGACCCTAGGAATTTTTTTTATTTCTTTCTTGGTTTCTTCAATGACCCATTCATCCTTCAGTAATGTGTTGTTTAATCTCCGTAATTTTGTGTATGTTTTGGCATTTTTCTTACATTGATTTGTAGTTTTATTCCACTCTGATGATATAGACTACAATAAACCATTTCAATTTTCCTGTATTTGTTAAAATTTTCTTTCTGTCCTATTATAAGATCTATTTCAGAGAAAGTTCTGTGGATGAATGTGTATTCTGCTGTATTCATAGAATGTTCTGTAGATGCCTGTCAATGTCATCAATGATATTATTTAATTCAGATGTTCCTCTATTGTTTACTGAGATGACTTGTCAATTGGTAAGGATAGGATAGTTAAGTCATTTATTATTATTATTATTCTGGGGTTAGTCTATGACTCAACATCTTGTAATATTTGTTTAATGAAATGGGGTGCACCATGTTTGGTGAATATATGTTTAGGATTATAATATGCTCTTGAGAGATTGTTACCTTAATCAGTATGAAGTGTCCTTGTTTAATTCTTTTGCCTAGTTTTTTTTTTTTTTTTTGAAGTCTATTCTGCCAGATAGTCAAACACTGACACCTGCTTGATTCCTAGTTTACTGCTTAGTTCCTCTTCCCATTGTCTCACCCTAAGGTTTCATGTGCCCCTTTAGGTGAGGTATGGTTCTTGGAGACAACAAATGGATAGTTTTTCAATCTAATCTGCTAGCTTGTGTGTTTTGATTAGAGACTTGGATTTAGAATTGAAAGTGCTGTGTTAATTCTGTTGAATTTGTAGTGGCTGGTGTTTCCTTATCACTCTCTTGCTTAGCTATTATTCTAGCACGGTTTATTCTTTCCTATGGCTTCATGGATGTGTTGATCCCTTGTCAGTTCAAAGGAATCCTTCAAGTAT
Organism: Cricetulus griseus; assembly: GCF_003668045.3. Classification (NCBI taxonomy): domain Eukaryota; kingdom Metazoa; phylum Chordata; class Mammalia; order Rodentia; family Cricetidae; genus Cricetulus; species Cricetulus griseus. Next base: position 44,232,677 of record NC_048596.1, on the reverse strand, counting down.
CTTCTTCTGTAGATCTGGCTTAGTGGTATTTTGTCGGATTTTACTCTGGGAAGCTTTACTTTCATCTTCAATCACAAGAATAGGTTTTCTAGGTAGAGTAGTATTTGTTGGCAGTGACTTTTCAGACCCTGACTACACCATTTCAAGCTCTTTTGGCACCAGTTTTCTGCTGGAATTGTTGTCTTTATATGTGACTTGGTGTTTCCCTCTTACTGCTTCTTATATAGTTTCTTTATTGTGTATACTAGATATTGAATATGGTATGATGTGGGGAGGTTATTTTCTGGTCTAGTCTGGTTCTAGTCTGCTTCCAAATGCTTCAAGTATCTGGATTGGTATCTGTGTCCCAAGTTAGGGAAATTTTCTGCTTTGATTTTGTTGAAAATTCTTTGTATGCCTTTCAAATGAAATTCTTATATGGCCATGGTTCTTAGATTTGGTCTTTTCATAGTGTTGCATACATCTTGAAAATACCATTCATACTTTTTTATTAGTTTATCTTTATCCTTGTTTGCATGTTCCGATTCCTCTTCCTTGGTTTTAAGCTGACTTCTTAACTTCTTTTTGGTCCATTCTATTGCTGAGGTTTTTCATGGAGTTTTTAATGTGGTTTTTCACTTTCAGTATTTCAGTTTGATTTTTCTTCAGTATTTCTATTTATTGAATTCTTCTTTAAAATCCTGTGTTGGCTTATTTCATCCAGATGTGTGTATTGTCTAAAATTTGTTGAGTAATGTATTGGTATAATCTTTCGTGATTTTTTGAACATACAAACATCTATTTGCATTTATTGTCTGGAGTTTCATCTAATTTACTCTCACCAGAGGCCATTACTATAGAATTAGTAATTTTTTTTGTAGGAGTTATATTGCTTTGGTTTCCTGTGTAATTTGTGCTTTTATATTGGGACTTGTGTGTCTGGGGTTACATTGTTGAATGGACTTGTTTATTTTTAAATCACCTTCATTCTTTCAGAAAAAGTGTTTGCAATGCTCAGAAGGGACCAAGTTGTTGTGTTAGAGTCTGAGCCAGGAGTTCCCAAGTTGGTGTCATCGCCTATTCAAGAATTAAATAAAGTGCACAAAAATTGCAAGGTAGCAAGAATACTTTATTCAGAGCAAAGGAATAGTAGAGATCAGAAATAAATAGGCTGTCAAAAGTAACAAGTTAGGAAACGCAAGAGCCCAGTTATTGGTTGGAGTTTCCTTTTATTTCTCCTTCAAGAGAAGGAAGAATTTTTTTCTAAGGTATGTAGTTTGGGTTTGTCCCCGCCTTGATTGGCAGGTTTTAGTTATAGAACCATTTCTCTATTGCACATATCCCTTCCCATAATACAAGCATTTGATTGTAACAATATGCATGCCCAGTTATGCACAGGTATAAGATAGTAAATAGGAGATCCCCCCTTAAAAGTTCAGTTTGAGAAACAATTCTCCTTATTGTGAATACTTCCCAATTAGGTTTAAGTTGAATTGGACCCCCTACCTTCATAAATGGACAAATTAGGGTACAACTAAATAGAATCTAAGTCTGACTGTTGTTAAAGGGAAAGAAATATACTCAGTTTTTCAGAGAATGGTGTATGTGCAATTTGATGCAAGCGGGTCATGTCTTAGGTTGCTAGTACCATTGTTCAGAGAAGTATATGCATAGAACTTAGAAGGTTTCACACTGTCAAGTGCATTATTAGGTGAGAGGTGTGTATATATCCCAAGTCACATGGAGTCTTACATTGTTATGCTGTTCCTTACACTTGCTTGCTTCATTAGTGTTGAGATGTTGATTTCCTTAGTTAGACTGGTGATTGGACTATTAGTCTTGGTCCTCTGCATTCCTTTGAAATTAAAATATTGCTTGCAAAAATAATCTCAACCAAAGAGTGGGTCCATTATGAAAGTACAGTAATAGTGAGCTATAAAGATAATCACCACCAGGCTGGAGATATGACCAAGCAGAGTGTGTTCTGTTCTTGCAGAACTTGAGTTTGGTTACTAGCACCCATGACAGGAGGCTCCCAACTACCAAGTAATTCTAGGCCCAGGAGGTTCTGATATCTTTGGCTTCTCAGGCACCTGTATTCACACGTACATACTCCGCACATACATGGAATGAGAAATAATAAAAAGAATCTTTAAAAATATAACTATCCCTTAAATGCCTACCATTTTAGTAAGTAAAATGGCACTAATATTACTATATGCTCTAATATATTACTTATTGGGTATGTGTAGAAAAGAAAATCAAAACAAAGCAAAACTAAACCTAACTCTGCTTGGTAGCCTAGAAGAAATGAACCAATTCCTTGAAATAAAATAAAACTGACACAAGGAGCAATATACAATGTGAACAGTCTGCAATTGTTTAAAAAATTGAATCAATATTCAACAACTTTCCCAAACAGAAGCACCCACCTAGGAGTTTCACTAGTGAATTCTAACAGATATTTAAGGAATAACATAAATTAGAAATTGTATCAATTTTTATAAATTCTTCCAGAAAAGAAAAGCAGGGTAAACTTTTTCCTTACTCAACAAAACAGGTCAGCTCTACCAATATTAGACAGATATATTGCAAGGAAATTCAGAACAATGTACTTTATAAACATAGACACCAAAAACTAAAAAGCTTTTGGTATGTTAAATACACTGATGTGTTAAAAGACTTTATATTCCATCATCAAATAGAATTTATCTAAGATATACAAGCCTGGTTCAACATATTAAAACAATTACTGTAATCCATCATACCCAACAGAAAAAATAGTATTTACAATTACATTAATAGGAATAGAAAATGCTGTGTGGGAAGACCTTTTAGCAATTTCTTAGTAAACTAAATATATACTGTGTGCACTGTGTGTGTGTGTGTGTGTGTGTGTGAGAGAGAGAGAGAGAGAGAGAGAGAGAGAGAGAGAGAGAGAGAGATGTATACACATGTGTGTGTAAGTTTTGATGCACATGTGCACTAGTATCTGAAAGCCATAGGTGGATGTAACCTATTTTAGTTAATTGTTCTCCAGTTTATTTTCTGAGACATGGACTCTCACTGAACCTGGAGCTCACTGCTTGGCCAATAAGTTCCAGGAATCTGTCTCTCTGCTGGAGTTACAGATGAGGGTAGACCAGCTTTTATGTGGGGTATTGGGGATCCAAATTTAAATCCTAATGTCTATATGGTAGGTGCTTTAATGACCCAGCCCCCAACTCTTTTCATGTGACCCAATATTATTCCTTGATATTTACACAGATGAGTTGAAGACACACATCAGCATCACTGGCACATCCAAACAACTGAATATTACTTAGCATTAAAAATCAGCAAGTCTTGATGCTATCCAAAAAGAAGCATAGGGAAAACTTAAATGTCTAATGCTGAACAAAAGAAGCCAATCTAGGAATTAAAAACCACACTTGTACACTTCTGACACTGTGATGTCTGGACAAGACAAAACTAAGAACACTGTGAAAAGATCAGTGCTTGCCCAATGTTAAAGGGAAGAGAATGATGAATAGGGAAAATCGAAGGTAGTTTTGGTCAGTGAGGTTATTTAGTATGGTCGTGTAATGGTAGACACATGTCATAGTACTTTTATCAAAACCCATAGAATATGCACCACAAAGGGTGAACCCCATGACAGCTATGGACTCTGAGGGATAGTTTACTGATGTACGTTTACTGATCATTATAAATGTATCTCTCTTGTACATGACTTTTTTTTGTGTGAGGGGGCAGAGACAACTCTTATTTTCTGCTCAAACTTGCTGTGAAATGTTGTGTCTAACATAGTCTATTATTTAAAATTGAAATAAAAAGCATGTGTTCAGATCCTTACTGCTACCAGTTACTGTTGCATGGTCTTGACGGACACTTCTTGAAATCTCCATTTCCTTTTCTATAAATAGCATGAGGGTCAAGAGTGATGCCATGTAAAGTTCGATAATCCAGATGAAATGCTCAGTCCAGCATTCAAGCACAGTAGGACCCAGTAGTTGTTTTTGGTGGCTGTTGTTATTGTTGTGTTGCAATCCAGCTCCTCGCCAAGAGGATCTCATTGCCTTCCAGAGACTGGTGCTGCTATTGCCAGGCAAGCAGGTTTGTAACATTTACAATTTTCTTGACACTCTTCCTCCAATAGAACTCAAAAGACAAACTGGAGGTAAATGTGAACTCTCTCATGGGCCTGGGAAACTGAATATGTACCCTGGAAAATTCCTTTCACATGAAATATTCCTGCTGTTTTTCTTCTTCAGAGAGGGCCTCTGCCTCGGGGCTTCAGGTGTTTCAATAAGCATTTCCAAACTTCAGTGGGTTCAGAACTGAGATCAATGTTTAGAAAACATACTGCCTTCTGATCTGGGATTGGGTGAAGTTAGATTACTCATTCACAATGCCTGGAAATGGGGTGCCTTGTTCCCTGTGGCTGTAAGCCACGGAAAAGACCACACAAGTTCATAGCCCTTAAAACCTCCTAGTGGACAAAGCCTACCATGAGTTTCAAATGATCTCCAGGGCCTTCTGACAAGTAGATGCCTTCTAAGTTTTGTTAAGATATAAAATTTGGATTCTAAAAAGGAAGAGGAAAAATTGAAGAGAAACTGTATACAAAATAAAGATAGCCTGAAGGCACCCAGCTGACGGCATCAGTTGCCCAGGTGTTTTATTCGTCTGGAGCAATTTGTTCTGTATGTCACACAAAAATGTGCCTTTCATTTTCAAATGACAAGTGTAATGGAGTGCTTTGTGAAAAACAACCGCATTATTGATAGCGCCGTCTCGTGTCTCGCCACAGACTCCTGTTTATCAAATTTAACATATTTGGTGCTAAGAGAAAAATTAGCAAATCCTTTAAAAATGTACATTTAGGAAGGCAGGCAGCTCTGAACTTGATCTAGTTTGTGACTTCACTTCCCAACTCTAAGAGTTGAGTCCATCAGAACTCAGCAAGAGTTGTGGAGAGCAGGTAGAACATGGTTTGTTCTCAAAGATTCTGCCAGGCCTCAGGTAGGTGAGAAACCTTCCTGGAAGGCAAATAAAGCCCCCCACACTACAGTTCTTTCGGGAGGTTTCCCCTTGAAGTTCTTAGCACACAGTAGAAGCTCAACAAACATTGGCTGCGTGGAGTCTAAGTCTTGGGAGAGTCTTGGCAGAAATCTATCAGCTGGAGGCATCACGATGGCTGTCTCTGTTCTGGCTGCCATTGCAAGGCATGCCACTACCTAAATAAACTCATGACACTACTTCTTATGATTCAGATTCTGTGTTGTTTCTTCTCTTCTTCCCCTTATAGTTCTCTCCTTTCCTATCTCCTTTCACTGTTCTTCTTTTCCTGCAGGAACTCCATTTTTTGTGTATACATATCCTATCATCAGAGACATTGCCTTGTCATTACACAATAGTGTTGGGGACAATACATATGAGTGATGATTTCAGAAGCTAAGGAAGTCTTACACTGACACATCCTCTAGTGATTATATACACTGTACATACAGTTAAAATTCAGCTTTTGGGTAATTTGTATACCTCTAGCAAATAAATTTTATAACTTCAATCAAAACTCAATATACTTGAGTGTTTGCTGCAATCAAGACCAATGTTAAGATAGCTGAAGGCTACAAAAATAACAAGAGTGCATATCTAGTCATATTTGCAATATAAATACAGTAATTTTAACCAATACCAGAAAAATATTTTAGCTGGGAGATAGAAGGAATTAATAGTTAAGCTATTAGTAGGGTTGTTTTAACAGCAGTTAAATAACAGTGGCTACAAAATTACTTAAGCCTGGGGATGTGGCTAGGGGCAGAGAATTTGTCCAGCATTCACAAACCCTAGATCTGAATTCTGAAAAAAAAATGTATTGAGTCAGAAGTAATTAAATCATTCCTTAAATATATGTTGAGTTCCCACTGAATATCAAGCCTTGCCCTAAATGCTGGACACACAACAGGCCCACTCCTGCCTTAAGGAACTCAGACTAGTATGAAATATCTAGGTTTGTACCCCAGAAAAATCACACTGCTGTCCATTAAAATGGGGTATACAGCAGCAGCCTTGGGGAAATATGAATGCACAGTTATCATAGTAAACCAGTTTAGATTAAGTATCCAGAAGGCAGCTGCATATATAAATGTGACTGACTATCAAGAGGGGAAGGGAGCTTGTGGGAGCTAGAGAGGGATCTTGAAGCTGAACCCTCAGCACAGGTGACAATCTGCAGCCACACGGAAAAGATAATAAGGTGGCTCATACAGCACGGAGCCACAAACCAGACAGAGCCCTGTGCTTCCAGGAGGACCCGCAAGGAGAAGGAGGAAATGGAGGGAAATGAGGTTAACAAATATCATGAAAACAAAGGGCAAAGAGCGTTTTAAGGAAGACTAAACTTGTCTAAGAGATTAAACAAAATGGTGGCTGAGACTAGGCTGATGGAAGGAGCTGGGCAAGGAAGACATAGAAATGCAAGAGATGTTTTGTTTCCAATGAATACAAAATGATAGTTTCCAATGTTAAGTCCAACAGCAAAAGAGATCTGCGCTTGCTAAACCATGGCAGGAAGAGTCAACACAAAGGAGGACACTAAGTGGAGGCAGAGAGAGGGTCAGATTCCTGAAGGTTGTGGTAAGGGTGGAAAATGGAAATGACTTTCCATGCGTCAGGTGGGTACTGTGTTTCTTCTCATCATGAAGACTCACAGGGAAAGTCAGGAGGTGGTATAATCAGAGAGAAGCTATTAAAATACCAAGGACTAGGCACATGGCAATCTGAGTACTCAGGAGGCTGAAGAATGATCACAACTTCAAGACTGGATAATATAGTGAGATCCCATTTTCTTTTTTTCTTTTAGTTTTTTATTTTTTATATATTTGAATTACAAACAAGATTGAATTACATGACAAGCCCAGTTCCCCTCTCCCTCCCTTCCTCCCCTACCACCTGAGATCCCATTTTCTAAACAAGTAAACAAATAAGGGTTGGGGTGTAGCTTTGTATTAGAGCACTTGCCCAACATGCATGAGGCCTTGGGAAGAAAGGAACAGAGAGGGAAAGGGGGGGGAGGAAAAGGAGTGTGTGCATGCATGCGCACACGCGCATACACACACACACACACACACACACACACACACACACACACACACAGAGAGAGAGAGAGAGAGAGAGAGAGAGAGAGAGAGAGAGAGAGAGAGAATAAAACTAGTCTGTGAAGAAGTAAGCATGAAGGTTTGGGTGAACTATGCATTCCTTGTTAATAAAAACATTAAACATTACATTTGGGATAGCTAAAGAGATAGTTCAGAAGAGTCTCCTCTGACTTGCTAGAGGACCTGAATTCATTTCCCAGCATCCATATCAAGAGGTTGACAACAGCCTATAGCTCCAGCTCCAAGGGATCTGATGCCTTTTTGTCCTGTGGGGCACTTGTACATATGTGTATGTGATGCACACACATGTAGTGTTTTTTGTTTGCTTGCTTGTTTTGTACTCTTTTGGCTCTTTGTTCTTTTGTGGGAACCCTCCACCCAACTCACAAATAAATCATACTGAGGCTTATTCTTCCTTTTAAATGCCTGGCCTTAGCTTGGTTTGTTTCTAGCCAGTTTTTATTAACTTAAATTATCCTGTCTACCTTTTGTCCCTGGGCTTTTATCTTTATCCTATATACCTTTCTTTACTTCTTATTTCGTGGCTTGCTGTGTAGCTGTGTAGCTGGCCCTGGAGTCCTTCTCCTTCTCTTGCTCCTAGATGCCTCCTCCATATTTCTCCTCATATTTATTCTCTCTGTCTACCAGACCAGCCTATCCTTTCTCCTGCTTTGCTATTGACAGGTTAGCTCTTTGTTATACCAATAAGGTGTTTTAGACAGGCAAAGTAATACAGCTTCACAGAGTTAAACAAATACAACATAAAAGAATGCAACATATTTTGCATCATTAAATAAATGTTCCACAGCATAAACAAATGTAACACATCTTAAAATAATATTCTACAACACACACACACACACACACACACACACACACACACACACACACACACACGAACATCTGCACACACAAAATTACTTTCTTGTGAGGACTAATGTAATACTGTATGTAAATATACTCTTCATTTTTCTCAAAGAATTTTAATTTTATTACATTTTAGTGTGTGTGTGCTCGTGTGTGTGTGTGTGTGTGTGTGTGTGTGTGTGTGTGTGTGTGTGTGTGTGTTTTAGAAGTCAGAGGACAACTTGTTGGAGTTCATACTCAGCTTCCACCTTACAAGGGCCTGGTGATTGAACTCAGGCAGGCAGGCTTTGCAGCAAGTGCCCTTACTGGTTCTCTTACCCTTTGAGACTCAACAAATGCAGATCCAGAGGGAATATTGAAGCATAAATTAGGGTGCAAAGTTTTAACTCCCCCCATATCTTTCTAGTTAAGTCCTATTTCAGTCACATGTGATGCAACACTAGGCATGTTATATAGCTCCCCTGGCTCTGTTTTTTGTACAAATTAAATGTGATCTAGCAGCCAGAATTCGAAGGATTTGTGGAAATTTGAGCAATTTCATACAAGGTTAGAATAGTGACCAGCAGAATAAGCACTTTGCTACCTTTCTATCACTATTAATATCTAAAACATAGTAAATAACACTGCTCATTTAGACTAACTTAACAAAGAGATAAGGGACTAAATCATTTGACCAAGACCATATGGCTAGAAATAGGAAGATCAAAACTGAATCTGGGTTGTCTTCTGATTTTTTTTTATGTAACGAAGATTAATTTCACCAGTGTCACTGAGACGATTGGCAGTCCACTAACTTCACCAAGTGTGTACAAACAGAGCCGCATCAAGAATAAAACAAACAGAAATAACAAAACCAATTGCAAACAAAGCCCTCCATCACACCTGTTCTGCCATTTCCTTCAGCATCAGCCTAGCTGTCAGCATCCTGCCTCGGAGCTTAAGCAGTTCCTAAGCTCATATCCTTTGGTAAATCGACTCAAATCATCTGTGGGCCTCTCATATCACAGTTGATGCTTAGATCTTGGTTTTTGGCTGATATGCAAAAATTAAAAAGAACAAGAAACTCCCTGAGAGACTCCACAGCTGTGCATGTAAAAAAATAAAAAAAAAAAGACCACAAATTTCTTCAAATAAGAGCTGGAAGAAAATCGGAACCAAAAGTCCTCAACTTAATTTACCTTCCGAGACTCCCCATCGGATTTGCATTTTGTGGAGGTCTCAGAGGGCATGGCCCTGTATGCTACTGCTAATTCCATCCTCCCTTGCCAAAGTACCAGAAGTCCTGCAGTTTGGGGAACCTTCTTGGCCACCAGGGAGGCCAGCATCTGTGTAAATCCTCATTTAGTTGTGAAGACAGCTGTGAGCCCTTCAAACTGGTAAGTAAAATTAATCAGTTTACCTAGGTAGATTTGAACCTACCCAAAGAGTCCCAAAGTGCAGTGCTAATCCTTGAGTTAAGAAGTAGCCATCTAATGCAGGACAGATGGTTCCACCTGACTGCCAGGCAGAGGGAACGATGGGACTTCCATCAAATGATAAAAGACGATCTGATGATAGCTAAGGCTGGGCAAGCTCAGAACAACAGGAGAGACACAATCAGAGAAGTTTCCCAGGAAGGAAGTTGATGATCTGATTAGATTCAAAGCCTGCACCTCTTCTCAGCACTGTCATTTCAGACTGTCCAGACAGCCACACATCCACCTGTTTGCTGTTGTGCTTTCTCCTGCTACTCACTTTTGCTTTTATTGGAAACAGGGTCCAGCACTGTGATTGCAGACTATTCAAACAGCCATGTGTCTGCCTGTCTGCTGTTATGCATTCTCTTGCTACTCACTTGCTGTCATTGGAAATAGGGTATGATCTATGCATCCTCTCCTTTTAACACACATACTAATTTCTTTACATAATGGGGGCTCAGGGACTATCACTATTCAATTTGAATTATAAAAATGTCATTTATATTTATATTTATGTTTCAGGAACACAGCTCTTGAGGCAAATAAAATATACCCATCTCATGCTTTATTAGGAAAGATATATCCTTCACTCCATAGACCAGGCTGGTCTCAAACTCAGAATTCTGCCTGCCTCTGTCTCCAGACTGCTGGGGTTAAAAGTGTGTGCCACCACTGCCTGGCTTAGAAAGGATATTTTAAAGTATTTGTGGAAAAACACTTTCTTCAGTCAAAAACAGTAGACAATGGAGCTTTATGTTCACCTAAAGTTTTAAATGAACAGACCTGAATTACTTAACTATGTGTCATAAATCTCTTGAAAATAAAATAACCTGAATAATTTTTTAAAGTTAAAGAAAATACCTGACAGCAGAAATTTATACTTAGTATCAGTGACTGAGAATTAAGTCTAGCTATGATAGTTAGCTATTGTCTATCTATCTGTAGTTGGGGAGTGATACAGGACAACTTGCCAAAGTTGGCTCCCTTCTCATCTCATGTGGGCCTGGGACTGAATTCAGGTGATCTGGCTTGGTGGAAAGCACCTTTGCCTGCTGAGCCATCTTTCTGGCCCCATATTTTTAAAGAAATTTCTGAACAAAAAATATCTGAGATGAAGAATGGTCATTTTCTGAGTTAAGTGTCCTCAAAAGACTTCCATGATCGGTACTGCCACCAGAGACCATGTTGATGTCTGAGATTCATGCTGCCAATGGAAACCATGTGGATGTTTATGACCCATGCTGCCGCAGGCTGCTATGGGTAGGGAGGCTTTCTTTGCAGTGGTATTGATGACCACAGACTCATAACTGAGAATGAGAGACTTTGAAGACTCTGTGACAGCCCACCTGCCCCCCCAAAAGAAAAGAAACAGTCTAGACAGGAAGCTATTGAAGACAATCCTTAAAAACTGTGATAAAGATGCTGAGGTAGAGCTCTTCACAGTTGATGTCTCCTGGCAGGAGTCGGGGTGGGAAGGACTCCGTTTTCTTTAAGGGTCTGACCACTGGGAGTTTGACCATGCTTTAGTGAGTATATGGGCAACACAAATTGGACTTATTGGATTTTTTTTGACGGGGGTGGGGTGGAGGGGTGGGTTTCAAGCATAGGAAGGTGGACCTTGGAGGAATGAGAAATGAGTATGGTGGGGTGCATTGTGTTATGGAATAAACCTTTTGTTCACTGTGAATATGTATTACTCTAATTGTTTAATAAAGAGCTGACTGGCTGATGGCTAGGCAGGGTTTTGGGGGCAGAGAGACTGCTGGGAAGGAAAAGGACAGTGTCTGAGGAGTCTCAAGGAGACACCATAAGATGCAGAGCAAGCAAGATGGGAAATATATACTTAGGTAAAGGAGCCTCAGGGCAGCAACACATAGATGGATAGAAATGGGCTATTTTAAGTTATAAGAGCTAGCTAAAAACAAGCTTAAGCCATTGGCCGAGCATTTATAATTAATATTAAGTCTCTGTGTGGTTATTTGGAGAGTGTCTGCGGGGCGGGGGGGGGGCAGAAAAGTCCACCTACAGCATTGTATGAAATTCCCAAATAATTGACAAAAATATTATGTTGGAAATAAAAGAAATATTTCTCAACTGGATTTTGAAAAATATGGATTCCAATTTTGATTATCTACACAATTTGATTATATTTATTGGTTAAATTAAACTTAGATATTATTCTCCCTGTTTTACAGATGTGAAACAGAGACAGACAGAGGCTGAGTGGGGCTGGGATGGAATGTAACTGGGGCTGGGCTTTACTTCTATTGATGTGTGTGCTGGTTAGTTTTTTGTCAACTCTCAACTCAAGCTAGAGTCTTCTGGGAAGAAAGAACCTCAACTGAGAAAATCCCTCCATCAGACAGCCTGGAGGAAAGTCAGTGGGGCATTTTCTTGACAAATGATCACCTGCGGGAGGCCCCTCCCACTCTGGGTGGAGCCTAAGCTGCACTCCACCGTGGCCTTGCCTTAGACTCTGATTCCAGTTGTTTGCCTGAGCTCCTGCCCTGACTTCCCTCAGTGAAGGATTGTGACCTGTTAGAGGAAAGAAACTATTTCCTCCCTAAGTGAGTTTTGGTCGTGGTATTTTGTCGTAGCAATAGAAAACAATCTGGAACAGCCTGGTGTCTGATCTAGGCTGGTGGGACCAGCTAAATGACTTGGTAAAGTTGGACCTCCATGAGTCTCTGTTCAATTAGCTGTTTCAGCTAACTGAGGTTTGATTATCTGTTTTTGTCTTCAAACCATTTCAGTAGGTAGTTTACTTTTTTGGCTACACATTAGAGTGGAGACATGAGTTTAAAAAAACTTTTTCTCTCCCCCGAACCCCAAAAAACCCTTTACTAAGGACAGTGGTGTTCGTTGTCTTTAGACCCAGCTACTCAAGAAGCTGAACAGGAGGACTATGAGACCTCACAAGTTCAAGACCAAACTGACAGCATAGCAAGATATTGTTTCAAACAACAGCAACAAAGTGCCAGTGATGGCCCAGGAATTATACTAGGCAATGGAGAGGCAAAGATGAATAGATTAAGATGTTTAATATCAGAGATCAAGTTGTCAGGCACACTGCACTGGATCTTGTGGGTGTTCTGCAGTGCTCAGATAGCTCTAGAGCTCCTTCACTGGCATTGCCTATGTTAAAGATGCAGATGAACAATACTGCCCCTCCCCCTCCCCTTTCCCCTCCCCTTCCCCCCCCCTCCCCTTCCCCTCCCTCCCCCTCTCCCTCCCCCTCCTCCTCCTCCTTCTCCTCTTCCTCCTCCTCTGGAACTACCAGAAGGTCTAGTTCTGCCTTTACTGCTCCAGTAGGTAACTCTGCGACTCTGCCTTGTGTTCACACCTCACTGCTTTGTGTGGTGCACTCAGAGAGCTAAAGGAAACCCTTCCAGTGAGAAGCTCTGGAGTGGGTCGGAGGAGCCAGTGTTCTCATCCCTCCCCTCTCATCCTGGCTGTGTGACCATGGGCAAGCTTCTTACACCACTCTGGCCTCAGTTATCTATGAATAAAATAAAGAGATTGCACAACATCCAAGGTAAAGAATTGTTGCCAAGTTACATGAGGTTTGGGTTCAAAGGATGAACAGTTTATTATTACCAATCATGATGAAAATGTTCTCATTTCAGGTATAAGAAGGATTGCCACATCCAGAATCACCCCATTTACCTTCAATTTATTTGATTCACTGCTTTATTCCCAGTGGGGGAGATTTGGTTTGTGTGGCTCCCTAGTCTCGTGCTTCATGGAGAATCAGGTGCTTCTTGCTCTCTGGTTATTGGAACATAGAAGCTAAATAGTGTGTCCTGGTGTGGCCACTTCCTAGTGATTAGTGCATAGACTAAGCATGGTGCACTGACATTGTAAGATGTGTCTGCCAGAGAGCCAATTTCAGCATCCAAGTTGCAGCAAAAACAAGCAAAGAGGACACAGATCACATCTTGGTGTAGACAGACTTTGACTTTCTCCCTTTTTTAAAAAATGAGAATACTATTTGAAAGAGTGAAGAAATTTTAAAACATCTTCCTTAGTTGACATGTATGAACATATCTGTATCTGCACATGCTATGGTCCATAGTAAATTTGAGCTTTCACTTTCTCTTCTATGACTATCTAGGTCTGCTTTGCATATGCCTTTCCCAGAAGAGATAGTCTACTGTATCAGATGTTCAGGTCTGTAGGGAGACACTGAAACCCCTCCACACACTCTTGTTAACTAGGTATAAAGGAGTTAATAACTAGAAGCCTAAAAAGATATTTGAATGTATGACTGTGGCTCTGAGGAAGGAAAGCCTGGATCTTTAAGGACACTGGTATCAACTAGTCATATCAGTTTATATCTGTAATATTTACAGACAGCAGGACAGTACCTTAGACTAGGTCAATTTTAAACTACATTAAATTGTTTCTCACATTCCTAGAGGCTACATAGTTTAAGATCAAAGGTGATGAGAAAAGATCCAATTCTGGAAGCCTCTGGAGTTTTCTGTTTCTCCTTGAATGAACAGAGAGTACCTGAGATCACTGGGGAGCACTGCGCCAAGCAGACAATCGTCAGTGAGTTTTTAGATAAAAGAGCTAAGAATTGTGACACCTTTCTTGTGATGTCCAAAATTATTTATGAACTAAGGTGGCTGTAGATATCAGCTTGGGACAAATGAATCTTTTAGCACAGAACTTCTCAGTGTGTGATTCTGGCATCCAGCAACACTTGTGGGTTTGTAGGAACCACAGACCCCAGGCTCTACCTCTCAGCCATGAATGAGTCCTAGTCAGACTTTATGGGGTAACCATTCTGCAAAATTCCCCAAGTGTCAAAAAATTTGAAGTGATAGCCCATTGTTTTTTGCCCCTGCATGACATCCTGTCCTGGGTTCTGGCCAAAGACACAGAACAAAAGGCAGTTGGGGAGCACAAGGAGTGGACAGTTCCAGTTGTTTTTCCTGTTCTTTCATTTCATTTCATTTTTAAATTTTATTTTCTATGTATATAAATGATATAAGTGTTTTGACTTGTGTATGTCTGTGCACAATGTGAGTGCCTCTGAGGCTAAAAGAGGGCTTTGGATCCTTAGGAACTAGTTACAGATGGTTATGAACTGCCATGTGGGTGCTAGGAACTGAACCCAGGTCCTCTGGAAGAGCAGCCAGTGCCCTTAACCACTGAACCATCTCTCCGGGCCCTACTCTTCATTTAAAAACATATTTCAATCATCTCATCCCTCCCCTCACATTGAAGACAGATTTGGAGACAGGGTCTTACTAAGTTACTTAGGCTGGCCTTGAACTGGATCTGTGGCCCAGGCAGGCCTTAAAAGGTTCTATACTCCTGCCTCTGCCTCTTAAGTAACTGAGATTACAGGCCTGCATCACCAGGTCAGACTTACATTTTAAAATAAGTCATTGACCCAGATGTGGTGGAACACTGCTATAATAACACTGTTGGGAGAACTGAGGGGAGAAGGTTCTGAGTCCCAGGAAAGGCTGGGGAGCTCAATGAGATTCTTTCTCAAAACAACATAAGTGATATTTTGTTGAAATACCTATTATATGGCCTAGATTATTTTTACTATCTTTCTTCTTACTATAAATCTAAAGCATCACAAGAGTAGACAATCTAACCAATTTATAACAAATGAAAACAAGATGACATTATTCGTCAGCCCTAAATGACCAATGGTTCATATTTGGTGTGATCTCATGTAATTTTTTGATGTGCATTATAAGGTTGAGAGCATACTAAAGACCTCTTTCCTTCTATAGGATTTCATAAACATTTGTTGTTAGAAACAAAATTTCATAAAACATCACTTATGATATCCTAGATACCCATAGTATGTGGATATCATTGTTTATTAAGTATTTTCCTAGGGGACTTTGTTTTATCCTACAAAATAAGTTGCATAAGTTTAAAGTCACAAAAATGTTGGATGAACACTGAGGCCTTGTCCTTTTAGCCAGGGAGTGAAGCTGAGACTGATATAAGCTATCCTGTCCAACTAAACAACATTTTACAAGGATATAGAATGTTTTTATGGCAAGACTTGGTCAGATCAGTGACATAATAGAAAATGCCACATACATTAAAGAGTTGGTCTGTGATTTCTCAACAGGGGAAACAAAACAATGGCATAAGTTAGAAAATAATTCTTAAATTGTGTTTTTGCTTTGCTAGTAATAATCACACAGTCTGTCTCTCCCTCCTTTCTTTCCTTCCCCATTCCTGTTTTCCCTCCCTCCCTCCCTCCCTCCCCCTCCCTCCCTCCCTCCCTCCTCCCTCCCTCCCTCCCTCTCTTCCCTTTTCCATCTCTGTGTTTCATTATTTATGAACCCTTTCTGGGTTGACTGCAGATCAGCTGGGCCTGCCTCTCCTCTCTCCAGTTTCCTTCCTTTTAAGCATCCATCTGCAGTAACAGTAAAAACATGCTGCCCGTGAAGGTGCTGACAAGACTTGGCGACTCAAATGGGAAAACATATTCGAATACATGGTAAAAATGATGCCTCTATAATGGGGTCTGTGACTTATGAGCACAGCCTGGGTGTCCCATGTGCACAAAAGACTGTTACTTGTGGCAGGGAAGAACAATTTGGATCAAATTAAACACAAGTAAAATGTCTTCTTCGCAATATTGTTTAAATATTTTCATGAGTTATTAAGTTACATTTTCTGGATTTTTTGATAATTTTATAAAATGCTCCTTGATACTGCCATTCTCTTCATGGCTTTCTTTAGTTTAACAAAATATCTCTGTAAAAATACAACTACAGTTTTCACATGCTTATTTTCTGCATAAGGATATGTGAGCATGTCATGTGACTTGTGTAGATCATGGGACATATTATGGATTAAAACACAGAATTTGCATTTCATGGACCATGCTAAAATTCAGTAAAATTGCATTTGGATGCAAAGAGGAAAGAGCAACATATGGCTTGAATTTTCTTTAAAACACACAAGGGCTAGTTAAAGGGGGAAAGTGCTCAGGACAGAGTATATCTGGAGTTCTTGTGACATAATAGAAACTTGTGACATAATAGAAAATGTCACATACATTAAAGAGTTGGTCTGTGATTTCTCAACAGGGAAACAAAACAATGGCATAAGTTAGAAAATAATTCTTAAATTGTGTTTAATTGCTAGTAATAATCACACAGTCTGTCTCTCCCTCCTTTCTTTCCTTCCCCATTCCTGTCCTCCCTCCCTCCCTCCTTCCCTCCCTCCCTCCCTCCCTCCAAGAAATGGAGTTCTTGTCAACCTTGTGCCAGTTAAACAATGGTTTAACGCTGAATTCAAAACCCAAGCAGAACCCTTAAATCTCCCCCAATAGGGCATGAGGTAGCACTTGAACTTTGAAAGATAATATTAATGGAAATACTTGGAATGAGAAACATGGGAGCATCGAACTTGAAAAGATTGTTTTGTCCCCCCTCCCCTCCAGAATTCAAGGACTCACCATCTGCATTTGCATCTCCACTGGACCCTTAAACCCTTAACAAAAGTTATTCCTGGTTTTTGTATTTGTTTTTTAGTTTCCCATTTCAACACCCTGAGCCTGCACCTTGTGACAGACACAGCCATCTTGTCACAAATACCACCACCCAAGATGGGATTGAGCATGCTCCCCAACTGTCCTTCTTTCCACTGAGGAGTGAGGATTCCCTTGTGTAAAAGCTCTCTATTACTTTGTGTCCTTTAGTACTGGCAGTTTGGGCAGGTGGATGGATTTTGAAGGGAGCCTATGTATGGCTTTGGTGATCCATGAGCCTTCTCCTAGGCAGTTCTGTTTCCATATACATATTCTCCTCTGACTCCTGTACTGGTGCCAAGCTGGCAAACATCACCTTTGAGTCCTATAGAGAGATGTGTTGAGCCTTCCAGCCCCTCTGTGTAAAGATGTTTGGAATTCAGCAGTGCCACTTTCAGTTAACTGGCTCGGATTTCTGGGAATGCAACTAGTTGTCCTCTCTGGCTGGACTAATGCCAGATTACTTAAGGAGATAATTGACCACAAGCCAGCCTGGCTGACAAACCTCCTAAGTGCCAGATGCCAACCATGCCAATGGGCCCTTGCAGGAGGGCCTGCTCTCCTTAAGACTATAGCTAAATGTGGCTTCATTCTCTCTCAGCCTATGGCTCATTTTTTTTTCATTTTTTATTTTTATTTTTTAGGGGAAATAATAAAATTGATTGGTCCAAGTTATTTTCTTCCTGTCTGTAAGGACAAGGACATCTACACTAACCTCCCCTCCCTCACTGATTTTTTTCCCACCTTTCTCAGGGGTTCCATTAATTCAGTTGAATGGGGGTATGGGCTGAGTAATTACAGCTTTTTCTACCACCTTGGCACCCAAGAACACAACTGGGTGTTTGTTCTGTACCCACTGAGTAGCCTGCTTTAGAAAATGATTTTTTAATCACACCTGTAACCCAAGAAGTTTATAAATTATAATTGTTTCTTTTCATCTCACCTATTGTTGAATTTGAAAAATTAATGTTTCAAATTAATTTTCTGTTTTCTAATATGTAGAGGGCAGAGCTGCCTGTGAGCTCACATGAGACCACATACCCAAATGAGAGTTACCAAAGTCACACACAGTTAACTACTATCTTTCTACCAGTTTCAGTGACTTATATAAACTCAATATGCTGTTAGTGGCCTGAACCCTAACAACTTGTTTGAAATAAACACAGGGCCTTTAAGCAGACCTGTTTTGGTACATGACAATAATAATCTGAATCCTGTGGGGCCTGGTGTCCTCTTATTCTAGTATCCCACAGGTGTGCCACAAGTGCTCTGCCAGGTTCCAGGTTTCCCGCCTGGCAGCATCTGTTCATGGAGACAGATGCCCTCACAGTGCAGTCAAATCCCATCTGAGTTGGAAGGCCTGGGAACAGAGGAGGTGTCTAACTGGGGACAGCCCTCCCCTTTAGGATCAGAACATGCCCCTTTGCTTATTTTGACGAATGCTATCCTGATGCTATGCACAGCTTCGTTGGGACACCAGGGTTCTTCCTGAAACAAGAACTTGAACACAATCATCGTGGACTTCACTTTGCCTTCCCACCTCGCCCTCTTTCCTCTAAACATGAAACAATCAGCTTTCCCCTCTGAGGCTGAAAGGGTACCAGCAGGGGTTGGGTGGGTGCAGGAAGGGTCTTGGAAATGGTCCACTACTTGTTTGCTTCCTTTTGGGGACAGAGACAAGGTCCCAGAATGGGGGCCATTGGCACCACTAAAAATTGCCAGGAACCACTCTGGCTGGTCCAGAAGAAAGAGGAGAGGTGTTACTTTTTTGAAGAAACGCCTAAGAGACGGGCTCTTTCTTCGGGTCAAATGTCTATAGTCCCCTGAAATAGTTCCCAGCGGGGCTTCCAGCACTAACTAATTGGAAAGTGGACAGGCAGAGAAGTCAGGCTCCAAATTCTCGCGAAACTCTGACCCCAATATCAATGTCTCTCTGGCTGTTTTTTCTCTGTCTACTGCCTAATACTAGTAGAGTAGAAAATCCACGCGAAAGCTAGACAAACTCTCCAATTGACTGAGCCCTGCCAACGAGGCTGCTACCTAAGATGTGTCAAAACTTTGTGACACACTATAATGAGATTTGTAAAAGAGGGATGGGCACAAACGCCATTTGTTTGTTTTATTATTTGTTTTGAGATTTGTTTTTTCAGGGTCTACCCTAAACATACCCCAGCAATTTGTCTCTTTGCGGTCTTCTAATGGAAGGTCGGAGGAATTTCTTACGCTTGGTAGGCACAGGAAAACTGGCTTCTAGTGGAATTTTGCTGGAGATTAGAAGGAGGCGGAAAGAGGGCTGAGCAGAGGATTTCCCAAATCCAACATGGCCTCTCACCTGCTGTTTCGCATCTGCCCCGCCACCTGAAGGTTCTGGCCATGGGTGCCTGCTAGGGTGGTTCGAGGCCCAAGAGCTTCATGTCTCTATGCCCAGACAGTAGTCACCCCTCCTCCAGCAGTCGCCTCGCAGACCCTGCTTCCCTAGGCTAGGCAAGCAACAAGTCTTATCAGATCGCAGTGGCATTTCCCACCTACCTGGTTAGTGTTCACCACGAAAGCAGTGGCGTCTTCCAACCTTGTTGCTCTGGGCCCGCTATAATCCAGCCACACATCTGCTCCTTGGGTAGAGACCTGGGTCCCTGCCCCGCCCCTGCCAACCTCAGAAAAATTTACTGTTGCGGGGTTTTGCCAGTTCAGACTCTAATGTTGATATGGTCTTAATGAAATTCAGTTAAGCAAAGTAGAGTGACGAAAATGGGTAGAGATTAGCGAGCTGACTGGTAGACGGAACTACAGGGAAGGCTCTCCCGTTGGTCTCAGGCCTCTTGAAACTCTGAAGTTAAGAAATTAAGGACTGGGGGAGAATTTTCAACTGTGGCCTCATCTGTTAAGAAGAGAACATCCTCACACAGGCACTGGTATATCCAGAGAGACGTTTTAATGAACACCTGATACAACACTGGCAAACAGGAACGACGTGGCACAGACACGGGCCAGAGGGGACATGGAACCAGGGCCACTCAACACCCCTCCCTAAGTTTGTCGCCAGTAAAGTGCTGTTCCTGGGTCTCCAAACCCAGGAAGGGCAACAGTGACAGGGTGAATTTATTCACAAAATTGAAGAATTCGCCTGAAAAGACACACAGCGAGCAAAGGTGATGCCTCCTCATTTGTGCACGAGGGGGATAGAAAGCGGACAGCCACCAAAGGGCAACCCCTCCTCCCCAATGCGCTGCGCCCCTCTCCCCGAGGTGACTAGGTTCCCTAATGAATGAGAGGAGCAAAAAAATCTGTGATACAGTGACTTTTTTTTTCTTAAAAGTACACATGAAACCGGTCGTGGGAATGAACGTGTTCTCAGGCTCCGTAAGGGTTTCTCACCCGACTGATAGAGGAGTCGCAGGTGGAAAGTCGCCTTTATTGTCTCTCTCTGGAGGCTCCCTGAACTTTACTTTTGGAATCTGGAGCTTTGCTCTTTAAGCCGCCGCCATTCTCTTTTGTGCGAACTAATTACTTTAGCTGTCGCTACTATCCTCCTCGACCCCGGGTCACAGCCAAGAAATGTAACCGTTTCCCAAAGATCCCGCTAAACACCCCTTGCCGTCAAAGCGACTTTATTCGTGGCGTCGTTTTCTCGTCCTTTTTTCCTGACCAAGGAAATAACGAGGAAAACTCATCCTTTCTCTTACCATCTAAGACGAGCTTTCTTTAGTGGGGAGGCGGCTGCAAACGGACGAGACCTGAAGACTGAAACTTGTGGTCTCAAGTCCATTTTGTCACTCTGTCGGGGGGCGGGGGCATCTCCTGTGCCAGATCGGTTCAGCTTCTGCTCCAGGAAAGGGGCTAACACCACTTCCTCTTTGCCTGAAATGAGTTTTCCCTAACCATTTCTTGCTTTCTCCCCCATAACTTACCGATTTTTATTACAATAAAAACTCTTACCTGAAAATGGGCATTCATTAATCTGATTTACAAGATAGTATAAACACAGACACCTGGTGGTTACATTTATTCAGACCAGTGGAACATCCACTTTAGGGTCGTCGATCAGTTTTTTTTTTTTTTTTTTTAAATGCCTTATATTTTGCTCGAAGTCAACTTTGTCTGCCACTTTGGGGTGCTCTCTCGATCTAGGGCCATTGACTCAGTCCCTCGCCAGGTGTCTCCTCCCCTAGGAGTGCACCAACACCGAGTGCAGGGAGCCTCCCTTGCTGTCAGCAGTGCTGGCTGCGGTGGGCTCCAAGAGAGGGGCTGTGGGTGAGGCGGCGGCCGTGCACACGGCGGAGGGAGCAGGCAGCTGTTGTGACGCCGTGGGGACTGCCAGAGCCGGCGGCAGTGTGGTCACGGGTGGGAGCGCAGGCGTGGGCTTGATGGGCACAGGTACAGCTGGCAGGCTCTGGTTTGCCGAGTGACACAGGGCCTTGACTGGCACCCCGAACGCCCCATATTCCGGGCCTACCGGGACCCCAGCTGCAGCAGCAGCGGCGGCGGCCGCGGCCACCGAATCCATCACACCAACATGAGGCCACACCGAGCCGACAACATTGCCAAGCTGACCTGGCACGGGGTAGCCCAAGTGGTGCATGACAGATGCCAGAGGCAACCCTCCAGCTTGCAGCACTCCCTTGTAGTCCCTCCCGATGATGTTCTCTATGGCGAACGGGTGTTTGAAGCCGGTGGTGGACGCGGCGGCAGCGGCAGCTGCGGCCGCGGCAGAGCCCAGCCCGTAGGGTGGAAACTGAGACAGACGCCCCACGCTGCCCACCGCCGCGGCCGCGGCCGCTGCCGCTGCAGCCGCCACGGCCGCCGCCTCCTGCATCTTGCCGGGATGGGACGGCTGCGGAGGCTGGGACTGCGGCGGTGGCTGCTGCGCGGGCTGCGACGGGAGGTGTGGCGGCTGCGGAGCCGGAGCTGGCTGCTGGTGGAAATAGGGCACCATGTGCGGCGGCGGCGGCGGCGGCTGGGGCGGGTGGTGATGGTGGTGATGATGTGCCGCGTGGTGGTGGTGGTGGTGGTGGTGATGCGGGTGGTGGGTATGGTGGGGGTGCAGATGACCTCCGGGCCCCGTACCGGGCGCGCCCTTGCTGCTTCCTGCGTGCAGGTGAGCATGGTCTGCGCGCAGTACCTTGAAGCGCTTGCGGCGCCTCAGGAAGCTCCCATTCTCGAACATGTCACCGCAGTCAGGGTGTAGAGCCCAGAAACTGCCCTTACCCGGTTGGTCTGGCCGCCGCGGGATCTTGATGAAGCAGTCGTTGAAGGAGAGGTTGTGGCGCAGGCTGTTCTGCCAGCGCTGCGTGTGCTCGCGGTAGTACGGGAAGCGCTCCATGATGAACTTGTAGATGTCGCTCAGAGGTAGCATCTTCTCAGCCGAGTGCTGGATGGCCATGGCTGTCAGTGAGATGTACGAGTACGGCGGCTTTTGGTCGCTGTAGGAGCTCTTCCCCGGCCGTGGCATCTTCCTAGGCTCCTCCACCTCCTACTGGCCCACAGTGGGCCTCAACGCCTCTCAGAAGCCCGATCCCCTGCCTAAACGTCCCCTCTAACTCTCTCTCTCCACTTGTACAGCCAGGATCCCGAACCTTCTCAGCCCCTAGGACCCCCTTGCTTCTGTCCTCCTCCTTCTGGAAACTTCAGGGGTCCCCACGGCTGGCTTTTAGGGCCAATGCAACTCGATGGTGCTCACAACTTTTGGTCGCAGACAGGCCCGCACAGTAGCCGGAGAGGCTCGTCAGCTTTACCTTGGTTTTCTGACTCGGGTGACCAGTCTGGAGCGAAAGGCTGTTGAATAAATTTCTTTTTGGCCTCTTTGCCCTTTCTCGGTGCAAGGGCAGCTCTCGTCAAACCGATTGGGCAGTGGAGACTCCAGCTCTTTAAAACCGCATCCGTGCTAGCTGTCCCAAGGCCGCTGGTAACCCCACTTTTCAACTCCTTGGAAGCTAGCTGACCTGGTGGTTCCGGGTCCGTCCGGCGCCGGAGTTCAGATCTTGTAAGAGGGAAGTGGCAGGATAAGGGGAGAGAGAACACTCTTCTATCAGCCTGTGCCCTCTTTCTCAGGGGATGTGCAGCAGAACTGAGGATGGAAGAGGCATCGAGCCCCAGGCGGTGGCTCAGAGGAAAAAAAGTTTGGTGGTGTCTGCAGCAGAAGCTCCTGCAGACTCTACGGAGGGGAGGGTGCTCAGGACTCCCGCAGCTAGCCTCAGGCTGCAGGGGGCGTCGGCGAAGACAGGCCAGGACCCGGCTCGCCCGGTCGGCACAGCCGTCTGCGCTGCAGCTGCAGCCGCTCTGCCCCGCGGGTTTTGAGAAGAAGCGCTGTTGTGGCAGCGACGCGCTCTCCTGGCTGCGTTTTGTAATGGTCCCCGAGACGCCGAGACCCCTGCAGCTTGCGCTTCCAGACTATCACATGACCGAGGCTGAGGACTCGCCGCCTCCACAGCCTAGTCTTTTCCTGAAGAACGGGCAAGAAGGCACTGTGTATCGTCCCGCCCCTTATCCATTTCCACTGGGGATCCGACCCTTCGCATTTTACTATCCATTTGCCAGTCCAGGCCGCATTCCCGCTGTCTAGGGAGCGCAGTTTGGCCACTGAAAATGGGTCGCTGTCTAGGGACAGTCCCTGTTGTTGGGCTCCACATGGTCTAAGGCCCATAGCAAGGGGGCAGGACGCTGCTTTCTCACCCCTGACCAGGTCTTCTGATCCACTGTCTTCTAGTTTCCTGTGCTAGCCACTGGGTCTCCAGTTTGGAGCATCATTGTCTTCAACCCCTCTTCTCTTGGAGAAATAAAGATGCCCAGAGGGTTGTCGGTGGAAGTCAATAGAAAGAAAAGCTGGGGCGTTTACATCCTGACTTTATTAGGCACGGCCTACCCTACTTATTGGCCCGGTATACGCACTAGGTTCAGGGAGGCACGGATTGCTCTTTGCACTCCAGAAACTTGGCTTAGAGGCCTGAAGGACAATAGGCAGGGAGCTAGGATGCAAGGAGCTTGCGGCGGCGGCGGAGGGGGGGGATGCGTGGTCAGACTGCATAAAGTTTTTTAGGGGGTGGCGATATCAAGCAGGGGAAAAAAAAGAGGAATTGGGAGCTGAGGGGTCTCATCACCTGGTTGTGTGGCGATTCTCTTTACCAGCGTGAGGACTATCATTGAAATTACACAGGAAGCCAAGATATCATCAAACCTTCGTGTGACCTGTAAGGAAACAGTGGCTGAGCCACGGGTAAAGGTTCCCCTGCTTGGTTGTTGCACTCATCCCCACAGCCATCACGGAAATCTCAACGCCTGTTCAAAGAACCTGAAGTCTTGTTCTGGTTTGGGTCATGTTTGCTCTCAGGCTGGTAGAGAAAGCAGAATTTAGAATTTAGAAACAAGCATCCTCGTTATTCCTGTCTCTGGGCCCCAGGTTCAGTATTTTTTTTTTTTTCTGAAGTTGGAAATTTAAGGGTTCTTTCCGGTTTCCTCACTTGAAAAGAGCAGTTGAAGGCGACGGCTCCCGTAGATTTGAATTTCTTTCCTAAGCATAAACCCAGAGGCAGAAGTCTTTGGCTAAGTAGGTAGACAGGCTTTATCCTGTAATCTTGGCTATAGGTTCAAGGATTTTGGTAAGTGGTAGAATGGGGGTGTATGTCCCTATTTGGTCTCTTGGCAGAGACGATGGAGTGAGGCGAGCAGGGCCGATTCCTTTCTCCATTTTTAGCCCTCAGCGAAACTTTCTAGCTCCTGCTGTTTGGTCAGTTTGTCCTCTTAGGACGGGACCTATCCTATCCCATAGGTAGTAAGATCAAGTGTGTGAGACTATGAGGGTGGTGGGGGCGGCGGCAGGAGAGAGGTGGTAGCCTTCTCGCCTGGCCTAAGAAGCAAGAAGACGCCCTCAACTGCCACTTCAAGTCAGGAACTTTTCTCGAGCCAAAGGAATTTCTGCGAGGTTTTTCATTAGCTGAGACAGTTTACGAGCCCAGCAGCAGAGTGACTCGGAGAAGTCTCAGAGGAATTCCCAGGGCTCCCACGGTTACAGTGACAGACAAACCGGCAGGAGGTGGGTCACTCTTACTCCTGTCCAACCGAGCAGGTTGGGGTCTACCCACCCTTGTGACGCCTCCGCGGGCAGCTCTACACGCCTGGCGCTTAAAGGCTGTTCAGGCAAACATCTTTTGTTGATGCTTCGCTAGGGCATCTCTTCCGCGGGATCCGGGATCCTCGGAGTCTCTTTTCTGGAATCAGTCAAGGACGTTTC